>NC_052322.1:15288854-15614763 GCF_016432855.1 Salvelinus namaycush
ACTGATGTATCAGCCTGTTGGTTGGCTTTAGCTAGATTACGGAGTAATCTATAGTAATGTATAGCATACTGAGAGTTTTTTTTGGACAAAGCCCATAGAAGCAGAACATAATGGTGGAAGTGCTGGTGGTAGGGTTCTGTGACAGCTGTGAGTGGAGGGGAAGGCCTGGAGATATATCCCTGGGTTTCTCAGGAGCATTAAACAGTGTCAGGGATAAGACTGATCTAACTCCATTACTCAAATCCTGCCAAGTCATCCCCTTCACCCAGAGCTAAACAGACAGGTCATGTACAGTAAACCCCTGTTCACAAACACAAACGTACTCTAGGGATGAGTGCATTATAAGTCTAAGAGGTGAGTGCTGCGAAGTGCAAAGCGCGAATACGTTTACGAGAACCTCGACACCCCAGAGGATGCATTGAATAGGCCTAATATTACTGGCCCATCCTCACCCTCGCTGCCAGTCTGAGATCTCAGCAGCCCCATCTAAACTGATGTATTGAGCTGTAATCCACTGAGCAAAGGCCAATTGGGCCTGTAATGGAGGGCTGATCAATGTGTCTCCTATAGAGGCATAAGGAAGAAGTAGTTGCTGCATGTTTAACCTGCCAGAGCGTTAAGGAGGAGTTATAAATACCAGCTATTCTTCACTTAATGCACATTACAGCTCCAGGCATGGCAAGCTACAGTACAAAATACACCGAGTTTGTTTATTCATAACAAATGAAAAGGACAAAATGACAAATCCTTTTCCCATTAACAGCATCTGCGTGTTCTCGGAACGTTCACACATCCAACTGGGCAAAAACTGGTTGGATCAACATTGTTTCAGCGTCATTTAAATCATGTTTAGGGATGTGATGGCATTGAATTAACATGGAAAACTGATTGGATTTTTTTTTTTTAAGTAATCAACGTCAGGGCATTTTGTCTTTTTCCCAACCAACTTTGGACCTAAATCCAATGGCATGTTGGAATTCTGTTTTTGATCTCACTGTGTTGACAACTCTACCAAACGTAAAGTAAAACTCCACGTTGAAATGACGTCCGTGCCCAGTGGGATGGAACTCCATGTGAACTCCACATTAAACAAAACATAAAAGTGAGACTAAATATAACATGGTAGATGCTGCTGTTGCTAGGTACTGTACTCTGTGGTGCAGAACCTTGAATCGCGACCAAAACAAAGCGATAAAGGAGAATGCCTCTTTTCTGAATTTAATCCAGACAATTCTAAAGTGACACAATTTATTGATTGCAGCTTGATCAAAGCTGATTCACCCACCCTCATGCTCTCTCCCCCATCCTTAACCTCATCCTCTTCCCCCCCATCAGACCAATTCAACTGATATTGATTATACAACAGATCCTACATCCGATCACGGCGGATACAATGAAATTCTAGGCAGGGGTCACAGAGAACTGTAGGGGTCAACTGTAGTGTGGTGAAGGACAGCATTGTCATTGTGGGGGTGGTGCTTAGGCCACTGACTAGCTTCTGCGTGCCCAAACAGATAACCATTCACAGGGAGAGGAGATCAGTGTGTCTGCCCAGAGACTGCCGTGCCAGGCAGGGAGCAAGGGGTGGGGAGGGAGAGAGCGTGGGAGGGGGGGGGGGGAGAGAGAGAGTGAGAGAGCGGGAGAAAGAGAATGGGAGAAGAGAGAGTGCTCGTGAAGAGAGAGAGCTAGGGCGAGAAAAGAGAGAGAGATGCCCTGCTCCAGAAATGTGCTGATATGAGACTGAGACCCACAGAGAAGCACTGAATGCAAAAGGAGATTGTGTACAAGGAGGACGGCCATATTGCTTGCTACCGTATTTTCCCATTCTAGAATTATAAACAGGGGAGATTTACATGTCTCTCAAACAATTTATGATATACCCGGATAAAAACAAGACGTGCTTTATTACAATCTGCAGTCTGTGATAAGTATGAAATACACTGCTCAAAAAAATAAAGGGAACACTTAAACAACACAATGTAACTCCAAGTCAATCACACTTCTGTGAAATCAAACTGTTCACTTAGGAAGCAACACTGATTGACAATACATTTCACATGCTGT
Organism: Salvelinus namaycush; assembly: GCF_016432855.1. NCBI lineage: Eukaryota > Metazoa > Chordata > Actinopteri > Salmoniformes > Salmonidae > Salvelinus > Salvelinus namaycush. The sequence goes on from NC_052322.1 coordinate 15,290,919, forward strand.
TGTGCAAATGGAATAGACAAAAGGTGGAAATTATAGGCAATTAGCAAGACACCCCCAATAAAGGAGTGGTTCTACAGGTGGTGACCACAGACCACTTCTCAGTTCCTATGCTTCCTGGCTGATGTTTTGGTCATTTTTGAATGCTGGCGGTGCTTTCACTCTAGTGGTAGCATGAGACGGAGTCTACAACCCACACAAGTGGCTCAGGTAGTGCAGCTCATCCAGGATGGCACATCAATGCGAGCTGTGGCAAGAAGGTTTACTGTGTCTGTCAGCGTAGTGTCCAGAGCATGGAGGCGCTACCAGGAGACAGGCCAGTACATCAGGAGACGTGGAGGAGGCCGTAGGAGGGCAACAACCCAGCAGCAGGACCGCTACCTCCTCCTTTGTGCAAGGTTGAGCACTGCCAGAGCCCTGCAAATGACCTCCAGCAAGCCACAAATGTGCATGACCTCCAGCAAGCCACAAAAGGATACTGACACTGTGACATTCGCTAAAAAGGACATGAATAGAAAACAGAGAGTGAAGTACAGAGATAACAAAGGACATGAAGAGAATACAGAGAGTGAAGTACAGAGACAACAAAGGACATGAAGAGAAAACAGAGAGTGAAGTACAGAGATAACAAAGGACATGAAGAGAATACAGAGAGTGAAGTACAGAGATAACAAAGGACATGAAGAGAAAACAGAGAGTGAAGTACAGAGACAACAAAGGACATGAAGAGAAAACAGAGAGTGAAGTACAGAGACAACAAAGGACATGAAGAGAAAACAGAGAGTGAAGTACAGAGACAACAAAGGACATGAAGAGAAAACAGAGAGTGAAATACAGAGACAACAAAGGACATGAAGAGAAAACAAAGAGTGAAGTACAGAGATAACAAAGGACATGAAGAGAAAACAGAGAGTGAAGTACAGAGATAACAAAGGACATGAAGAGAAAACAGAGAGTGAAGTACAGAGACAACAAAGGACATGAAGATAAAACAGAGAGTGAAATACAGAGACAACAAAGGACATGAAGAGAAAACAAAGAGTGAAGTACAGAGATAACAAAGGACATGAAGAGAAAACAGAGAGTGAAGTACAGAGATAACAAAGGACATGAAGAGAAAACAGAGAGTGAAGTACAGAGACAACAAAGGACATGAAGAAAAAACAGAGAGTGAAGTACAGAGATAACAAAGGACATGAAGAGAAAACAGAGAGTGAAATACAGAGACAACAAAGGACATGAAGAGAAAACAGAGAGTGAAGTACAGAGACAACAAAGGACATGAAGAGAAAACAGAGAGTGAAGTACAGAGACAACAAAGGACGTGAAGAGAAAACAGAGAGTGAAGTACAGAGATAACAAAGGACATGAAGAGAAAACAGAGAGTGAAGTACAGAGACAACAAAGGGGAACCCTGAACACCATGAAGCTCTTTTTCAATGATGCTTCCACCCCCACTGCTGTTTTTCAATGATGCTTCCACCCCCACTGCTGTTTTTCAATGATGCTTCCGCCTCCACTGCTCTTTTTCAATGATGCTTCCACCCCCTCTGCTCTTTTTCAATGATGCTTCCACCCCCTCTGCTCTTTTTCAATGATGCTTCCACCCCACTGCTGTTTTTCAATGATGCTTCCACCCCTCTGCTCTTTTTCAATGATGCTTCCACCCCCACTGCTGTTTTTCAATGATACTTCCACCCCCACTGCTCTTTTTCAATGATGCTTCCACCCCCACTGCTCTTTTTCAATGATGCTTCCACCCCACTGCTGTTTTTCAATGATGCTTCCACCCCCACTGCTCTTTTTCAATGATGCTTCCACCCCCACTGCTGTTTTTCAATGATGCTTCCACCCCCACTGGCGTTTTTCAATGATGCTTCCACCCCCACTGGCGTTTTTCAATGATGCTTCCACCCCCACTGCTCTTTTTCAATGATGCTTCCACCCCCACTGCTGTTTTTCAATGATGCTTCCACCCCCACTGCTGTTTTTCAATGATGCTTCCACCCCCACTGCTGTTTTTCAATGATGCTTCCTCCTCCACTGCTCTTTTTCAATGATGCTTCCTCCTCCACTGCTGTTTTTCAATGATGCTTCCACCCCCACTGCTCTTTCGTCAAATAGATAGACTAAACCAGGTGAAACGACGCACAATTTTCAGTTTAAAGGGAACAGCAAAAGAACAAAACAAGATATATCATGTCATCACTGAGCCGGAATGCATATAACACTTAATGCTGTAAAAAAAGTAATCCTGAAGACATTGTAGGAGCTTTTATAAGGAGAAGAAAATGTGTAACACTATAGGCCTGCAAAAGAAATGTGCCATGCGCCAGAAATAAATAGCCAAGCATGCTGTCTCCTGAAGGTATAATACCCAGAAGATATTGCTAGGAAGGTCCATTTTCATAGTTGGAAACGTACAGAAAGCCAAAGAACATACAACAGTAGAGTAGAATAGAGTCTTCTAGAACAGACACTCACCTGTGATGCCAGCTCTCCTTAGAGCAGAGTACTCAGTCTTACTCCTGTGCGTGTAAGCCACTTCTCTACTCTCCCCACGTCAGAGCCAAGGAGCTGAGGAAAAAAACGAAATGACACATCTTGTTATTATCATCCTCTCAACTCTCCCTCTCCCCCCCTCCCTTTTCCAGTCAGAGCATTTTTCAGTCGGGGATTTCGTGCGGTTTGCAGACATCAAGCGTTAATGTTATACAAATCAAATCAAATCAAATGTTATTGGTCACATACACATGGTTAGCAGATGTTAATGCGAGTGTAGCGAAATGCTTGTGCTTTTAGTTCCGACCGTGCAGTAATATCTAACAAGTAATCTAACAATTTCACAACAACTACCGTATACACACAAGTGTAAAGGAATGAATAAGAATATGTACAAATAAATATATGGATGAGCGATGGCCGCGCAGCATAGGCAAGATGCAGTAGATAGTATAGAGTACAGTATATTCATATGAGATGAGTAATGTAGGGTATGTAAACATTATATAAAGTGGCATTGTTTAAAGTGACTAGTGATACATTTATTACATCAAATTTTTAATTATTAAAGTGGCTAGAGATTTGAGTCAGTATGTTGGCAGCAGCCACTCAATGTTAGTGATGGCTGTTTAAATGAGGCCTTTCCTCCTGGTTACCCTAGTGACCATATCCCCCACGCCTTCTGCAAAGGCGGAGTTGTTGCAAACATTTATGACAGCAAATAAAATAAATAACGACTGTGTTTTCGTCTTTTGAGCTTCTAGTCATGAAATCTATGCAGCCTAAATAACTTTTTATAGCTACTGTAATGAACACGATGGGAGACAGAGAGCTGGTTTCAAGCGCAGGGCTCAGCAGGTGTTTATCCGTAAAGAACCACAGGAGGAGGCAGGTAGCTGGGTCCAGGGGTAGGCAGAAGGTCATACACAGGGGGTCCAAACAGGCAACAGTATAGGCAGGGAAAAGGCTAGTAACGTCGACCGGGAGATCAGGCAATAGGTTGATAACAGGAAATCTGATATGCTAAAGTACAGGCAAAAGGCGTCAATAGTGAGGCGGGCAAAAACTATTATACACGGGAGGATTAACTCACAGGAAAAACAGAGCTCCAAATAGAAGTGTGTCACAAAAAAAACAATACCTCACAAAGATGAGGTGCAAATAACTGAACTAAATAGTGTGTGATAATAACATACAGGTGTGTGAACAGGTGATCAGAATTCAGGTGATTGGGATCGGGAGAGTGAGCTGCGTTCAGGGGATCTATGTGTTTGAGAGTGTGAGCTGAAAAGTGGGCTGGAAAGTGAGCTGTGTTCAGGGGATCTACGTGTTTGAGTGTGAGTTGGAAGCGGACGTTACAGCTACTGTTTACAGGCCTCCTGGGCCATATACAGCGTTCCTCACAGAGTTCCCTGAATTCCTATCAGTCCTTGTAGTCACGGCAGATAATATTCACATTTTTGGTGACTTTAACAGTCTGATGGCCTTGAGACAGAAGTTGTTTTTCAGTCTCTCGGTCCCAGCTTTGATGCACCTGTACTGACCTCGCCTTCTGGATGATAGCGGGGTGAACAGGCAGTGGCTCAGGTGGTTGTTGTCCTTGATGATCCTTTTGGCCTTCCTGTGACATCAGGTGCTGTAGGTGTCCTGGAGGGCAGGTAGTTGCCCCCGGTGATGCGTTGTGCAGACCTCACTAGCCTCTGGTGAGCCTTATTGTTGTGGGCGGAGCAGTTGCCGTACCAGGCGGAGATACAGCCCGACAGGATGCTCTTGATTGTGCATCTGTAAAAGTTTGTGAGTGTTTTCGGTGACAAGCCAAATTTCTTCAGCCTCCTGAGGTTGAAGAGGCACTGTTGCGCCTTCTTCTCCACGCTGTCTGTGTGGGTGGACCATTTCAGTTTGTCAGTGATGTGTACACCGAGGAACTTTCCACCTTCTCCACTACTGTCCCGTCGATGTGGGGGGGTGCTCCCTCTGCTGTTTCCTGAAGTCCACGATCATCTCCTTTGTTTTGTTGACGTTGAGTGTGAGGTTATTTTCCTGACACCATACTCCAAGGGTCCTCACCTCCTCCCTGTAGGCCATCTCGTCGTTGTTGGTAATCAAGCCTACCACTGTAGTGTCGTCTGCAAACTTGATGATTGAGTTGGAGGCGTGCATGGCCACGCAGTCATGGGTGAACAGGGAGTACAGGAGAGAGCTGAGAACGCACCCTTGTGGGGCTCCAGTGTTGAGGATCAGCGGGGCGGAGATGTTGTTTCCTACCCTCACCACCTGGGGGCGGCCCGTCAGCAAGTCCAGGACCCAGTTGCACAGGGCGGGGTCGAGACCCAGGGTCTCGAGCTTATTGACGAGTTTGGGGATTACTATGGTGTTAAATGCTGAGCTGTAATCGATGAACAGCATTCTTACATAGGTATTCCTCTTGTCCAGATGGGTTAGGGCAATGGGCAGTGTGATTGCATCATCTGTGGACCTATTGGGGCGGTAAGCAAATTGGAGTGGGTCTAGGGTGTCAGGTAGGGTGGAGGTAATATGATCCTTGACTAGTCTCTCAAAGCACTTCATGATGACGGAAGTGAGTGCTACGGGGCAATAGACGTATATCTCAGTTACCTTAGCTTTCTTGGGAACAGGAACAATGGTGGCCCTCTTGAAGCATGTGGGAACAGCAGACTGGGATAGGGATTGATTGAATATGTCCGTAAACACACCAGCCAGCTGGTCTGCACATGCTCGGAGGACGCGGTTAGGGATGCGTCTGGGCCGGCAGCCTTGCGAGGGTTAACATGTTTAAATGTTTTACTCACATTGGCTACGGTGAAGGAGAGCCTGCAGGTTTTAGTAGAGGGACGTGTCAGTGGCACTGTATTGTCTTCAAAGCGAGCAAAGTTGTTTAGTTTGTCTGGGAGAAAGAGGTCGGTGTCCGCGACGGGGCTGGTTTTCTTTTTGTAATCCGTGATTGACTGTAGACCCTGCCACATACGTCTCGTGTCTGAGCTGTTGAATTACGACTCTACTTCGTCTCTTTGTTTGATTGCCTTGCGGAGGGAATAGCTGCACTGTTTGTATTCGGGCATGTTTCCGGTCGCCTTGCCATGATTAAAAGCAGAGGTTTGCGCTTTCAGTTTTGCGCGAATGCTGCCATCAATCCACGGTTTCTGGTTGGGGAAGGTTTTAATAGTCACCGTGGGTACAACATCACCGATGCACTTGCTAATAAACTCGCTCACCGAATCAGCGTATACATCAATGATATTGTCTGAGGCTATCCGGAACATATCCCAATCCATGTAATCGAAGCAATCTTGAAGCATGGAATTAGATTGGTCGGAACAGCGTTGAACAGACATGAGCATGGGCGTTTCCTGTTCAAGTTTCTGTCTATAGGCTGGGAGCAATAAAATGGAGTCGTGGTCAGATTTGCCGAAAGGAAGGAGAGGGAGGGCTTTGAATGCGTCGCGGAAGTTAGAGTAGCAATGCTGCCAGCCCGGGTCGCGCATTCTATATGCTGATAAAATTTAGGGAGCCTTGTTTTCAGATTAGCTTTGTTAAAATCCCCAGCTACAATAAATACAGCCTCAGGATATGTGGTTTCCAGGTTACATAGAGTCCAACGAAGTTCTTTCAGGGCCGTCGAGGTGTCTGCTTGGGGGGGATATACACGGCTGTGATTATAATTGAAGAGAATTCTCTTGGCAGATAATGCGGTCGGCATCTGATTGTAAGAAATTCTAGGTCAGGTGAACAAAAGGACTTGAGTTCCTGTATGTTGTTATGATCACAACACGACTCGTTAATCATACGGCATACACCCCCACTCTTCTTCTTACTAGAGAGATGTTTGTTTCTGTTGACGCGATGCGTGAAGAAACCGGGTGGCTGTACCGACTCTGATAACGTATCCCGAGTGAGCCATGTTTCCGTGAAACAGAGAATGTTACAATCTCTGATGTCTCTCTGGAAGGTAACCCTTGCTCGAATTTCATCTACCTTGTTGTCGAGAGACTGGACATTGGAGTAGTATACTCAGGAGCGGTGGGCGATGTGCCTGTCTACGGAGCCTGACCAGAAGACCTCTCCGTCTGCCCCTTCTGCGGCACCATTGTTTTGGGTCGCCTACTGAGATCCGATCCATTGTCCTAGGTGGTGAACCAAACGGAGGATCCGCTTCTGGAAAGTCGTATTCCTGGTCGTGATGCTGGTAAGTTGACGTTGCTCTTGTATCCAATAGTTCTTCCTGGCTGTATGTAATAAGACTTAAGATTTCCTGGGGTAACAGTGTAAGAAATAATATATAAAAAAACTAAATACTGCATAGTTTCCTAAGAATGCGAAGCGAGGCGACCATCTCTGTCGTGCCATGTTTATGACATCAAGGCCATATTTCTCTTGCTCCATTTTGATTTTCCCAGATGGACACTCAAACATCACATCCCTGTCATCTCCAGAGAGGAGAGCAGCTTCATATTGTTTTTTTTTTGGTGTTGACCAAACGCAATGAATGTGACTGTCACATTAGAATAGGCAGTCAGTCCGAATTCTGCAACTCTCCCTCCTCATTGGCCCTAACCCTTTGATGATTGAATATCTGAAGGGTCTGGAGCTTCCACCATATTTTCTCCACTTTACAGATCTGCACACATCGAAGGGTTAAGGCTAAGGGGAAGTGGTAGGAAGCGAATTGGGACAGGCTATGGAACTGGAATGGTCTTCCTGTCCTGTCAGACAGACCAGGAATATGAGAGGAATCTCCATGCCCTGCGGGGGACAACGTCTGCAGACGGCAGCCTCCACGCCAAAACCACAATCCCCCCTCTCTCTCCCTCTCATCTTCCCTTCTTTTCATCTCGAGTCTTAAGTCATTGTAAAGTGTAATGAAAGAAAGATGGATGAATAATTCAGCAGAGAGACCCAGTAGCGTTTCGAAGTCCCCTTTCATGTTCCAGTGATAACACTATGGCATGCAGGCTGCAGACACCCGGTATTACAATCACTGTATTGAACCTCCATGTAGTCTAGTCGGTAATCTGGGATTTCCCATTACTGTACTCTCATTGGTAATTATGTTTCGTTTCCACAAGACTTGCCCTCATTGATAAATGGGAGCACGGTCAGACGCTCGCTGCCATAGGTTGACTCCCAAATGGCACCCTATTCCCTATGTAGTGCACTACTAGGCACTACATAGGGAATAGGGTGTCATTTGGGAAGCAGTCTTGTCCTCATACTGTAACTTGCTAAATGGGAGCATGTTCAGTCACTGCCATTGGCTTCAGATTCAGTCTAGTCTGGCCACGTTCCTTCAGACGAGATGAGTTTAGACAGAGCTACAGCATTAACTCTTCACTCCCAAGCAGCCCACATGGGAACCACGGCTGATCCCTTTTAGATCTCATCAACTCCAAATGTGTTTAGCAGTATTTAGCATCTGCCTTTTCCACTCTGGCTTTCAGCTGCAGATTAACTAGAGCAGAGGAGTCTGCACGCCTGTCTCTGAGTCAGGAGAACACACCTGCTCCATGTGTGAAAATCCTGATCTGTGATCTTGGCTATCTGTTGTCGAGCGACACGAAACAAGTGTAATAGATTATTGTTATGATTCACTTGCCATAGCCATATTGTGTTATTAGCTGCTCACCTGATCACATCCAAGAGACCAGACAAAATGGCTGATCACATCCAAGAGACAAGACAAAATGGCACTTGAGTAATGATTCCTTGAGAATGGGTTTTGCCATTGGCATATAATGTTACTGTGTGCACACACCTGATCACATCCAAGAGACCGCGAAAAAATAGCACTTCTTCATAATGATTTTCTTGAGAATGTGTTTTGCCTGTGGCGGCTGGCAACATTGATATTGATATTATGCTGTGTTGTGTGAGGTCATCCGAATGGAGCTCAGAGTTCAAAGTGGCTGGGTCTGGTGTGATGCACACCACGAGGAATGAGCCAAGCAGCAGACTTATACTTTATATTCATGGAATGGGGGGTTACAGTACAAATCAAAGACAACTCAGCAGAACCAAAAACCTTCAAGCTCCTTAAATCATGTCAGGCACACACTTGGGGATTTGGCTGCTGCCGCCGAGCGGAGGCTGTCTCAGGTTATATCAAATACCACCCTTCCCTTTTGGCAATTTGGGATGGCACAGATTGGAGTTCTCTCGGTGTGAACAAACAAGTGTGTAGGCAGGAGGGGTAAACAACATCACAGCACAGAAGACCCATTCAGACAAATTAGGAACCACACCTCATAGGAACAACAATGCAATTATAACCATGATCACTAAAATATGCCACTGTAGGCATACATCTAAGCATAGTGAGATGGTACATAGACTAGATTCATACTAATCGGATTCCTTTGTTACTATGGCTTCTGATGTTTAGCCAAAATAACAGTGGGCCTGATAATCCAATATCAACGTTTTGACTGAAGGTAGAGGGGAGAGATAGAGGAGAGAGGGAATAACGGATTTGGGGAAGGGAGGGACGATTCCCAAAAGAATCCAGAGGTTGGACCAATGCCATGTCTGAGCGTAATCCAACAGAATGGTGCAGGCCTCTCTGTGATATTTCAAAATCTTTGCCAGGCAACCCCGAAAACCCCACCCTACACCATCCGTCCTCCCCACTGGAACAGAATTACAAGGCTGCCAGTCATGATACAGCAAGACAAGGGAGATTTTGTCATAATTGGGCACACTGAACAACAAACAAGATTCATGTACACATGTCCCTCCTCTTCTATGATCTTCTAATACTAATATGCTTATGGAAACTGTTTATTTAGTGCTGCCCCAAAATGTAGGCTAGTCCACTGATCACTATGACACAGAAAGTAAGGGACCTGGCAGTGGGCATCTGAGCTCTGCTTCCCATGTCCATCTGTCCTCTCAGACCACAGCTAATACATCATCTGTTATGGTTCTGTCACGTCACCTGTCACAACCAGCCTACAAGTCAAATCTACGCAGACAACGGCATCAGAATACCACCCTAAAATCACCATAACAGCGCAAAATCAGTTTTAACAGTGACATATTTTTCTGATTTTCAATGTGTGTGTCCTAAAATGACCAACCAGGCTCACCTTGCTCTGTTTCCTAGCATCCTCTTAAAACATCCGAAAGAGCCCTTCCGATTGAAGAAGGGGTTTTTCCTCAAGGTGATGTCTTCCAGTTTATACTACTGATAGAAAAGGCCAGTCCTTGGGCATGTGCATTGTGTATCTCTCTCTGCTTGCCCTGTGCTGTCTGCCTGCAGTGGCTGCCATATCTCCCATTGTTCCAGGGCGAGTGGGGAGGCAGGCTTCCTGCCCCAATAGACCCTGCCTACTACAACAGCTGTGGACTAGCCCCCACCTCTCCTCTCTCCTCCTCCTAAAACTACTGCCTCTGCTGCTGCTGCTAAACATTAACCCTGCAGCTGCTGGTCAGGTCATAAAGGAGATAGAAAGAAAGGGGTTAGGTTTCAAAAGAAATCCCACCATGTAACCGACAAAGGTACGGAGCCGTGGACACAGAGAGGATATCCGACAGTCTGGCTGGCTAGTTGAGTAATGGAATTATCCAGCCAGGGTTATTCAACTGCTTGTATAAAGAACATGGGTTCTGCGTTAAGAGGATTTTCATACCGATTCAGACGACTAATGAGGAGAGGATAGCCTCCCCCATGACCATGCAAAAGAGGGAAAAACGCTAGTGAATGAATAACCTATACATAAACAACCAATACATGAGCTAATAATTCAAATATTCAGTTTGCTTTGTAATAGCATTTTTCATCTGTGAATTGACCAAGCACTATGCAGCTAATAATGATTTTAAATAACACCTTTAATAAATGCCTTATACCAGTATGCCGAATTGTTTCATATTTTACAGTAAATGACCCTAATTGACATGACAGAGAGGCCTGACCTGAATGTACTTGATTCCAGAGAAGAGTTCCGGAACTCAAATAAAAAAGCCCTGGGGTTATTTCAATGTCAGTGTTCTCAGCTTCTCTCTCTCTTTGAATCTAGATTTGACCTAAGCAGCTTGCCAATGGTGCCACATTCCTATAAAAGCTTTTAAACCTCTGCCAATTAAACCATGGAATTGGATAAATATCACTGTATTGCCACATGTTGTATTGGGAAAAATGTGGCCATACCTATGCCTAAAGTAGCACTAGGTTGAGGTGCATCCTCCTTCCTGCTATCAAAGAAACAGAATCACTGTAGGGCAACCATAAAGGCAGAAATCTCTGTCTGTCCACCTAGTGGTTGGAAGAGAGAATACACTTCCAACTCCATCCAGTGTCATATAAATTGTGAATGAATCTGGCTGGATACCATTATTACATCCCAAATGGCACCCTAGTCCCTACATGGTGCACTACTTTGACCAGGGCCCATAGAGCTCTTGTAAAAGTAGTGCACTATATAGGGAATAGGGTGCCATTTGGGACTTGTCCAATGCCTCTTCTCTGTCAGACATTAATCCACACGGGCATCTAACTCTATGGGATGGATGTAATGAATGGAACATTCACAGAAACAGTCTCCTCAAAGAGGGACAGAGAGGCTGCACAGGCTGACATGACCTGAATGACAGAGAGCAGGTCACATGGTTCCCTGGAACTAACAGAGGGAATGAGAACATGTTTCACATAAAAGGCCTATTGTTACCCTTTTAAAGATCCACTTTCACTTCTCTGAGGATCACGACTCACAAATAGAACAGTCAATATTAATCGCATGCTCAATATCGACGTTATAACGCTATTTATAGGAGTTAGTGATTGTAGGCTAGACACGTAATTGGTTGATGATAGGTAAAAACAGGTAGAGTACCGGTAGCTAAGGAGCTCACATTTCATAACATAGTTACCAGTAAGCACTGATTAAATTTTTTTTTTTTTTTTTAACGCAGCTACAGTATATCATCAGATTCAGTCACTAGTTGTGACATTCTGACATACCCGGCCACCACTGAGCACCGTTCCACCTGGACCCTTACAGATTTGCCAAGACACGGCAAGACATTTGACTAAAACACAATGCAAACATATGGAAGCCAAGTTCATTCCATAAGACTGGCTTCCTCTGTCAATTTCCATAAAAACACCAAAAGCCTCCACGGTTCAACTTATCATCCATGCATCAAAAAACACAAGCACCAAACGTCTGACCCAAGGCAAATTAATATAGCACAGCAGCCTAGCAAAATAAAGAAATGCAACTATGCATTGACAGATGGTCTATCTATCTCAACCATTCTTCTTCCTCGTTGAGCGGTTGGTTAGTTGTTGTGCAAAGCGAACCTCACTGCTGTGAAAGGGGGTTGTAAATAAGACTAATGGGGTAAAACCCTATTGAGAGGCGACAGTTTAATGGCCTGTAGTGTGCACAGCTCCATGTGAGATGGAGCTAATTCACCTATTAGAAATGTGACACTGGCCGCCTCTGCTCTGCTGGGAGATGAACGCACACACACACACCACACACACACCACACACACACACACACACCCCCCCACACACACACACACACACACACACACACACACACACACACACACACACACACACACACACACACACACACACACACACACACACACACACACACACGCACGCACTCTCTCCATCTCTCTCTACTGGACAATGGGAGATGGGCAGGGTGTGTCCACAGCTGGGTAGATAAAATGAGAATGGTGGCCTTTATGGTAATTTGTATGAAACTGCTCAGTTATGCCTTAGCCCAGGCCTAATTACGGAGTCAAAATCGTACTATCCATTCCAGAGACATCACCAAGAAGTACTGTCGCTTTTGCATTGCTGATTTAAACTGTGCATATTCATGGAGCGTACACAGACACTGACATTGTTTTGAATGCATAAAAGGATCAGACCTAGTCTCGGCAAACTGCAAATGGGTAGTTGACATTATGGCCAAACCAAAAGTGAAAAAAATATTTATTCTAAAATTTAAGTTTAAAAATATATAGTTGCAATAAACTATGTCTAAACAATTCAAAATGTTATGTGGCCACCTTCGATACATGTTTTAATCCAATTGAATTAACCATTTAATACATTAGTTCCTTGAATTTGTCCTCTGGTGTGATATCATAATGAATGCTAATATAAAGGTTTAATGATTCCCAAATAGACAATACAAATATTTTGTTACCTCTGTCTTTAAATCAGTAATCATATTCTGGAATTTCAGTTGAAAAAACACGTAATTTCCTTCTATAATGATGGTAACAAAGTGTCTCCCCATTACATTTTGAGTAAGATTCAGTAATTTTACTAAACCTAGATTACATTTACATTTATAATTTAGTCATTTAGCAGACGCTCTTATCCATAAAGACTTACATTAGTGCATTCATCTTAAGATAGCTAGGTGAGACAACATTTCACAATCGCAGCAAGTAGATTTTCCCTCAACAAAGTAGTTATCAGCAAAGTCAGTGTAAGTAGGAAAAGAAAAGTGCTTGTTCCACCTTTGGGGTGCCAATTTGTCCAATTGTGTATTATGATGATGTTAACCTGCCTCATGCTTAACAGTTATTTCTACATTTTGTTCAAGACAACACCTTTTTTCCCTTTCATTTATTGGCGTCACCCCATTAGACATTATGTCACACCGATGGACAATTGACAACAGGCAGTCAAATTTGACTTAAAAATAACAATACATTTCTATAAATAAATTACACCATTACTGATGTTTAGAAGTGTCTGGATCCTCATTAAAATATTTCAAGTGTACTCATTACAATTGAAGGGCTTCGAAAGAGTCCTGTATTGTTATTTTTCGTCACTACCTCCCCGAGTCAGGAGTGGTTAATTTAGGCACCTGCTTGCCTTCCTTGGATTTTGGTTGCCGTTTCTTGGGCTCTCTCCCCAAAAGCGAACCCTGACTCACTGTTACCCGTGGTCACCATGGTAGGCACAGAACGTATGATCGAAAAGCGTTCGTGGTGCCCGAGACTACCCTGCATGGGTTTTGGGTCTGATTGAATGCACGCATCCCCAAAGGTCAGCACGTGTTGGTTTAATTTAGCTCTAGAATTGCTGCAGTCATCCAAGTAATGTTGGAGCAATCAAAGGAAATATAACTGATTTAATTATCCATTCGCAGTTTCACTGTACCGGCCGTGGGTACTAATACTTGCATGGCTTCATTTTTGAGACAAGAATAATGCTAATGGTAAGGTCACTCTGGTAGGCCGCCAAAACATTGAGGTGTACCTGGCCGCAAAGCGAACCCAGAACCCGACCTACCCACAGCGTGGACGGCATCGGTCCCGACATAGGTCTCGTTATGTCTGGCGAAAACTAAACACTGCATTCCACACACAGTAGGAACGTCATACCAGCGGTCAAGCATGGTGGTGGTAGTGTGATGATTTGGGGATGCTTTGCTGCCTCAGGACCTACGAATTCTGCTCTGTATCAGATAATTATAAAGGAGAATGTCAGGCCATCCATCCATGAGCTGAAGCACAGCTGGGTCATGCAGCATTACAATGATCCAAAACACACAAGCAAGTCTACATCAGAAAGACTGATAAGCAACACATTTTCAATTTTGGAATGGTCTAGTCAAAGTCGAGACGTAAACTTGATTGAGATGTTGTGACGGGACCTAAAACGAGCTGTTCATCCCCAAACCCCACAAACGTTGCGGAGTTAAAGTAGTTCTGCATGAAACAGTGGGCCCAAATTCCTTCACAGAGATGTGAGACTGATCAATACGATGTCACTAGTTTGCGTTGCCTTATGTAAGGAAGCATGTTTTACTTCACACACACCATACACATGCCTCCACGCACACACACACACACATCCACTGTTTGTTTGCTGTTGTATTTGTGCTGTTGCCAGTGTCTTCTCTCTGTGTTGTCCGTTTTGTATTATATTGTTTTTATGTTTAATACCAGCACCTGGTATTTTGCCTCTTGCCAGGCCGTCATCGTTAATAAGAATTGATTTGCCTGGTTTAAATAAATGTCAAATAAAATAAAATGTTCCATTTATATAATATTAGGTTTTTGTTGAAGATCTGATAACATTCAGTGTAAAAAAATATGCAAAAATAGAGAAAATCAGAAATGGGGCAAATACTTTTTCACGGCACTGTACATTCCATTCTCAGCATCAACAAAACAAGATAGAGGACAGAGAGAGTTAAGTGTGTTCAGGTGTGCTGGCCACACCCACTAATTGGGCACACCTGATCTTAATGAGCGCTTGTTCCCTTTGAAATGCGGTCTATTTGAATAGACTAAAATGAACAGCTTTGCATGTGTAAAGAAAACATGGCATGCTACTTCCATCATGATGACGCAGTGGACTAATTCCATGGATAAAGAACAGATGATTATTGGTTGAAATCTTACTGATGCCATGTCACAATAAAACATAAATGTGTTTGCATGATTAATGCCTAAGGAAATTAATTTCCATGTATACTATCTGTGCTTGGAGTTCAAAAAAGTTAACCCAGGGCCCAGCGGTCTAAGGAACTGCATCCGTGTCCGATCCCAGGCTGTGTCGCAGCCGGCCGCGACCAGGAGACGGCGCACAATTGTCCCAGCATCGTCCGGGTTAGGGGAGGGTCAGTCCCATCGTGCTCTAGCGACTCCTTGTGGCGGGCCGGATGCATGCACACTGACTTCGGTCTCCTCCGACACATTGGTGCGGCTGGCTTCCGGGTTAAGCAAGCAGTGTGTCAAGAAGCACTGCGGCTTGGCAGGGTTGGGTTTCGGAGGACGCATGGCTCTCGACCTTCGCCTCTCCCGAGCCCGTACTGGAGTTGCAGCGATGGGACAAGACTGTAACTACCAATTGGATATCACGAAATTGGGGAGAAAAAGGGGTAAAAAAAAAAAAAATGGTAACCCAAAATAATTTAGCAGTGTTATTAAATGTCTAATTGAAACATTCAGTGAACATTTTAAGGAAGTTATTCAAAAACCTCCAAATAGTCTACAGTTTCTGTTCTCAGAGCATTGAATAAAACATCCCAGGAAAACTTTTGGAACCAGAGTAAAACGTTTTCAGAACCTCCCTGCAACCTAAAAACAAATGTCCCCAGAACAGGCAACATTTTCACTTCTGTTCTCAAACATTTAAGAAACGTTCAGTTTAACTGTCAGGAAACATATGGCTTTGTTCCGACAACCAATGTGAAACCAAAAACATACATTCCCACTACTTCCAAGGAACCAAATGTGGTAGCTGGGCTAACCATTTAATTTAACCACAACATATTTTAATAGCTTTTTCTATTGTTAAATTGTCAAAAGATTATACTTTTTAAAATTATACTTTTAAAAGGTCGTCACACCAAAGGACTAAGAAATGTACCCCTTTTTTTGGCAATGGCAAAAAAGTACAATATTTTGACAAATATTTCTGATAAAGCTTACAATCTGTTCAGACCATGTGCTCCAGCTCTCTCGCTCCGAACAATGGTGCCCAAATGCTGGCTAAATGTTAAATCACACCATGTGGACATTGATTACATTTTGTCACCAAAACCATGAATTGACTTGGGGAAAGGAATTGTATCATTTTTTTCATTCATTTACTTAAGTTAAAAGTTAAAAACCTTTACCTGTAACAGTCACAGACTTGAATATTTATCCAAGGCCAGTCTGCTCATTGGGCAGCCGCCTATAGCGCCAGATTGAAAGGGCGCCATTTTCTGAGCTAAACTGACCAAGACGCACCTACAACAACAACACATACAACCTCACATAATACTGCCCAAAACCAAAAACAATGACAATTTCTCTCAACCAGTGGCATATGGGCTTTTTAGGTGAGTGCTGATGGTGCCCTGTGATAAGCAGTGTCCACTTTGTCAAAGGCAGGGGCGCAAAATATTTTGCTTGTGCATTCCCAGCGTGCCTCTCCATTGTGCTGTTGGAGAGACGCATCACTGCAGTTCTCCGCCACGTTGTCAAAAAACAGACACTTTTAACATCATGCAGGTTTCTCCGATCAAATAGCCTAACCTAAATGGCGCCCAATCAAATAAAACAGGTCAAAGTAAAATGGACAATATGGAATGGACAATCACAATTGTTGTCCAGGAGTTTCACCACATTGTCATGATCAGTGGTTTCAAGTTTGTATCCGTCAATTATTGACAAGCTGATCATAGCGAAAAAGAAAACACTTCTGCATTTCCCGTTGTGTAAACACATTGCAAGTAGGCTCACGATAACTCCTGATAGAGTTGGGTAGCTGATATTCAGAGCTTTTACAAATGGTAGGCCTACAACATGGATGGGCATTCATAACATCCCATTGTGGGCGACAAGGTAGGCTACACACCAGTAAGCACGAGCCGATGTCTTTTGGACATCTTTTATTGGTCCTGTCCGGATTGGATTTCTTTTTTTGGTGTTTACAAACATTAGGCTTACCACAGTTACGCATTTATGAAATTCAATTTCAGGGAACACTATAGGATATACCTCAGTAAGCACGGACCGATGCAGACACCTTTTGGACGTCTTTTTTTGGTGCAGCCCGGCCTTGATTTCCACATCCACGGACATTGGTATTTGGTCCGGACCAAATCTGAACCAATCATGTTTAGTTCACATTTGGTGCGGTCCAGACCGGCCTTGATTTCAATGGTAATTTATTTTTGGTCTGGTCCAAATCTTAACCAATCATAGACGTCAATGTTTGGTTCAGATTTTGTCTGGTATGGACCAGCCTTGATTTGGCCCAAACATATACGTCTGGAAAATACTTATTTTCAACATCCAGATAATTAGTAGCATATTTTCAACTTTAATTCAGAACTGAAAATGAACCTGATTTCAACGTCCGGAAAATATGTATTTTTGAACGTCCGAAAAATACTTTTTCACCTTTCATTCAGAACCTAAATTGAACCTAACTTCAACGTCTGAAAATATGTATTTCTCACATCTTTTCAACGACATTTTGCTTACTGTGACTATTCTAGTTTCGCCCGGGTGGTATTTTTTGGTCTTGGCTAGGTGCGGCAGAACCGCAAGGACCGGCTCTGCATTTATCACCATTGATTCAAAATTGTAAGAAAACGGATTATACAGTGCATGAATTTACTTGTGATCCAAGTTTAAAAAAAACAAAGCTTTAATAAAATGATGTTATATATTTGTTTGCCATTATGAACAAAAAAAGGCGTGTCAAGTCAACTACCCAATATGTTTTATAACTGAACCCAGTAACCACACAACGACCCTTATAAATACCTTTCAGGTAAAATATTTGATGTTCTTAATAAAAAGTTGATGTATTGATCCTCTTACATTCTACTAAACATAAAACTCAGTAAGGAAAAACATTTGTCTCGCCTGTTTACAGACAGGTTTTATACAAATACTTCAGTGATAACAGGAATCGCCTTGCCAACAACTGGAGTTCTCTTGCCAGCATGTGGACAGGCAATGAAGTCTGGGTCATGCTCAGTAGGGCTAAACATACCAATGAATATGAGCTTTTCTTATTGAACAAATTCAAGTAGTATCTCACTGTTTCACCAGCTTCAAAAAGTGATCCTTGTGTAGTACCTATTGGACACAAGCCTGGACCTCTGCAATGTTCCACTACATTTTTCAACTGAATGTGGCCCTGACTACAGGCTGGTAATAGAACAGCAGTGTTGCACTCAAGGCCAGAGTGGAGAAGGAACCATTAACATATGGGCATGTTAATAGCCAGCCAGCAGCAGCTAACATCTGGACACCAGGCACCGTGGACGCATCTCAAATGACACTCTATTCCCTATAAAGTGCACTACTTTTGACCAGGGCTCCATAGGGCTTTGGTCAAAAGTTGTGCACTATGTAGGAAATAGGTTGCCATTTGGGACGTATCCGTGTCAGTCAGTACAGACACCCACAGAACCATCGCAGCTGAGCCAAGCATGTTCTCACATCTCAACATCCACATCCTTTGTTCTCGTGTCTGGGCAGACCCAGAAAGACTTATTCATAGAATAAAATATATATAATTGAAGTAAAGTTATGGAATGGTTACTATATGGCTGGAAAGTGGAAACAGAACTAAGTTTATCTTCGGTCTCTCCAAAATGACCAATAACCATCTGTCTTTTATCAAATAAATGTATCATACAGATACCAAAGAATACTAGCTTTATAAGGTTTGTCCAAGTTTCTCCATGTTTTTCAGACCATACAGTCCATGTCAGCTAACGTTTTTTTAGCTAGGTTTTTTAGCCCATTGATTTTGTTGTAATGTTTGAGTCATTCAGATATCACATGAACACACATAAGACATGGCAAAATGTGTAGAATTGCAGGAAATTAGCTTTATCGCTTATTTAAATTTTGGGAATCCCTGCATTAGAGGAATTAATTGGGGTAGTTATAGGCCTATCTAAGCCCAAACGGCTATTGTTATCATTTAATACCAAACAAATGATTTGATACAGTTTATATTAGGAGAGAAATAGAAGAGGAAGAGTTTAAACTGTCCTTATAATGACCCCTAAATAATGTTCTGCCTTTAGTCGAGACACAGTTATGTTCCATCCTTGTTGGGACCTAAAATACATTTCCATTCAAAATCCTATTTTCCCTAACCCCTACATTTCAAATATACTTTAGCCTCATGGGGACGTGGGAAATGTCCCCACAAGGGAGAACATCACTTGTTTTACTATCCTAGAAGAACAAACGGCTGCGGGACATGGGGCAAATATCTGCGGGGGGCAACATCGACATATCTGCAGTGTGTGGAAACGGTAGTGATGTTGCAGGGAGATATTAGTCATTCCTCCCGCTTTGAGCTCTGCCATATCGTTCCAGCTCCACGTGGTAATTTATGAATATTTCTACATGCTAATGTGTGGCTCCAGAGACACACACGCGCTAACATGCTGCTCCAGAAGCGTCTCTACTCGGCTGCATAACAATGGTAACTACCTGCATGCAGCAAAAAGGCGGGGTGCAGAGGGGGATAGAGTGAACATTTATTTATAACAAACGAGAGTGGGATAATGCGAATACACATAGGGGAAGCAGTACGTTAAAGAAAGATTGACCTCTTACAGCCCAATGATACTGACCTGTCTGCGAAAAGGCATTCAATAACGGCATTGTCGAAGTGTGTTAATATAAGACTCAATGCAGCTCTGTACAGACATGTTTCCATTGCTCTAATTCCTTATACTGGAGCAGTGAGCAGTCATCACAACCAGGAACGTTGAAAATGATCTCTAGGGAATGAATGACCTTGATTTTAGAGGTTATAATCTCAACAAAAGCACTAATTAGGCCTACTCCATGCATAGGAGCACAAGGACTTGTCAAACACTACGTCTAGACGTCTCGTAGCGCTATGCCTATCATGTTATTGCTGATGTATTAGAAGAAAATTAATACAATGTCAGCATCATTCTGTCACAAGACAATACATCGAAGCATGCTAATATGATCAAATGGCAAATAAATGTTTTGATCATATGTTTCATAGTATGACTGAAAATGATCTGCGTGTTTGAAACAATCTTGTAACAATTCACTTGGGAAAATAATCCATGTTTCTCTCAATGGATCCAATTTCCATCATGTTTTGGGGTTAGTAAATCATTCTAAATCCACTGCAACATTTCCTTTTATAACATATTTCAACGGTCTCCAGGCAGACACGTGGGACACAAAAGGCCAGCAACACATCTGTATTTCTTTTAAATTTGAACTAAATGATCCAGGGTGAGGGAATACTTTTACTGCCCATTACACTTGAATTAGTCACTGATGTTTATGGTGTAACCAAATATACTTTATAACCTAATAGCCTTCATTTCAAAACTGGACAGAAATTGTTTGGGGTTTTCCCATAAATCAAATCCATGTTTTGGATTCGTGCCCGCCAGGCAAACAGACCAACCTAGACAATGCTATTAGTAGCCTAACCTACATTGCCATTATGAAGACTTTTTGGAGGACAACAGCACATATTCCTAGATGTATAATTTCCCGGTTTATCTGGAGGGAGATCACATCGAGCACAGCCACCGGCATGTTATTTTGGTATGTTTTTTTTTTAATGTTTTTTTTTAGAAACTCTCACCGATTGTTGACAGGTGTATAAATCGAGCACAGCCATGCAATCTCCATAGACAAACATTGGCAGTAGAATGTCCTTACCGAAGAGATCAGTGACTTTCAACGTGGCAGTCAGGATGCCACCATTTCAAATCAGTTCGTCACATTTAGCTCTTGTCCAGAGCAATTTACAGTAAGTAGCCTAGTGAGTGCAGACATTTATGCTTGCAATGAAACTCACCTCATTTGTTGATTAGGCTACCGCAGAAAACGTACCATAAAACGTATAAATAGCTCCTTTATTAGATAGCTAGCCTACATTTAAATCATTGTATGAAAGATCTCCACTGTCTTAGGACGATGTCTTTTCGTCGGTTGCATTTTGCCTTGCAGGCAGCGTTTCGTGTCTGAGACTGGTTTAGAGAATAGTGACGTCAAACAGTACCACATTGCCAAGTATGACTAACCTCACCGAAGGAGATTTATTTATATATACACATAAATAATAAAACACCCACCATTGAACTCACCTGCAGCCTCAAAGGTCCATGTTTAGCGGATGATGCTTTGGAGAATAATATTCTCTCAGCATTTGGCAAACCAAAATACTGGCATTCTCAGAAACAATTTAGTGGTGCTGCAGAATTAAAATGGATCCAATGGACACACACACTTGGATACATACTGGTGAAAATAGTCTGTAATTTGTTTCAAGAGTTGGCTATTGTGTTCAAACTAAACTACTTGCAATAATTACGTTTCACCCATTTCAAGAAATCTATAATAAGGTGTAATAAGGTAAAAATCAATACATGCATTTGTGGAGTGTTTATTGAACAGTAACAAACCAGTTACAAGTGGTGTTTCATCTCTTCACTACACCAACTTTGTATACAAGATATACATATGTTTGTAGTTTATGGAGAAGCCAGGAGTTATTCAATTACATAGGTAAAGTTGAGAAAGGCAACAAGACCAGACAGACACTGAACCGACTCAAGAGTATCAGCAAAAGTTAGTAATATGACAACTGATTAAACAATGACTTAACAGTAGTCATTTGGCAATGGTGTGCAAAGGCTTCGTTATGATCTACCACCTTGTAGATCCATCTTTGCTTTGAATTGGTCAACTCAACATTAGTCTCTGGAATTCAACACAAGTCCGGAGGCAAAGCGCTCATCTGGAGGTGTCTGCTGCAACATGGTCCAGTTCTGTTGATGAATTTTCCGTGGTGTCCCCTCCTCCTATTACCTCTGATACAATCTGGAGGGGAAGATGAGCAGTTTAGCTAAAACTAGATTCATTTATAGCAGGCATTAGCCATCAACAATGTACAATGCCTTCAGAAAGTATTCATACCACGTGTGTAACAGCCTGATTTCTAAATGGATTAAATAGATC
Organism: Salvelinus namaycush; assembly: GCF_016432855.1. Taxonomy (NCBI): domain Eukaryota; kingdom Metazoa; phylum Chordata; class Actinopteri; order Salmoniformes; family Salmonidae; genus Salvelinus; species Salvelinus namaycush. The sequence continues at coordinate 15,312,912 of NC_052322.1, forward strand.
TGTTTCCCCTCACCCATCTCCACAAAATGACAAAGTGAAAGTGTAGACATTTTCGCAAATTTATTGAAAATGAAATATCTAATTTACATAAGTATACACACCTGTTTGCTATGACACTCCAAATAGAGCTCAGGTGCATCCAACTTTCTTTGATTATCCTTGAAAGGTCACTACAACTTGGAGTTCACCTGTTGCCAATTAATTCGTTTGGACATGATTTAAACTACAGAGTTCCTTAGCTGAGATGGGAGAACCTGCCAGAAGGACAAAGGTCTCTACAGAACTTCACCAATCTGGGCTTTATGAGAGAGTGGCCAGACAGAGGCCACTCCTGAGAAAGAGGCATGACACCACGCCTAGAGTTTGCAAAAAGGCATGTGAAAGACTGAGTATAAGGCAAAAGATTCTGTGGTCTGATGAGACAAATTGAACTCTTTGGCCTGAATGCAAAGTGCCATTTCTGGAGAAAACCCGGCACAGCGCAACCTTGTAACACCATCCCTACCGTGAAACATGGTGGTGACAGCATCACGCTATGGGGATGCTTTTCAAAAGGCAGGGACTGGAGAGAGGGAATAATGAATGGAGCCAAATCTTTGATGAGAACATGCTTCAGAGCGCAAACGACCTTGGAATGCAAATCTTTGCCCCAGTCTAACAGGACAACGACACCAAGCATACTGTGTCACTAATGGCTTCAGAACAAGTATGTGAAAGTCCTTGACTTTCACATACTTGTGAAGGACCCAGCCAAACTCCAGACATGAATTCCATTGAAAATCTGTGGAAAGACTTGAAGATTCCGGTTCACCGCCACTCCCCATCTAACTTAACAGATTGTGAGAAAATCCCCAAATAGATGTACACAGCTGATACAGATATACCCTAGATGACCCAAAGCTGTAAATCGCCACCAAAGGTGCTTCTGTGTGAATACTTACGTAAATTAGACATTTCTGCATTTCATTTTAAATACATCTGCAAAAATGTATTCTACATTTTTTTCTCCACTTTGTCATTATGGGGTATTTTGTTCAGGCTGTAACAACTAAATGTAGAATAACTCAAGGGGTATGAATACTTTGAAGGCACTGTACATTTTCAATCTACTCAACTTTATAAGAATGTATTTTTCTGTTGGTTAGTCATTATTTTCAGAACTGTGCTACAACTACTATGCTGAATAATAATACTACACACATTGGAAAACTCCACATTTTGCTGATACAATCATGTTTAAAATTATTTAGAGTCAAAGACATTGGGGAGGGGGGGTGCTATGCTGACATATGGAATTGTTTTAAGACTGTCAAACGTTTTGTCTCCCATCTCTTCATTCAAAGACTCATTCATGGACACTCTTACTGACAGTTGTGGCTACGTCGCGTGATATTGTTCTCTACCTTCCAGCCCTTTGTGCTGTTGTCTGTGCCCAATAATGTTTCTACCATGTTTTGTGCTGCTGCCATGTGTTGCTACCAGGCAATGTTGTTGTCTTAGGTCTCTTTATGCAGTGTTGAGGTGTCTCTTGTCGTGATGTGTGTTTTGTCCTATATTTATTTTTAATCCCAGACCCCATCCCCGCAGGCATCCTTTTGCCTTCTGGTAAGCAGTCATTGTAAATAAGAACAAATTCTTAACTGACCTGCCTAGTTAAATAAATAAAAAACGATGGCTCATTTAGCGATTTGATAATTTAGGACCCATTTAGGCATAAAAAATAAAAAAACAGTACCATTCCAAAGTTACCACCTACTCAATCCAGTTTTTTTTATTATTATGGACTGTCATTGTTCTTGCTTATTGGAGCTGTTCTTGCCATAATATGGACTTGGTCTTTTACCAAAAAGGGCTATCATCTGTATACCACACCTACCTTGTCACAACACAACTGATTGGCTCAAATGCATTAAGGAAAGAAATTCCACAAATTAACTTTCAACAAGGCACCTGTTAATTGAAATGCATTCCAGGTGACTACCACATGAAGCTGGTTGAGAGAATGCCAAGAGTGCAAAGCGGTCAAGGCACTTCAAAGAATCTATATATTTGGATTTTAAAACTTTTTTGGTTACTACATGATTCCATAGTTGATTTCTTCTCTATTATTCTACAATGCAGAAATAGTAAAAAATAAAGAAACCCTTGAATGAATAGGTCTCCAAACTTTTGACTGGTACTGTAGATTTGCCTTTACTACTAATGCCCATAGAAACACATTGAATAACACATTCATAAATGGCAAAAAGGACAGTAAAAACATTTATTAGAAACAAGGTTTTGAAGTGTGTCCTGAATCTAGATAAAAAATATGCATATATTTTTTCACACATATTTAACCTCTTTTTTGGGTAGGCACAAAACTACCTTCATACTTCAATTTGTTTATTTTTTACTGGTACCGATTACCTTCATACGAATCCCGTGACACTTGTGGGGGTCCTAGACCAAAACGGAGAACACGTGAGTCTCCCCTTTCCAGAGGGGTAATAGTTTGTAGGTCAAACTGTTCGGATGCTACAGACGTTTACGTGAGAAGACCGACTTTCAGGATGTATCATGGTCTGACAAACACTGCTCTAATTCAGCCACCTGTCACCGCAGATGCAGAAGTGTGACACTGGCGGATGTGGTGGATCGAGACGCATTCAAAGTCAAAAAACAGATCCCTAGTTTAAACTGATGGATTTTGACAGGGATTTTTTGTTATGCAAATTATGTATGTATATAAGTAACTTAGAACAGCGCTTAAATCGACTCTCAGGGGTTAAGAAATCAAGGATGACAACTCACTTGGTCCTCTATAGACTGCAGAACTCTCTCAGAGAAATCCATGTCAGCAGAGTCGTCGTGTCCCGAAGCGTCCAGCTCGACCCCGGTCAGGATGTCCATAGGACCCTCAGCGATGGCCCTGATAGTCTGGTCCTCCAGAGCCAGGGCCGTGTCAAACATCAGAGGGGACGGAGGACACCCCACTACATCCAGGTCCTACAGGAGATGAACAGGAGACGGGCGGGACATTAGTGGGTAAGTGTTACAAGGTGTTTCTATTCCTCAGCAGAGTAGATTAATACAGCTACGTTACAGGGGAAGTAAAAGGCAGATTTTTTTGTGACTGATAAACACTAATGCTATGGTTGAGCACATACAGTAAGCCAGTGGAATCCAAACATTTTCAACGGGGACCCCATTTTTTGCGCCAGAATTTCTGCCTACCCTATCCCAGCAAATCTAATGAAACTTCAAATTTTTTAAATTGATAAATCAATAACCTTCAATTTATTATCATCTCTTAAAATTAACAAACCAATAAATACATTTTTTTCTTCAAAACATTTGTATATTGTCCCATACAGTAATCTGAAAAAAATAAAATTAAAATAAACTGTCGACTTTGAATAATACTGCTGTGAGCCTTGTTAAGGGATACGTTGGGAATTTGGCAATGAAGCCCTTCATCTACTTCCCTAGAATCAGATGAACTTATGGATACCATTTGTCTACATGCAGTTTGAAAGAAGTTACAAAAGAGGATTACCGCAATTGCTAACACGTGTTTGTGGTAGTGTGCATTGGCTCACCAAACTACCTCTAACTTCCTTCATACTGCACAGAGACAACTGTATCCATGAGTTCATTGACTCGAGAAGAAACACCCAACATATCACTTTGATTCCATACCTTCTAGAATGGCCTTAAAGTGTCATTTTAATATCAAAGTATTTTAGACGCTATTTTGGTATCAAAGACTCATGAAACCAACACTTTAAATGTCGTTTATATTTTTGTTCAGTATACATGCAACATGTTTAGACATTCTGGGGGGTGAAAAATCAGTTTTGGAGGAATAAACGTGTTTGTTGCTTCCAACTGAATTGACTATCCCCTTTGTTAATATGGGGGGAAAACCAACAGACCATGGGAAGATGTTAATGTTGGCCCGGTTTGGATCTGGACAGCTACCACAAGCTGTCAGACTTGATTAGGGCACCGTTTGCAATAATGATAAGCAGAAAGAGTAAAAGTAAATCTTGGTGGCGTGAATAAAATAAATACAAATCTGTGAGATACACACCCAGCAAGTTTCCTGTTCTTATGATTTACTCATAGCCTGAAATCCAGACACGCTGTGTGGTAACATTCCACTCCTTGTACTGTCATATGCCACAGAGTACAAGGAGCGGAATGTTAGCACAAAACATCTGTTCTCAACTAGCCTACCTGGTTAAATAAAAGGTGAAAAAATAAATAAGAGCAGGAAACTTGGTGGTCAGACTTCACGTACATCACTGAACTCTAGCGGCAGGCTCTCCGTGGGCTGTAGCTCTGCGGCACTCAGGTACATGTCTTTGGGCAGTACTGCATCCAGCTGCTCTGGGGTCAGGGCTGTCTCCTGTTCAGGCTGGTACATGGGGGGAGGCAGGGAGAGGTGCAGGGGGCAGCGAGGCTCCTCTGACTGGCCCATGTGAACGGGCCGGTCACAGGGAACATCCTTCAGCCCCGGACACATCTTGAACAATACCTGGTTACTGTCCTGGTAGATGTCTGGATATCTTATGGTAAAGAATAGTAACTGATATCCACGATGGCAATTACATCAGTTATAGTCTCCCATTAAGATACTTCCGAGTATTGTGTATTACTCTGCTCTAGGAACCAATGTGAAGAAGCCTGGAAATCAAGGCTAAATCAGTTCATCTTCCTTCGTTGTTGGGCATCTATAGGAATCACGGGCATGCAACAGAACGTCAGAAACAAAAACAACCAGTTAGACCAGGGGTGTCAAACTCATTCCATGGAGGGCCTAGTGGTTTGCTGGATTTCCTTTCAATTAAGACCTAGACAAACAGGTGAGGCGAGTTCCTTACTAATTAGTGACCTTAATTCAGCAATCAAGTACAAGAGAGGGAAAACCCGCACACACTCTGCCCTCCATGGGCCGAGTTTGATACATACGCGTTAGACAAACAATTAGCACACAAATAAGCAGTCTACAACAACAGCATTAAAACGACTTATGTTGGGTTGTTTTTATTAGCTTCACATGACAAGTTCACTACAATAACAGTATTTGGGTATTTGTTGTGTGAGACGCTGCAAGGTACAAATAAATGGAGGCTTGGTTGGTTTTGTACAACAATATTTTGCACCTCGTTGACAAACACATTGCTCTGAATTAACCAGGTTTTATTGATTCTTGGATTAACATTTTAAGCAGAATTACTTGCTATGTCAACCACTTGATTACGAGCAGACCAACAGTGTAATGAAACTGGTGTACGCACGTTTCTGCTCGAAAAACATGTTGAAATAAAAACAATGGATTTGTAAAGGAGGCATTTGTTCCTTCCAACTGAATTGACTATTCCCTTTGTTAATATAGAGAAAACCAACAGACCATGGGAAGATGTTAATGTTGGCCCTGTTAGGATCTGAGCCGCTACCACAAGCTGTCAGACTTGATTTGGGCCCTTTTAGCAATAGTGTGTAGTAAAGGGAGAGTGAAATTAGTCCATGAATATTCTGGAGGTCAAGCGTATGTAAGAAATTAGGGTTCAAATGGGAAATAAGTTATTGTGCAGACTGGTTAACAAGCTTGGAACGCCTTAGTAACGCTCCAGTTTTAGCCCCCCTCCCAAAAAAGGCTTTCGGCACAACAAGCATTAGTATGTGTAGGGTAACACCCCCACAAAAGTCCATGAAAAAGATGAATGCAAATTTGAAATCGAACTTTACGTAAACAGATGACTGATCATAGAGGACACCAGAAGAACAGTATGAAGGATACGAGAGACGCAATGTCGTGTCATTGGGAGACACTGGTTAGAACAGCGGGTCCCTTCCACATAGGAGATACACCTCTGGCTAGACCGCATCGTATGCGCCTGTAGAGAGAACACACAACGACAGGAATAAGGTTAAGATCCGCAAATTCCTCAACCAAAGTTTGGTTGAGGTTAACGCATATGCTGACCAGTTCATGCAACATCTTAGTCCGGATACACCAAATCCGGCATACTGCCTGCGTTCCCGCACACTATTATACCATTTTCCCTCTGCTGGCACTATTGTACTGAGACGATATATCAAATTAATTCAAATTGGTGTTTTAGCACAATGTTCCAAATACCTGTATCTCAAGAATCAATTTATTTCTGAACGTGCTGCCTTTTTGGTCTGGTCTCCGTCGCGCCTTCTGTGCACCTTCCCACTCAGACACCAAGCCCGTCACTCACAACGAAATAACTTCCTGACAAAAAGCAGTTTAAACTCGCTATTTGCATTTGAGGTTTAGTCCAACAGAATTGTTTATATGGACACCGAAACACTTCGACACTTTACTGTAATACACATTTCTAACGATACCCTCTCAAATCCCAAAAGGTAGAACAGACCCTACTAAAACGAAAGTATCAATGAACATGATTGTCAAATTAAATGCTAAGTTTGTCGTGCGCGGCATCACATACCGCTAGCAGCATTCTACCCACAGACTCATATGCTAGCTGTCTGTTTTATAAATGTGCAACGAGCATAAAAATACTAATTTATAAATCAGGAAATTGGCAAATTGTTCTCATTCTGAGAAATAAGCACTTTAAGCAGGTAGGACACTTGATTACAATATTAACGTGAACAGTCTGTTTAAACCATTGGAGACAGATAGTAGGGTGTATTCATAACAGTTCTACCTTGTTAGCAAGCAAATAGAGCCAAGTTGGCTTGAAATAAAGATTTAGCCAGATCAGTGATTATAGCAAAAAAAATCATGTTAAACTATTGCTAAAATAATTTCAATTAGTGTGTCTTATGGTTGTGGAAGACTTATATTTAGCCTAGGTATAATTTTACATGTAGTATATTGACCTTTCTCAAGTTGACGGTGCCACGTTGAAAGTCACTGAGCTCTTCAGTAAGGCCATGCATTCTACTGCCAATGTTTGCTATAGAGATTGCATTGTTTGATTTTATACACCTGTCAGCAACAGGTGTGGATGAAATAGCTGAATCCACTCATTTGAAAGGGAGTCCAAATACTCTTGCATATCGTGACTCTAGATATTATTTTTAGGCCATATCGCCCAGCCACTCTGGGCTGCTAGGCATTTCATTTCCACATTCAATCTGAGACTCACATACAACCTGGAACATAAGTATTTACTTCTGCCAGGCCACAGACAGTTGCTGGAGTCCCCGGGATTAGAGTCCATCCCTACAAACAGATAAGCCACAGACCTGAAGAGGAGCTCCTTCAGTGACAGCCTGTCTCCTCTCTCGGAGCTGCCGGTGAAGCAGAGCCTCCACGCCGTACCGGCGGCGGTACCGACGCAGAGCCTTCAGCTTTCTCAGGTTCTCCCTCTCCTTCATGGAGAGACCCTCCGGGCCAGTCAGCAAACTACTCCCTGTTAGACAGAAAACACAAAGTGTCAGACTGTATTCAAAAAGCATGTCAAAGTAGGTGTGCTGATCTAGGGTCAGGTTACCTGTCACAAACACACCCATTACGCAGGAGGTCAGCCAGCTACTGGAATAACCATAATGATCTCACCCGGAAAACCCACGATCACATCTGGACAAGTACTATATGAAGCTGTCCAATTGGAACAATGATTTCTATTTTCCGTTGCAAAATGTTGCACTACAGTGAAACCTATTGGTCGCAAACCTGACTAACTACAGGACAGAACAGGCAGGGGTAGTGCAGCACCATGGCTTTACCTAGGGTCTCATGCTCCACCTTGCGGCTGTGCAGGTATCGGCGCTTCTTCTCCTTGAGGAGGTGCTGCAGGCGTTTGAACTGGTCGATGTAGAGAGACTGGAGTCTGATGAGCTTCTCCCGTGTGATCAGAGCAACCTCCTCTGCCGTGTACACCCCTGCATGTCTGTAGGTCAAACAATCCATGCAAACAGTTACAACAGTCTACAGCAAATGTGTCGTATCTAGGGCTGTTACGCTGACCGTATAAACACCACAATTCAAATTCCACAGTCACGGGAATTAGGCTTTTCCAAGTTGATGCTGTAATTAGGCTTTCCAAAGTTGATCACTGACATCAATGCAAATGTATTCAAAAAACGAATCAAACAGAGCCCATGAGCTCATGTTGCGCAACATTTCTACAGGCTATGCAATTGAGTGAGAAAACAGGGTGAGGGCCTCTTATATTTACCTCAACTTTCCTAATATTAAGTACAATGCTTTTCTTTACAACAGGAGTATAGCCTACCTGGCTGGCATGAAAATGAACCACGTGAAAAGCATTCTCCATTTATGTATATGTAAAGAAAGATTAAATCAATAAGTGTGATGTGACAATTAGCTTATCACTTGTGAATATACACTGCTCAAAAAAATAAAGGGAACACTTAAACAACACAATGTAACTCCAAGTCAATCACACTTCTGTGAAATCAAACTGTCCACTTAGGAAGCAACACTGATTGACAATAAATTTCACATGCTGTTGTGCAAATGGAATAGACAAAAGGTGGAAATTATAGGCAATTAGCAAGACACCCCCAATAAAGGAGTGATTCTGCAGGTGGTGACCACAGACCACTTCTCAGTTCCTATGCTTCCTGGCTGATGTTTTGGTCACTTTTGAATGCTGGCGGTGCTCTCACTCTAGTGGTAGCATGAGACGGAGTCTACAACCCACACAAGTGGCTCAGGTAGTGCAGCTCATCCAGGATGGCACATCAATGCGAGCTGTGGCAAGAAGGTTTGCTGTGTCTGTCAGCGTAGTGTCCAGAGCATGGAGGCGCTACCAGGAGACAGGCCAGTACATCAGGAGACGTGGAGGAGGCCGTAGGAGGGCAACAACCCAGCAGCAGGACCGCTACCTCCGCCTTTGAGCAGGAGGAGCACTGCCAGAGCCCTGCAAAATGACCTCCAGCAAGCCACAAATGTGCATGTGTCAGCATATGGTCTCACAAGGGGTCTGAGGATCTCATCCCGGTACCTAATGGCAGTCAGGCTACCTCTGGCGAGCACATGGAGGGCTGTGCGGCCCCCCAAAGAAATGCCACCCCACACCATGACTGACCCACCGCCAAACCGGTCATGCTGGAGGATGTTGCAGGCAGCAGAACGTTCTCCACGGTGTCTCCAGTGTCTGTCATGTCTGTCACATGTGCTCATGTGCAGAGTGTGAACCTGCTTTCATCTGTGAAGAGCACAGGGCGCCAGTGGCGAATTTGCCAATCTTGGTGTTCTCTGGCAAATGCCAAACGTCCTGTACGGTGTTGGGCTGTAAGCACAACCCCCACCTGTGGACGTCGGGCCCTCCTACCACCCTCATGGAGTCTGTTTCTGACCGTTTGAGCAGACACATGCACATTTGTGGCCTGCTGGAGGTCATTTTGCAGGGCTCTGGCAGTGCTCCTCCTGCTCAAAGGCGGAGGTAGCGGTCCTGCTGCTGGGTTGTTGCCCTCCTACGGCCTCCTCCACGTCTCCTGATGTACTGGCCTGTCTCCTGGTAGCGCCTCCATGCTCTGGACACTACGCTGACAGACACAGCAAACCTTCTTGCCACAGCTCGCATTGATGTGCCATCCTGGATGAGCTGCACTACCTGAGCCACTTGTGTGGGTTGTAGACTCCGTCTCATGCTACCACTAGAGTGAGAGCACCGCCAGCATTCAAAAGTGACCAAAACATCAGCCAGGAAGCATAGGAACTGAGAAGTGGTCTGTGGTCACCACCTGCAGAATCACTCCTTTATTGGGGGTGTCTTGCTAATTGCCTATAATTTCCACCTTTTGTCTATTCCATTTGCACAACAGCATGTGAAATTTATTGTCAATCAGTGTTGCTTCCTAAGTGGACAGTTTGATTTCACAGAAGTGTGATTGACTTGGAGTTACATTGTGTTGTTTAAGTGTTCCCTTTATTTTTTTGAGCGGTGTATATAACTTGTGAATGACGCCCAGCTTACGGCAAACGGCACATTTTTTTGCAACTTCTTCAAATCATAGTTGCATGCTTCATGTAGCCTAGCCCATAGGCTTTATGTTTTGATAATAACTTATTAAAATAAAGCACATTCATCCACTTTACAACAGGTGTAGAGCCTAACTGGCATACATACACAGCACGTGAGTTTCAAGCTTGGGGAAGATCATTTTCACCATAAAAATGCACCTTTATAATAAAAGCAATACATGCATAATCACATTTGTGGTCACTTGAGAACGGTGTTTCCCCGCTAACGGAACATTCGTGCTTATAATCTACTGCCATGTACGCTTTGCTGCGCTTATGTGAAGAAATAGCCTAATAGTTAAACATTTTAAGCTAAAAATGTTCTCATCTGTTGCGTCAGGCTCACTGCTTAAAACCGTTTTTTTTTTTTTAAATGCTAGCGGTTGTATTAATTGGGGATCTATCGCATCCCACAACTGTTAAGAATATTTCTCGGACAGAAGGACCAGTTGACCAATATATTAGGTCAACTTTTATACAATGGGGGATATTAGATTGACATAGGCTAGTGCTTTTGCTGTTCGGTAGGCCTACTCTTATTGGCTGACGAAAATTGAAATGTGGACTGTTGTTCCACAATACACGCCTCGGAATTGGATAAGGACGCACGCAGTTGTGTCCCCGATGTGTCCGTCTTCACTTGTAGCCTGTGAGAAAACCCTGATCACATGACGGAGAGTCATGTGAATGAGAGGCGCTTCGGCACGCAGCCCGGAGAAGGAAATTCTAATTATTATATCCAGCCCAAGGGCACAACGGCCACTGGCCGCAAAAGGCATGGATTTTTTTTTTTGGTATGCGGCATTACGGCCACAGGAAGGGGACGCAGCCGGGAAAAATCGAGGCATTTTCAAGTGCTTGTCAAATTGTGAATGAGACTGATGGTGTGTACAGCCTGCTTAAAAAAAGAAAAAAAGAGCTCATGGCTTAATGAAACTTTTTTCAAATAATTAGTCGCATCATGCAGCCTTTATTAAAAATGAAAACATATAGCCCAATATTTATCACAAGTTACATAACTCTAAATTAAGCATAAGAGCCCCCTTTTCTTTGTTAACCACTCAATACAGAATAGCTCCATTGTGCGCACTCCCTCAAATCGTTTGGAGGAAATAGCCTTTTATTCAGCTATGTTCAATTGTATTCTTCATACTATAAAATAATGCCATGGATATTTAAGCAAATCGTGTCTGCTAAATGAACTAGTGTAGCACACAGCCATAGCAGGCCCTAACTTAATGACAACTCAGTATGCCATTCAGTTCATCTGAAATAGACAACATTCTCTTCGTATCATGTTTCTTTAGACCAGTCTAAAATAAATGGATTTATTGTGATGTGTAGGCTAGATTACATGGATTTAGACTTTTTTTTAAAAATGAGGCTGTTTCAAAGGTCTGCATCCGTGGCTTGTAGGCTATGAGTGGAAGCCAGGAGATGCTAAATGGGTTTGTGTTAATTACAGTGAGACTGGCAGTTACTTGCTTGACAATCACCGGCTGACAATTTCATGACCGCCACAATATGATCTTGCGTTTATAATTTATTTAACAAGTTGAGCTAAATGTGATATCAATACCTTGAAGTTAAAGGATTTTTACAGAGTACATAAACACTGAAAATATCATAATTAATCTCATGGACATTACAAGACCCATGTAATGTGAGCACAAGCAACCACACAACACCAAAAGGTGTCTTACTTGAGAGGATCCTCATGGTCACTGTCGACGCTGTCAGCTTCACTGTCTGGATCTCCTCTCCATGTCTGGTCCAGCACCAGTGGTCCCTGCTCCTCCTCACTCCAGCTGTCCACATCTGACAGACAAGCACCCGTCAATTCCTCTGCTCTATTGCATGGCTCAATGCAAACAAGAAAGTCATGACACTAGCTACCAAGTATACAATGCATTCGGAAAGTATTAAGACCCCTTGACTTTTTCCACATTGTTACAACCTTATTCTAAAATGGATGAAACAGTTCTACACACAATACATAATCTACACACAACGGCCCATAATGAAAAAGAAAAATGGTTCAGAAATCTTTGTAAAAATATTAAAGGAATTATTGCATTTACATAAGTATTCAGACCCTTTACTCAGTACTTTGTTGAAGTACCTTTCGCAGCGTTCACAGCCGAGTCTTCTTGGGTATGACGTGACAAGCTTGGCACACCTGTATTTGGGGAGTTTCTCCCATTCTTCTCTGCAGATCCTCTCAAGCTCTGTCAGGTTGGATGGGGAGCGTCACGGCACAGCTATTTTCAGGTCTCTCCAGAGATGTTCGATCGGGTTCAAGTTCATCCTCTGGCTGGGACATTGAGACTTGTCCCGAAGCCACGTAGGGTTGCAAACTTTCTAGGAAATTTTCCATGGGAGTTAACCCCGGGAATTTTGCTTAAATTCATCAAGAAAAGTTAGCTTATAACAGTGAACCTTTGTGGGATACACAAGGCAATTCTAGGTATTGTGGCATATTTTGGTTAAACTATCCCCAATTCAATTGCAACCCTCTGCATGCACAGTGCATTTTTCCATCACATGTACAGCTGATTCAAGATCTTGCACACTAATGAGATGCTATTGAGCCCACACTACTATACTGTCTGGCCCAAGGACTACATGCTTTCTGGTAAGTTTTGATTACAATACTGGGTGGGGCAAAAATATTTTATGACATGCATGATTTTTTGTTAACTAGTAAATAGTAGCCTACAGCAAAGTGTTTAAATCATTTCTAACTTGTTAAATACTGCTAATTAGTTTTTACTACCATGTGGGTTTTAGCTTGCTTGAGCCTGCTAACGGAGTGTTAATTCACATTTCATTTTTAAAGAACTCCTTTGTAAAATAAATGTTTTATCTGTACATGGAATTGTATTTATTTGTTTTTTTACTCATGTTTTCCTAATCTTTACAGGAAAATGCCACGGGCACTATCTGATGTGTGGAGACATTTCACTGCAGCTAATGTAGAAGGAAAAGCGGTGTGAACATTTGCAAATACTGTGCCAAATCATGTGAAGAATGCAACAAAGATGCAGAATCATCTGGCCAAGTGCATAAAGTTCCCTCAACGCTCACAACCTCTGACAAAAGTCTCTACTTCTAATCGAGGTGAAAATTATGGAGACACCGCATCGATAGCAACAGCTCATGGTCCTGACTGCTGAAGGCAGTCATCAATGAACTTGGACCACAGAAGGTATTTGCACTGCTGACTGACAATGCTGTGAACATGAAGGCTGATTGGTCTAAAGTGGAGGAGGCCTACACTCCCATCACAACCATTGGCTGTGCTGCTCATGCATTGAATCTGCTCCTCAAGGACATCATGGCACTGAAAACAATGGATACACTCCACAAGAGAGTCAAGGAAATGGTTAGGTATGTGAAGGGCCATCAAGTTATAGCAGCAATCTACCTCACCAAGCAAAGTGAAGAATAAGAGCATCACATTGAAGCTGCCCAGCAACACTCGTTGGGGTGGTGTTGTCATAAAGTTTGACAGTCTCCTGGAAGAGGAAGGAGTCTCTCCAAGAAATGTCTATATAACAGTCTGTCGATATGGACAGCCACATCAAGAGGATCCTCCTGGATGATGTATTTTGGGAGAGAGTGGTAAGCAGCCTGAAACCTATAACAGTAGCCATTGCACTGCCAGCCTGCCTGATGTTCAGACTCTGCTTGCAGATGTAAGAAGAAACCTGTACTGCCCTGCCCACTTCACTGTTGATCCAAGCAGAGGAAACTGCAGTTTTGAAATGCATCAAAAAGCATGAAGACGTCTGCCTGAAGTCCATAAACTTTCCGCAGCGTACATGTTGGGCCCAAAGTATGCTGGCAACAGCATCCTGCCTGGTGCAGAGATCAACAGGGCCTACGGTGTCATGACTACCTTGTCTCGCCACCTTGGCCTGGACGAGGGCAAGGTTCTTGGCAGTCTGGCGAAGTACACTTCCAAGCAAGGGCTTTGGGATGGAGATGCAATATGGTAGTCGTGCCAACATATCTCATCAGCCACCTGGTAAAAGGGACTTTGTGGATCTGAGGCTCTTTCCCCTGTTGCCTCCATCATCCTGCAAATCCCACCAACATCAGCTGCCTCAGAGCGCAACTGGTCCTTGTTTGGGAACACACACACACACACACAAAGCACAACAGGCTGACCAATAAGGGTTGAAAAACTGGTGGCCATCCGGGCAAATTTGAGGTTGGAAAGAAATAGTGAAGACGAGGCCTCAGAGTCTGATGTTCAAGAGGTGGACATTGAGGAGGTCCAGGGAGAAGACATGGAAGCCTTAGGGGAAGACAACCAAAGCTTAAGTTTAGACTATCATTTCACAGATGCATGTTGAAAACGTTTTGGGAGATGCGATGGATCATTGGGGATCATTCAATATTCCCTCTTGTTATTCAGTGAAATCATCCCATGTGAAGGGTCAACTGATTTAATTAAAAGTTCAATTCACAACTAAATATTTTATTTCTATTGTAAGAATTTTATCATTTACAAATATGTCTACTTATGATAAGGTAAATATATCAAAAGCAAAAAACATCTACATTTAAAATAGTATTCATTTGCATTTATTTCCATGGAAAGTTTCCACCTCTGAATATTCCACAAAATGTGCAACACCACTCTTGCGTTGTCTTGGCTGTGTGCTTAGGGTCGTTGTCCTGTTTGAAAGTGAACCTTCGCCCCAATCTGAGGTCTTCTTCCATTTTAGAATGACGAGGCCACTGTTCTTAGAGACATTCAATGGGCCACATTTGTGGCCTGCTGGAGGTCATTTTGCAGGGCTCTGGCAGTGCTCCTCCTTGCACAAAGGCGGAGGTAGCGGTCCTGCTGCTGGGTTGTTGCCCTCCTACGGCCTCCTCCACATCTCCTGATGTACGGGCCTGTCTCCTGGTAGCACCTCCATGCTCTGGACACTACGCTGACAGACACAGCAAACCTTCTTGCCACAGCTCGCATTGATGTTGAGCCACTTGTGTGGGTTGTAGACTCCGTCTCATGCTACCACTAGAGTGAAAGCACCGCCAGCATTCAAAAGTGACCAAAACATCAGCCAGGAAGCATAGGAACTGAGAAGTGGTCTGTGGTCACCACCTGCAGAACCACTCCTTTATTGGGGGTGTCTTGCTAATTGCCTATAATTTCCACCTGTTGTCTATTCCATTTGCACACCAGCATGTGAAATTTATTGTCAGTGTTGCTTCCTAAGTGGACAGTTTGATTTCACAGAAGTGTGATTGACTTGGAGTTACATTGTGTTGTTTAAGTGTTCCCCTAATTTTTTTGAGCAGTGTATAATTTTTTGAAGTTTGTCCGAGTTCGCCTGCATCTGCGCGAGCGTTTGGACATGTGCACTAAACATGCTAGCAAAAGTAGCTACTTCGACATAAGTAATGGACATTATCGAACAAAACAACGATTTATTGTGGAACTAGGATTCCTGGGAGTGCATTCTGATGAAGATCAAGGGTAAGGGAATATTTATGATGTAATTTCGTATTTCTGTTGACTCCAACATGGCGGAGAAATGTTGTTATTTTTGAGCGCCGCCTCAGATTATTGCATGGTGTGCTTTTTATATAAAGTTTTTTTGAAATCTGACAGCAGTTGCATTAAGAACAAGTGTATCTTTAATTCTGTGTAAAACATGTATCTCTCAAAGTTTATGATGAGTATTTCTGTTATTTGACGTGGCTCTCTGCAATTTCTCTGGATATTTGGGAGGCATTTCTGAACATGGCGCCAATGTAAACCGAGATTTGTGGATATAAATATGCACATTATTGAACAAAACAAATGTATTGTGTAACATCATGTCCTATGAGTGTCATCTGATGAAGATCAAAGGTTAGTGATTCATTTTCTCTATTTCTGCTTTTTGTGACTACTATCTTTTGCTGGGAAAATGGCTGTGTTTTTCTGTGGCTATGTACTGAGCTAACAATTGTTTGGTGTGCTTTCCCCGTAAATCCTTTTTGAAATCAGACATGTTAGCTGGATTCACAACATGTGTAGCTTTAATTTGGTGTCTTTCATGTGTGATTCCATGAAAGATTGATTTTTATAGTAATATATTTGAATTTGGCGCGCTACATCTTTTCTGGCTTTTGGCCAAGTGGGACGCTACCGTCCCACATATCCCAGAGAAGTTAACCACCTAACTGAGGAACTCAATTTAACCTTGCGCAATACCCTAGATGCAGTTGCACTCCTAAACAAAAGATATGTCATAAGAAACTAGCTCCCGGGTATACAGAAAATACCCGAACTCTGAAGCAAGCTTCCAGAAAATTGGAACGGAAATGGAGCCACAACTGGAAGTCTTCCGACTAGCTTGGAAAGACAGTACCGTGCAGTATCGAAGAGCCCTCACTGCTGCTCGATCATCCTATTTTTCCAATTTAATTGAGGAAAACAAGAATAATCCGAAATTTATTTTTGATACCGTCGCAAAGCTAACTAAAAAGCAGCATTCCCCAAGAGAGGATGGCTTTCACTTCAACAGTAATACATTTATGAACTTCTTTGAGGAAAAGATCATGATCATTAGAAAGCAAATTACGGACTCCTCTTTAAATCTGCGTATTCCGCCAAAGCTCAGTTGTCCTGAGTCTGCACAACTCTGCCAGGACGTAGGATCAAGAGAGACACAAGTGTTTTAGTATTATAACTCTTGACACAATGATGAAAATAATCATGGCCTCTAAACCTTCAAGCTGCATACTGGACCCTATTCCAACTAAACTACTGAAAGAACCGCTTCCTGTGCTTGGCCCTCCTATGTTGAACATAATAAACGGCAATCTATCCACCGGATGTGTACCAAACTCACTAAAAGTGGCAGTAATAAAGCCTCTCTTGAAAAAGCCAAACCTTGACCCAGAAAATCTAAAAAAACTATCGGCCTATATCGAATCTTCCATTCCTCTCAAATTTTAGAAAAAGCTGTTTGCGCAGCAACTCACTGCCTTCCTGAAGACAAACAATGTCTTCAGGAAGGCAGAAATACGAAATGCTATACGAAATGCTTCAGTCTGGTTTTAGACCCCATCATAGCACTGAGAATGCACTTGTGAAGGTGGTAAATTACCTTTTAATGGTGTCAGACCGAGGCTCTGCATCTGTCCTCGTGCTCCTAGACCTTAGTGCTGCTTTTGATACCATCGATCACCACATTCTTTTGGAGAGATTGGAAACCCAAATTGGTCTACATGGACAAGTTCTGGCCTGGTTTAGATCTTATCTGTCGGAAAGATATCAGTTTGTCTCTGTGAATGGCTTGTCCTCTGACGAATCAACTGTAAATTTCGGTGTTCCTCAAGGTTCCGTTTTAGGACCACTATTGTGTTCACTATATACAGTGGGGCAAAAGTATTTAGTCAGCCACCAATTGTGCAAGTTCTCCCACTTAAAAAGATGAGAGAGGCCTGTAATTGTCATCATAGGTACACTTCAACTATAACAGACAAAATGAGGGAAAGAAATCCAGAAAATCACATTGTAGGATTTTTAATGAATTTATTTGCAAATTATGGCGGAAAATAAGTATTTGGTCAATAACAAAAGTTTCTCAATACTTTGTTATATACCCTTTGTTGGCAATGACAGAGGTCAAACGTTTTCTGTAAGTCTTCACACACTGTTGCTGGTATTTTGGCCCATTCCTCCATGCAGATCTCCTCTAGAGCAGTGATGTTTTGGGGCTGTTGCTGGGCAACACAGACTTTCAACTCCCTCCAAAGATTTTCTATGGGGTTGAGATCTGGAGACTGGCTAGGCCACTCCAGGACCTTGAAATGCTTCTTACGAAGCCACTCCGTTGCCCGGGCGGTGTGTTTGGGATCATTGTCATGCTGAAAGACCCAGCCACGTTTCATCTTCAATGCCCTTGCTGATGGAAGGAGGTTTTCACTCAAAATCTCACGATACATGGCCCCATTCATTCTTTCCTTTACACGGATCAGTCGTCCTGGTCCCTTCGCAGAAAAACAGCCCCAAAGCATGATGTTTCCACCCCCATGCTTCACAGTAGGTATGGTGTTCTTTGGATGCAACTCAGCATTCTTTGTCCTCCAAACACAACGAGTTTAGTTTTTACCAAAAAGTTCTATTTTGGTTTCATCTGACCATATGACATTCTCCCAATCTTCTTCTGGATCATCCAAATGCTCACTAGCAAACTTCAGAAGGGCCTGGACATGTACTGGCTTAAGCAGGGGGACACGTCTGGCACTGCAGGATTTGAGTCCCTGGCGGCGTAGTGTGTTACTGATGGTAGGCTTTGGTCCCAGCTCTCCGCAGGTCATTCACTAGGTCCCCCCGTGTGGTTCTGGGATTTTTGCTCACCGTTCTTGTGATCATTTTGACCCCACGGGGTGAGATCTTGCGTGGAGCCCCAGATCGAGGGAAATTATCAGTGGTCTTGTATGTCTTCCATTTCCTAATAATTGCTCCCCCAGTTGATTTCTTCAAACCAAGCTGCTTACCTATTGCAGATTCAGTCTTCCCAGCCTGGTGCAGGTCTACAGGTCTTTGTTTCTGGTGTCCTTTGACAGCTCTTTGGTCTTGGCCATAGTGGAGTTTGGAGTGTGACTGTTTGAGGTTGTGGACAGGTGTCTTTTATACTGATAACAAGTTCAAACAGGTGCCATTAATACAGGTAACGAGTGGAGGACAGAGGAGCCTCTTAAAGAAGAAGTTACAGGTCTGTGAGAGCCAGAAATCTTGCTTGTTTGTAGGTGACCAAATACTTATTTTCCACCATAATTTGCAAATAAATTCATTAAAAATCCTACAATGTGATTTTCTGGATTTCTTTCCCTCATTTTGTCTGTTATAGTTGAAGTGTACCTATGATGACAATTACAGGCCTCTCTCATCTTTTTAAGTGGGAGAACTTGCACAATTGGTGGCTGACTAAATACTCTTTTGCCCCACTGTATTTTACCTCTTGGGGATGTCATTCGAAAACATAATGTTAACTTTCACTGCAATGCGGATGACACACAGATGTACATTTCAATTAAACATGGTGAAGCCCCAAAATTGCCCTCGCTAGAAGCCTGTGTTTCAGACATAAGGAAGTGGATGGCTGCAAACTTTCTACTTTTAAACTCGGACAACACAGAGATGCTTGTTCTAGGTCCCAAGAAACAAAGAGATCTTCTGTTGAATCTGACAATTAATCTTGATGGTTGTACAGTCATCTCAAATAAAACTGAAGGACCTCTGTGTTACTCTGGACCCTAATCTCTTTTGACGAACATATCAAGACCGTTTCAAGGACAACTTTTTCCCATCTAAGTAACACTGCAAAAACCAGTAACTTTGTCCAAAAATGATACAGGGAAATTAAATCCATGCTTTTGTACTTCTAGGTTAGACTACTGCAATGCTTTACTTTCCGGCTACACAGATAAAGCCCTAAAAACATCTGCTAGAATCCTGACTAGAACCAAAAAAATGTATCATATTACTCCAGTGCTAGCCTCCCTACACTGGCTTCCTGTTAAGGCAAGGGCTGATTTCAAGGTTTTACTGCTAACCTACAAAGCATTACATGGGCTTGCTCCTACCCATCTTTCCGATTTGGACCTGCCGTACATACCTACACGTACGCTACAGTCACAAGACACAGGCCCCCTAATGGTCCCTAGAATTTCTAAGCAAACAGCTGGAGGCAGGGCTTTCTCCTATAGAGCTCCATTTTTATGGAATGGTCTGCCTACCCATGTGAGAGACGCAGCCTCTAACCCCATTACAGGGGCTGAGTCACTGGCTTACTGGTGCTCTTCCATGCCGTCCCTAGGAGGGGTGCGTCACTTGAGTGGGTTTAGTCGCTGACGTGATCTTCCTGTCTGGGTTGGCGCCCCCCCCTTGGGTTGTGCCGTGGCGGAGACCTTTGTGGGCTATACTCGGCCTTGTCTCAGGATGGTAAGTTGGTGGTTGAAGATATCCCTCTAGTGGTGTGGGTGCTGTGCTTTGGCAAAGTGGGTGGGGTTATATCCTGCCTGTTAAACCCTGTCCGGAGGTATCATCGGATGGGGCCACAGTGTCTCCTGACCCCTCCTGTCTCAGCCTCCAGTATTTATGCTGCAGTAGTTTATGTGTCGGGGGGCTAGGGCCAGTCTGTTATATCTGGAATACTTCTCCTGTCTTATCCGGTGTCCTGTGTGAATTTAAGTATACTCTCTCTAATTCTCTCTCGGAGGACCTGAGCCCTAGGGACCATGCCTCAGGACTACCTGGCATGATGACTCCTTGCTGTCCCCAGTCCACCTGGCCGTGCTGCTGCTCCAGTTTCAACTGTTCTGCCTGCGGCTATGGAACCCTGACCTGTTCACCGGACGTGCTACCTGTCCCAGACCTGCTGTTTTCAACTCTCTAGAGACAGCAGGAGCGGTAGAGATACTCTTAATGATCGGCTATGAAAAGCCAACTGACATTTACTCCTGAGGTTCTGGCATGTTGCACCCTCGACAACTGTGATTACTATTATTTGACCATGCTGGTCATTTGAACTCCTTGGCCATGTTCTGTTATAATCTCCACCCGGCACAGCCAGAAGAGGACTGGCCACCCCTCAGCCTGGTTCCTCTCTAGGTTTCGGCCTTTCTAGGGAGTTTTTCCTAGCCACCGTGCTCCTGCATTGCTTGCTGTTTGGGGTTTTAGGCTGGGTTTCTGTACAGCACTTTGAGATATCAGCTGATGTAAGGGCTATATAAATAAATTTGATTTGCCCTTAAGCCATTTTGCCACAACTTTGGAAGTATGCTTGGGGTCATTGTCCATTTGGAAGACCCATTTGCGATCAAGCTTTAACTTCCTGGCTGATGTCTTGAGATGTTGCTTCACTATATCCACAATTTTCCTCCCTCATGATGCCATCTATTTTGTGAAGTGCACCAGTCCCTCCTGCAGCAAAGCACCCCCACAACATGATGATGCCACCCCTGTGCTTCACCGTTGGGGTGGTGTTTGGCTTGCAAGCCTCCCCCTTTTTCCTCCAAACATAACAATGGTCATTATGGCCAAACAGTTATTTGTGTTTCATCAGACCAGAGGACATTTCTCCAAAAAGTACGATCTTTGTTCCCATGTGCATTTGCAAACCGTAGTCTGGCTTTTTTTAATGGCGGTTTTGGAGCAGTGGCTTCTTCCTTGCTGAGCGGCCTTCCAGGTTGTTAATATAGGACTTGTTTTACTGTGGATATAGATATTTTTGTACCTATTTCCGACAGCATCTTTAAAGTCCTTTGTTGATGTTCTGGGATTGATTTGCATTCATCTCTAGGAGACAGAACGCGTCTCCTTCCTGAGCGATATGACGGCTGTATGGTCCCATGGTGTTTTTACTTGCGCACTACTGTTTGTACAGATGAACATGGAACCTTCAGGCATTTGGAAATTGCTCCCAAGTATGAACCAGACTTAAAGGTCTACAATTATTTTTATGAGGTCTTGGCTGATTTCTTTTGATTTTCCCATGATGTCAAGCACAGAGGCACTGAGTTTGAAGGTAGGCCTTGAAATACATCTGTTCTCTTCAGTAAGGCCATTCTATTGTCAATGTCTGTCTATAAAGATTGCATGGCTGTGTGCGTTTTTTTTTTTTTTACGCACACAGCCATGCAATCTTTATAGACAGACATTGACAATAGAATGGCCTTAATGAAGAGAACAGACACTTTTTACGTAGAACCGTCATAAGATGGCACCTTTTCAACAAGTCATTTCGTCAAATTTCAACCCTGCTTGAGCTGCCCCGGTCAAATGTAAGTGCTGTTATTGTGAAGTGGAAACGTCTAGGAGTAACAACGGCTCAGTCGCAAAGTGTTAGGCCACAAGCTCACAAAACTGGACCGCCAAATGCTGAACTGTGCTCGGTTGCAACACTCACGAACGAGTTCTAAACTGCCTCCGGAAGCAACGCCAGCACAAGAACTGTTCGTTGTGCGCTTCATGAAATGGCCGAGCAGCTGCACACAGGCCTAAGATCACCATGCGCAATGCCAAGCGTCAGCTGGAGTGGTGTAAAGCTCACTTCCAGTGGACTCTGGAGCAGTGGAAACATGTTCTCTGGAGTGATGAATCACGTGTCACCATCTGGCAGTCCGACAAATTAATCTGGGTTTGGCGGATGCCATGAGAACACTACCTGCCCAAATGCATAGTGCCCACGGTAAAGTTTGGTGGAGGAGGAATAATGGTCTGGGCTGTTTTTCATGGTTCGAGCTAGCCCCAGTGAAGGGAAATCATGAACGCTACAGCATACAAAGACCGTCTAGACGGTTGTGCTTCAGACTGGCAACAGTTTGGGGGAAGGCTCTTTCCTGTTTCAGCATGACAATGCCCCCATGCACAAAGCGAGATCCACACAGAAATGGTTTGTCAAGATCGGTGTGGAAGAACTTGAATGGCCTGCAAAGAGCCCTGGCCTGAATCCCATCGAACTAGGGCTGGGTGATAGACTAAGACTAAAAAAATAAATCCTCCCTCAAAATAATGGCCGATTCACAATATACATCTAAATAAGCTTTGTACAATTAAAAAAAGGTCAAATTATTGCATTTCGGGCCTCCCGGGTGGCGCAGTGGTCTAGGGCACTGCATCGCAGTGCTAACTGCGCCACCAGAGTCTCTGCCGCAGCCGGCCGCGACCGGGAGGTCCGTGGGGCGACGCACAATTGGGCTAGCGTCGTCCGGGTTAGGGTGGGTTTGGCCGGTAGGGATATCCTTGTCTCATCGCGCTCCAGCGACTCCTGTGGCGGGCCGGGCGCAGTGCGTGCTAACCAAGGGGGCCAGGTGCACGGTGTTTCCTCCGACACATTGGTGCGGCTGGCTTCCGGGTTGGAGGCGCGCTGTGTTAAAGAAGCAGTGCGGCTTGGTTGGGTTGTGCTTCGGAGGACGCATGGCTTTCGACCTTCGTCTCTCCCGAGCCCGTACGGGAGTTGTAGCGATGAGACAAGATAGTAATTACTAGCGATTGGATACCACGAAAATCGGGGAGAAAAGGGGATAAAATAATAATTAAAAAAATATATATATATTGCATTTCAAACAGACCGCAATAATTAAGTCAGGACTTTTAGTTATACCTAGGCAAAATATAAGCCTTCCACAGTCATAAGACCCACTAATAAACAATTTGATAAAAATTAACTTGCAATAATCATCAATCTGGCTTTCAAGTCTATGAAAATGCCCTTGTTACAAATTTAACTAGAACCATGTATCATGCACATTCACTAATAATGACTAAAATTAACATAGGTCACATCAACAAGCCCACATGCTGGAGATAAGCCAGTTCATCTTTACATTTCAAGTTCAGGCAACTTGGATCCATTTGCTAGCTAACAAGGTTGAACACAACCTTCTGCCGCCAACTGTTTGAAAAGCATGTTACTATGTCCACTTTGTTCAGAATGACAAGTTGCCAATTCCTTATTTTATATTTAAGTCATTTAGCAGACGCTCTTATCCAGAGCGACTTACAAATTGGAAAGTTCATACATATTCATCCTGGTCCCCCCGTGGGGAATGAACCCACAACCCTGGCGTTGCAAGCGCCATGCTCTACCAACTGAGCCACACGGGACCCCAAGTTGAGCCACACGGGACCCCAAGTTGTATAAGTTGAGTTATGCTTATTGCACATTCACAAAACAGACAGAGAGCTAGTATAGTAGTCTTTGGCTAAAATGCTACTAACCTAACAATTCCACGCATGACAAACAGTATTCATTGATACTCAAAATCGAATCCCCGAGCTGACAAGGTAAAAATCTGTCGTTCTGCCCTTGAACAAGGCAATTAACCCACTGTTCCTAGGCCGTCATTGAAAATAAGAATTTGTTAAACTGACTTGCCTAGTTAAATAAAAGGTCAAATTAAAAAATTAAGTAGTCTGCACGCAATTTTAGTTTATTTTATTTTTACAGGGACAGTGCACATTAATCAACGTTTCAGTAAAAGTGCTGGTTTTAGCCAGCCGGCTAATTTTCAACCGCAGTCCCTGGGCAGGTTATTATTTGAGCAGTTGAGACACAAAAAATTGTATCATTTGAAAGGTTTCCTATTCTATTACAGTAAAATAATGTCTCAATGTGTGTCCATCTTACCAATTATTGTGTGTAAACCATAGAGGAAGAGTAAAATCTGTCCAATGCGTTTCTATGGGCTTATTTTTGGACCTAAGCTTGTTGCCTGCCTTCCCGCCTTTGGGACAACGGCACCCAGCCTCGCTACTGTATATAGCCTTGCTACTGTTACTATTCACTGTCTTTATTTCCTTACTTAACTATTGTTAACCTAATACCTATTTTTTTACTTAAATTGCACTGTTGGTTAGGGCCTGTCAGTAATCATTTCACTGTAAGGTCTACCTACACCTGTTGTATTCAGCGCACGTGACAAATAAACTTTGATTTGAGATGTACATCTCGTCATTATTTACAGATCTCTGGTGTAAACGGGGAAGTACACAGGAGCGAAGGAGAGGAGACCATGTTTTATTTTTGAGAACAAGCGGACATAAACACTCAAAAACAACCTAAATTCTTAGAGGCATATGTAATATTGCGCAAAAACAAATTCATTCCATATTTTCGCTCAGCCCTGCGTCGAACACCTTGGGGATGAACTGGAACGCCAACTGCAAGCCGGGCCTAATTCCCCAATATCAGCGCCCGTCCTCACTAATGCTCATGGCTGAATGGAAGCAAGTCCCTGCAGCAATGTTCCAGCATCTAGTGGAAAGACTTCCCAGAAGCGTGGAGGCTGGCTGTCATAGCAGCAAGGGGGGGGGGTTGCCTTACAGCCGTATTCTAAAATGTATTAAATAAAAAATCCTCATCTACAAACAATACCCCATAATGACAAAGCGAAAACAGGTTTAGTAATTTTTGCAAATGTATTAAAAACAAAAATACCATATTTACATAAGTATTCAGAACCTTTGCTATGAGCTCAGGTGCATCCTGTTTCCATTGATCATTCTTGAGATGTTTCTACAACTTGGGGTCCACCTGTAGTAAATTCAATAGATCAGACATGATCTGGAAAGGCACACCTGTTTATATAAGGTCCCACAGCTCTCTGGTCTGATGAAACCAAGAAAGTCTTTGGCTTGAATGCCTAGTGTCAGGTCTAGAGGAAACATGGCACCACCCCTAAAAGTTAAGCATGGTGGTGGTGGCAGCACCATGCTTTTGGGATGTTTTGCAGCAGCGGGGACTGGGAGACTAGTCAGGATTGAGGGAAGGTGAACGGAGCAAAGTACAGAGAGATCCTTGATGAAGTCCTGAGCGCTCTTGAACAGGTTGTCAGACTGGGGTAAAGGTTCACCTTCCAACAGGACAACGACCTTAAGCACACAGCCAAGACAACACAGGAGTGGCTTCGGGACAAGTCTCAATGTCCTTGAGTGGCCCAGCCAGAGCCCGAACTTGAACACCATCGAACATCTCTGGGGAGACCTGAAAATAGCTATGCAGCAACACTCCCCATCCAACCTGACAGAGCTTGAAAGGATCTTCAGAGAAAAATGTGAGACATCCCAAATACAGGTGTGCCAAGCTTGCAGCATCATACCCAAGACGACAAGGCTACAGTCGCTGCCAAAGGTGCTTCAACAAAGTACTGAATAAAATGTCTGAATAATTATGTAAATGGGATCTTTCCTTTAACAAATTTGCAAACATTTCTAGAAGCCTTTTTTATCTGTCATTATGGGGTATTGTTTGTAGATGGATTAAATTGTTTTTTCCCCTCATGAGGCCCTCATAAACAGTCGGTTAAATGTATGGTTATTGCATCATTTCAGATCTATTAGAAGCGATTAATAGACTAAACAATTTAATTTAACCAACTGACTGGCCAGCAATCAGGGCATTCATCAGCAAAGACACGGTGCAAGCTAATAAATTTGGTTGTCCAAAATACTAAGTCAAACTTATTGATGAAATCGAAGTGTTAGCTGTATGGTGATTTGCGAGTCATAACTTACATTTTACCGGTACTACCAGTAGTAGTAGGCCAACCAATAACGCCACGACGAAATGCGTTTGAAGTGATGATGCGCCGTCGAGAACAGCTAGCATGTCAAGCAAAGTACATCGCCAGTGGCACGCACACACTTCGTACAGATCAGCAGGTGGGGGCTTTGTGGCAGCCAGACGAGACAATCGAAGGAGGATGCGGTGAGGAAAGTTACTGGGCTCGAATTTAGTCACGCTTGCCCTATATAGATTGATGCTTCTAGTTGTGCATGTTATAACCTATCATCACCAAAAAAAAGTTTATACTCCATGGCTGGATTTATGCATTTTCCCCCCCAATGCTACATTAATTTTGGCAGACCTAACTTGATTGACCCTTTTTCTACAAGGCCTGGTCTATGAAAGGCCTAATTATTTGTATGAATATTTTGTTAATGCCTAGGCTAGACGCATTCAGGTAATGAACTCATTATGCATCAAATTTAAAATTTGATTACAAATATTTATTGTCAATCATTCTTGAATGTTAGGCTTTACAATTAAGTAGATTAATGAACTGATAATACATTCATGAAATAATGCAATTTATGTGAATAATGTTTAATGTTAATTTGTGTATTAATAATAATCTGAAATCAGTCTGAAATTGAATATTTCTCCTATTGTTTATTTCCATATAGCCTAGGACAACGTGGTTCCTTCCAAGTACTGTTATTCCTTATCCACTTAATGTAAAAAAGTTGCACTTGCTCGCCTCACTTTTCTGTGGGGAAAATCCGTTAACTTCTTATGGCTGCAGGGGCAGTATTGAGTAGCTTGGATGAAAGGTGCACAAAGGTGCCCAGAGTAAACGGCCTGCTCCTCAGTCATAGTTGCTAATATATGCATATTATTATTGGATAGAAAACACTGAAGTTTCTAAAACTGTTTGAATTATGTCTGTGAGTATAACAGACCTCATATGGCAGGCAAAAGCCTGAGAAGTTCCACTTCCTGTTTGGATTTTTTCTGGGGCTGCTAGATTTTCAACCAAGCTCCCAATGAAATTACAACGAGATATGGATGAGTTTTCACTTCCTACGGCTTCCACTAGATGTCAACAGTCAATAGAACTTTGTCTGATGACTGATGTGAAGGGGGGGCCCGAAGGAGACAGGAATGAGTAATCACTGCCATGAGGTGACCACGCATTGAACACGCGCGTTCACGTGATATGGAACAGAGCTGCCTCTCTCAACTGAAGTCAATGTAATTCTCCGGTTGGAACGTTATTCAAGATGTATATTAACATTCTTAAACAGCGAATCAATTGTCTGGCCTAATGTAAAAACATGGAAAAAGTCAAGGGGGTCTGAATACTTTCCAAATGCACTGGATGTTTTGGCTTGAAAAACATGCTGAAATAATGATTTAGAAATTCATTATGATTTGTAAAGGAGGCATTTGTTCCTTCCAACTGAATTGACTATTCCCTTTGTTAATATAGAGAAAACCAACAGACCATGGGAAGATGTTAATGTTGGCCCTGTTAGGATCTGAGCCGCTACCACAAGCTGTCAGACTTGATTTGGGCCATTTTAGCAATAGTGTGTAGTAAAGGGAGAGTGAAATTAGTCCATGAATATTCAAGGTCAAGCACATGTAAGAAATTAGGGTTCAAATGGGAAATAATTATTGTACAGAATGGTTAACTGAAGTACACTCTAGGAAAAATATGGTTATTCTAAAACATGTTGCCATTGCATATGGCGGAGGAAAAAGAAGATTCAGAAATATTATTAACCTAGGATGCGGGTGGCTTCACTGCGGCCACTGTCCAGGCCATGCGTCTCAGGGCGGTTGTAGCCACTGAGCTGAGATAGGAGGGCTTCAGGGGAGGGTCCGGATGAGGCCTTTCTCAGCTGGGCCTGGAGAGCCATGGCATTCCTTCTAGCGTGCTCCGCACAGAAGGTCACCCTGAATGTAGACAAAAGAATCACACGCAAGATAAGAACTAAGGCCACAAAGAATTCAAGATTGTGCTGATACTTCTGAAGACCTGACTTGGAAAGTAAAAGACTCAGTATTCATTGATACACTAAGGGATTTCCCAGATTCAAGCCCACATAGATCATATGCGGTTTTGAGAGTTTGATCAAACGCATTTATATCCAAGTTGCTTCATTCACCCTTCTTTCTTTTCCACCTTAGGGGCTGCGTTTGGGCAGCGCTTGCCATTCTTGTTGGAGACGTAGCTACACTGTCTGTAAGGGGCGTTCTTGTCCTCCAGGACGTGTTTGATGCAGAACTCCAGGCCCTCCAGGCGCGGCTGGGAGCAGGGTCGCTGTGTGAAGGAGCAGGCCTGGGGCTCCTGGGTACGGGCGGTCTGGGCCACACGGCCTCTGCTCGATGGCAACACGTGGATCCTTATCCTGTTCATCACTGGTCCTGGAAGGGAAATACATGTTCCGGTGAGTACCAGGGGCTGAATTAGCAACCCTACAGTTACAAATTGACATAGCTAATTAGGTGAAACCAGGCCAATATTGACATTTTAGTCATTTAAGCAGACTCTCTTATCCAGAGTGACTTACAGTAGTAAGTGTACACGTTTATTTTTATGCCTTCTCCCGTGAGAATCGAACCCACAACCCTGGCGTTGCAAGCACCATGCTCTACCAACTGAGCCCAACGGGATACCACAATATGTGGTAGCAAACAAAGAACACAAGGGGCATTAGAATAGAATCCTGATACTACAATACAACAAACATGGGACACGATCAAATAAAATGAAAACGTTAATGTGTGTGTCGGACGGACCGGACCCATGTCACATTAACTTAATGTGTAATCTGTAATTCAAGCCTTACTCAATTCTCTTTCATCAAGCATTGCCACAACCTCAGCAATCAATCAATAATTATACTAAAACATGTGCATTAGCATAACCAGTGACAAACAAAATAAGCAGAAAATTATGAAAAAGTCAAGAAAAGTACAGGGCACTACTCATGACATCTGTCCAGCCAGTATGCCACATCGTTTCAAAGCTGACATTTGCATATGCTGTTGATTGATAAAATGCCTAGTAACATTTTTTTGAAATAAAATAAATTACGCAGAATAGTAGAGACACCGACCTTCCCATTGCAACATTTTTTATAACAAATGTTGTTAGTTAATTGCTACGTTATCTACCAAGCCATTTGTTGTAATTAGTCGCCAAACAAGTATGTTCAGGATAAAACAAACTGTACTCTACCATCTGTGCCAAACACTTGCGCTGTGACGATCCTGCATAAAACCCAATCACGCGCCACATGGAACAGGTCCGCCTCCTTTAAGCTCAACGACAGCAAATTGTAGCTTTTGTGTTAGCTTCTTAGCCAGTTAGCTTTAGCAGCCATGTTTGTTTAGCGTTCCTTAGTCTCTGTAGCAACATATACTGGTTTATTCGCTGTCGATGTACAGATGCACTCTGATTTCATCAAAATATGTTAATAATCAAAAAAGGACTTTCATATAACATTTTGGTTAATATAACGGCGAGGAGCTTACCGTGTCCTTACCGAGACAGTTCTCGAAGCACAATGCCACTGCGTCGTTTTTCCCGCACTCTCCTATCAGTGCCTTGAGAAGATGGACCCGCCCCATTTGAGCTTTGATTGGTCCAGACTAGTGGGTGGGAAATACACGATAGGTTGAAAGACCTGTCTCTCAATTTGAGACCTGTCTCCCACATCTGAGCAAGTAGATATTCAATGTACGGTAGCTTGCGACTTTAGTATATTATTTATGTAAACAAAGATTGTTGCATGATCATAAAATACAAAATAAAAATAAAATGGGATGTTTTTTCTTAAACATTTATTGACATGGGATTATATCAACCACATTTAAAAAATGAACTTTGTTCACAACAAAAGAACATACCTTTAGTTATTTTAAACAATATATATCCCAAAAATGTCAATTACAGACCTGAGTTGTGGTATAACTAAAACATTAAGACGTGACAATGTGTACAGACAGATACAACTTTTGAGCAGTTAATGAAGTACAAAGGAGTAGCAATGTGATTTTGCATTTGGTTGCATGAGTGTCTTCCATCTATTTTCATAATTTCAGCTTCATTTTGTGGTTGTTCTTGTTAAACAAGCACTCGCACAAGATATATTGCATACAGTCATCCATGTATCAGTTCAAGTCCAATAATACTTAGCTTAATTTAGTACTAATGAGTATCTTATTATATAAAATAAAACAGAATGGAAGCGTACTGTTCCTAGTAATACAAGTGATAATTTCCTCAGTTTTTAACAAAAAAAGCTATGTTTGTTAGACAACCCTGATGGGATAACGTTTCAGTGCATTTTGAAGCATATCCATGTTTCTCTTCATATATCATCATAAAGGCTTACCTGAGTGACAAAAATCAATGGTTGTACTCAAGTACTGTAGAAACTTGGCAGACGTAGGCCATTTTATGTAGCCTTGGAAACAGCAGAAATGTATTTCCATCATGGGTCAGTTAAAGTAATAGAAAACAGCCCCCAGAATAATGACAACTCTTTCCTTTATATACAAAAACAAACAGCAGGAACACCACATGATCAAATCAGTATGCTACAGCTGTGTTACATGATATCCAAAAAATGAATCTATCCACTGGCAGCTTATTGGACCAAGAGAGTTCTGATAAAAATGTCTGAAACATGTCAGAGCTAAGTTATAGCCCACTTCATTTCCACTATCACAATCTTAAAAGATGATTCCCAACACATGATTAAATGAGAGAGAATACCAGTTTATGACCAATAAACATGACAAACAGCATAACTGGACATAAAGGGGACGATTATTATCATCTTAATTGAACAAGTCCTTTACACAGAAATTAAATCCTGACAAGGATGGTTGACAGTGGTACGAGAGATTTAAAAAAAAAAGTTAAATCCTCTAGTCTCTCAGTTAAGCATGTGTAATCTCCAAACAAAACAGAAAAAAACTGCTGTATTACCTAAATAATATAGACAAAAGAATACACCCCTTACTAAAATCGCCCAAAATGGGAATTTCAGTTCAATTCAAATAAGTGAAGACTTCAGTTACTGTTAAAACAGTAAAAGTAACACTTAATTCTGTTCAAAACACTAAAAAAGACAATCAGTCCATTATCAAAATGATTGACACTGCTGTGGTTTGTATATGAATATGTAGATACACTACATGGCCAAAAGTATGTGGACACCTGCTTGTCGAACATCTCATTCCAAAATCATTGGCATTAATATGGAGTTGGTCCACCCTTTCCTGCTATGACAGCCTCCACTCTTCAGTGAAAGCTTTCCACTAGATGCTGGAACATTGCTGCGGGGACTTGCTTCCATTCAGCCACAAGAGCATTAGTGAGGTCGAGCACTGTTGGGCGATTAGGCCTGGCTCCCAATCGGCCTTCCAATTCATCCCAAAGGTGTTCGATGGGAGTTGAAGTCAGGGCTCTGTGCAGGCCAGTCAAGTTCTTCCACACCGATCTCGAAAACCATTTCTGTATGGATCTC
Organism: Salvelinus namaycush; assembly: GCF_016432855.1. Classification (NCBI taxonomy): domain Eukaryota; kingdom Metazoa; phylum Chordata; class Actinopteri; order Salmoniformes; family Salmonidae; genus Salvelinus; species Salvelinus namaycush. The sequence continues at coordinate 15,344,465 of NC_052322.1, forward strand.
GCTTTGTACACGGTGGCATTGTCATGCTGAAACAGGTAAGGACCTTCCCCAATCTGTTGCCACAAAGTTTGATGCACAGAACAGTCTAGAATGCCATTGTATGCTGTAGCGTTAAAATTTCCCTTCACTGGAACTAAGGGTCCTAGCCTCAACCATGAGAAACAGCCCCAGACCATTATTGCTCCTCCAACAAACTTTAGTTGGCACTATGCATTCAGGCAGGTAGCGTTCTTCTGGTATCTGCCAAACCCAGATTTGTCTGTTGGTCTGCCAGATGGTGAAGTGTGATTCATCACTCCAGAGAATGCTTCCACTGCTCTAGAGTCCAATGACGGCGTGCTTTACGCCACTCCAGCCGACGCTTGGCATTGCGCATGGTGAGCTTAGGCTTGTGTGCGGCTGCTTGGTCACGGAAACCCATTTCATGAAGCTCCCAACGAACACTTGTGCTAACATTGCTTCCAGAGGCAGTTTGGAACTCAGTAGTAAGAGTTGCAACCGAGGACAGACAATTTTACCCGCTACAGCACTCGACGGTCCAGTTTTGTTAGCTTGTGTGTTCTTGCTCCTAGGATGTTTCTACTTCGCAATAACATCACTTACGGTTGACTGGGGCAGTTCTAGCAGGGCAGAAATTTGACACTGTGAAAAATTGACATTTTGGAAAGGTGGCAGCCTATTACAGTGCCACGTTGAAAGTCACTGTGCTCTTCAGTACGGCCCAGTCTACTGCTTATGTTTGTATATGGAGATTGCATGGCTGTGTGCTCAATTCTATACACCCGTCAGCAACGGGTATGGCTGAAACAGCAAATTCCAGTAATTTGAATGTGTCCACATACTTTTGGCCATGCAGTGCATGTACTGTAGTATAAACTCTGAATGTTAGTGTAAGCATTTGACTGTTAACATCTTACAACCATTTAAAACAATGATTGCAACACACAAATCTAGGAACTAAAATATAAGCCGTATCAATTTACAGGATTTTTAGTAACTTCGTTCTTACCAAAATGTACAAAATATTTGTCCACTTTCACCAATTTACATTATTAATATTAAACAATTGTTCAAAATAATGCAGAGATTACAAAACAAAAGTATTGACAAAACGGAGACTAAAAAACCCTCAGTGACTACAGTATTATGAAACAAACAAAATGTTTGAAAACGATGGCTTTGAAGACATGCATTCTGAAATAGGCCTGTGTAAGGAGCACTCAACTATCCTTCAGTTCAACACAGCAGAAAGGGGCTGTTAGTATATATATATTTAAAAAATAAAAATAAAAAAACTTCCCCAAAAGCATTCAATACTAATAATAAATAGTATATTTAAAAAACATTCTGAAAAAGACTAATTGTTAGCAAGACTTTAAAATGTAATAAGTGAAGCAAACAAGTTTGTTTCCTCTAATAGGCATTCAAACATGTAATGTTTGACTTTCTTTTAAAAACAGCTATGGCTCAAATATTATGCCCGCCATTCCATAAAATTTGATTTGAGTTCATATCATGATAAAGTATTTACATTGTGAATAAATAATTAATTTTGTTCGTTTCATATTTTTGCAAGCTTTTCGTTCACACCTACCGTCATTGCCCCACAGATGCATTGAATATGATGTGACGAGGGAGACACTTCAGCACTGAAAAGTATGTATTAGTACATTTCTTTGCTGTCAAGTTGAAAACCACAACATGATCCATACAAACACATAAAAGGGACAAAATTCACAGAGCAAATATCTTATGTAATATGGTTGGATGCGTCTACAGATACACTGTCAGTAATTCACCCCTTCATCAGGGATCATTTGGGTAGAGGGGGTAGCGGAGGTGGAGGTTCAGCAGGCAGAGGTGGTGGTCGAGATCCCCCCCTAGACCCGCCGCTGTATCTGTACTCCACGTACTGAGACCGGCAATCAAACATGGGAGGCTGGGCAGGCTGCACCCCCTGAGCACTCAGTAAAGAGTTCAGCATTTCAAACGTGTCCTGATACTCATTCGACTGGCTGCCAACACCTGCATTGTGTCCGTTAGTGTCCGGCTTGTCCCCCTTGGAGTGAGAGTAGTTGCCCTGGTGGAGGGAGGGGAGACCCAGGGAGGGGAGGATGTCAGTGGGGTGTGCCCCCAGGGAGTGTGCTCCAGAGGCAGCTAAAAGAGCAGGCAGCTGGTGAGCTGAGTTCCTGGAGGACTTAGAGACTTTGGACGAGTGGGAGCCCTGGGACTCCGTGGAATGTGTCCTCTTTCGAGACACAGAGGAAGAGGAGCTCATTCTAGACGAATCACTGGGGGCTTTTTTGCTGCTGCTTCCTCCTACAGCTCCAGCAGCACTGGCTGAGTGTTTATGAGACGAGGACGAAGAGACAGAAGCACCGCTAAAAGATGACGATGAATGATGGTGGTGGTGGTGATGATGATGGTGGTTGGAACGTTCTCGGTGCTTTCCCTCCCTAGTCTTGCCCCCCTCCTCTCCCGAGCCTCCACTGCGTACTTTCTCAGGCACCCGAATTCTCACTTTGATGTCCTTTTCTCCTCCTGCTCCTCTGTTCCCTCCTCCACTGTGCCCCACGCCTCCCCCAGACCCCAGAGGGAGGCGCATCTTCAGGGAGCTGCGCTCGCCCCTCTCCTTTTCCAGGGGGATCTTGAGGATGATGGGCGAGGGGTTGCTGAGGTCAGAGGAGGCCGAGCTGGAATGGTGGGAGCTGGATTGCTGCTGGTCACGGTGGTGCTTCTCCTTCCTCTGCTGCTGGCCTATCAGAGCCTGGGCTGCCGTGGCGTACTCCCTCTTCACGCTGGCCTCCATGTTCTCCAGCTTCCTCTTCTGAGCAGCCAGGACGTCAGCGTGCTTGGCCCGGTACTCGCTCAGTGACACCTTGGCCGGGGCGTGCAGCTCGGCGTGGCTGGGCTGGTCGGAACCACTGCCAAGGGTCGACTTGAGCTCCAGTAGTATGGGAGCCATGGAGGAGGAAGATGAAGAGAGAGGGTTGGAGAGGCTCATCAGGCCGCCCAGCGTGGTCTCAGACGACGACATGGAGACCATGCTCATCATGCCATCTGTCTGATCGCCGTCCTCTGGCACCTTGGACTTCCCTCCCTTCACTGTCTGACCTGCCGCCTGGGACAAGAAATCAGTTAGGCAATGACAGAGCTACATTTATTTAAATCAGGAAAGACCCTTTTGCGAGGGCGACCTGAAAGAAATGGAGCTATGAAAATATTTAAAATGTATGTTAATTAAGTATGTTAAACTATGACTTACTTTCCAGTTGCGAATGCGTTTTAGTCGGCTTGGTGTCTTCTCCAAGATCTGCAGGAACTCGTGGGTGAGCTCTATGGGACACAAAGTATTACAAACGGTACTGCAATTCAGTTCCCTACAATACAATCTAACCAACAACTACACAAACATGCATAATGAAATTGAATCAAACTTACCATCCAGCAGCTCGAGGGTGACAGTATTGTCCACATACTCCCACCAGTGCTTGCTGTCTGTGGAGACTGGGATCTCCCAGTTGGACCACTTGCAGGCCAGGTGGATGCAAACGCAGGCCACGATGGGCGGGCTGTGTTGCAGGCAGAATGTGGTTAGGTGTAGACTACACAGCAGGTTGGGTCCCAGATAAACCAGCAGAAGGAAAATCCATGGAAACAGGGAAAATACAAGAGGGGGAGGAGAAGAAACAGATTCAGTTTCAGAATATAATGAAAAGAATGACGGTGCACCTCTTAGATGAGTGGTAATTTCATTCAAATACAGGTCATAAGATCCTCTCCTGTTTTAGATCAGACAATGTTGCACTGCATTTTTAATTGAATAATGTTATATCGAACTGAAATTAAAAGCGTGAAGTTGAACACAGCAGAGTGAACAGCATACCTGTTGGTAGCCATGAAGTATGATGTCTGGGCCAAATCCTTACTCGCTGGAACAACAACACGAGAAACAAGAAAATACAATTAAAACCGGCTATGTTCAAAATACTGACATTAAAAACATGTGATTAAAATATGCATAAATAATACCTTTAACTAGGCGAGAACCAGTTATGTCATTTGTAAAAGCACTACTAGGGGTCGGAAACTTCACCAGTAGCCTACACAGGGACATTATTGATGCTTACCTCTGACTAGCTGGGTGCACTTGACAACATGAGTATGTGGGTGGTCAATGGTGATTTCAAAGGCTGTAATGAATAGGGCAGAGGGGAGACAGAAAAAAGGTTCCATGAGAGACAATTTCAAAAGAACACTATAATCCTCTTTCTATGATAATTTGAGCCTGCTAATGCAAAATACACATTTTCACTCAATAGGTACTGAATTTATTGGATATTTCAGTACTCTCACTGAGCAATAAAATAAATAATTGCCCCGGAAAACCAATGTACTTGTTTTATGGAACTACAGTAAATAGTGAATGAATGCACTGGATTAGGTCTTCAGATGACAGGCCCTGTATAAGACAAATGTGAATGAGTGCGTAGAGAATAAGAAAAGTTTGGCATTTACATTTAAGCCATTCATTGAGACAAAGGTCATAGGTGGGGAATGGCCATTATAGCACGCAATCCAAATTCTAGCAATACTGTACTAAATTCACTTGCGCTCTCATGTGCTTACAACAAAAACATCCTCCATCACCACAACCTGCACCACAATTACTCGACTCAAATGAATGGCATAAAACCACAAGGAAAATGTGAAAAAGTTCTGTAAAAGTGGGGAACCAAAAATGGAAGACAGTAGTGATAAATAGTGAGCATATCGAACTAGGTGATGTGGTGACGTCCAATAGAATGATCTGCTACTCAAAACTCTGCTGTGGACAAGAACAAAGATGGTTAATAGTGTCGGCAAGCAGCACATCTCTAGTTTGGGGTGAAATCAAAGACCCCATTCATTTTTCCATCCCAACTTACCCAGGGTCTGGAGTATAATGCTCTCAAGAATGACCAGGTCTTGGGCTTGTTGCAGGTAAGCCTGAGGTTGAGAGGACAGGCAGGAGACAGGCATTACTCACTAGGAGGCATTCTCTCTCACCCCTTACGCCTCACTCACCCTCTTGCTTTCCCTTAACGCAGTCTTACCTTCAAGGAGGTACAACTAAGCTTGGGCGGTATCCAGATTGTCATACCTTCAGACCGACCTTGCGCCATACCGGGATATTCTGTAATACCCGCACTGAACACAAACCCCACTGAGCCTCTAATCCGAAGGTTACGAGGACGTTATCAAGGTAAATGCCAGCTTTAAGCCAATAAAAAAATATGAAAAGCCAATAACTAAAATTGTTACCGGCCAAAAAGACGCAAGGTCCTCATAAGGGACTTCAGCTAAGTATACCCCGACTGGGCAAAATTGGAAAAGATTGTGTAGATTATCCCCCTTTCCAGCATGCCTGCCAAGAGGTGATTCTTTCTCCAAAACAGAGTTCAGAGGGACTCAAGATAGCAACTTTGTTAGGACAAAGTAACGAGGCTGATGCGCATCGCAAACTGCTCCAAAGAGTTGGCCAGCTTTCACTTCCCAACAGCAGCGGCTCACTTTGAGCAGGCCAAGGTCCGCCGCAACACATATAAATTGGAGGCAAATTGTGTTCGTCAGGCCCGGTCTTAGCAGTTCTGCTGCCGCCCTAAGCAAGATCAACATATGCTGCCCGTGTCATGATTTGAAATGGATTGATAGACTAACATAATGATGTGTATCATGCTCAACTGGTGCATTCCAGTTGAGTTTATTCAGTAGCACTTGGAAACGAAATATCATTGCCAACTATTCACATCAGTTACAATGTTGCAATCACTAGGCAGCCAACTGCCTATAGTAAGAGTAGGGATGCAAAATTCTGCTAACTTTCCCAAAATTCCCTGGTTTCCCCAAAATCCTGGTTGTAAATTGATGGATTTCCTGCTTATTCCCTCGTAATTCCAGGAATCTTTTAACCATGAGTTTTGGAAAACCGGGGAATTTGGGTAAAGTTAAAGGAATTGCAACCCGAAGTAAGAGACAGAGTTGTTATAAATAATGTGTATGTCACACATGACACGAGTCACAACCCCACGATAGTTCAAATGACAATAAATACAACATTTCTCAACATCATCCAATAGAACTGTAAAAAGAGTGAGATATCATTTGAGATTTGGAATCAAGTGCTTTCATAAACCCATGGCGCGGGGCTCGTTGCACAGGAGTATTGTAAAATAAGCTTGAACCAGCCTTAAAAAAAATTGTGATTTTGATTGTCCAACATCAGTTTTATAATTTCTTCATTTTGTGGCCACCAAGAGGGGCCTATTTCTACTGCTGTGGTGCTGAATCGCAGCGAGAATGGGGAGTCGGGCAGCCCTGGTGTTCGTAGACACCCATGTTTTGTTATTCATTAGACCTAATTAAAATGTTCATGGCTAGGCTAAATTAAATTAGAGGCCCAGATTGTAATTGAAAACACCTGTGTTTTGTTATTTATTAATTCAAATATTCATACAAACAGCCTATAGGACAGGTCGTACGCAAATTATATTATATTCTGAAGCGGTATTTTATTACTGTGTAAGTGAGTTGTTCTTCTAGGTTAAATGTTTTTTATTATTATATTGAGTTATGATTTAAAGCAGGGACGAAGACAACGGGCAATGAACCTCATTCTACTTTATTACAACTTTACAGGATAATTTCTATTCTGTTAAGATGAATTATAATAATCTAAATGTGATTTTGAACACCGTGGGTGGACACCTTAATGCGTTACATACCGAATGCATATGGACGCAGAGTAAATGTATCAAATGTCTGGTCAATTAAAACCTTGCCAGTCATGTTGTCTGGCGCCAAATTTTCCTGCCGGAAACCCTGGTAAAATCCCATAGAGAACTAAATGCTAACGAGCACTTTGTGAACATTTTATACAGTCTCTGACCTAAACTATTTTCAAGACAGACGTCCCAGCTGGTGAAGTTATATAAGTAACTCAGAAAGGCTACTCACAGTTTGCTGCATGCACAGAACAAATATAAGACAGCAAGGATCTTGATCAAGGAGGGGATTCTCTGCTGTTACCAAGCGAAGCTTGATTTTGGATGAAGCTAACCACTTAGCTAGATAGCTAACTAGTGACTAAATTAGCAAACCAAATGCACAACTGCATAGCATTTAGCATATTTTAGATAGTTAACTTAATATTGGGCTCTAGCCTCTTGTGTGCTTGTAAACAAACACCACGTGACTGGAGACTATGGGTAAGCTTCATATTGAAAAATGATGTGACAGGTGAAATGAAGAACACAATCTTCTTTATTTCCTAAAGTAATGCACAAGTTGACTGCAGGTACAGTATTTACTTCGGTATACCGCCCAAGCCTAGGTACAACCGCCTCAAAACACCCAATGGCTGTGATAATACCAGTATTTCAATATTTTTTTCTTGACAAAAATGAAAACACGAAGCAGACCCTTTAAAAACCTGCTACATAAAATAGTGTGCTATCGCTTGTCAAATAAATAAATTAGACTCCAGATGACAACATTTGTTTCCAACATTAGGGCTGTTTTCTTAAAGAAGTGAAATCTGCTTAGTGTTTTGTTTCCTTGCCACGATACAAACAAGTATATTGATACTGGTATCGTCCCATCCCTAACAAACATACCCAAATCAGTTTGTGGAGCACCATGCAAGTGCCAGAGTGAGTTCAAAGTGGAGTGGCCAGACCATGGAGACTTACATCACTGCGGACATCTGGTGAAGGGTCCTGAGGGTTGAGGCATGCATGGGTCACCTTGATAACATGCTCCAACTTGCGGGGCTGCTCCTCAACCTTTGCAGCCAGGAATAGTGTTGCTGGAGCTATGACCTAGGGGGGAAAATAGGACATTTTGATAAATGCTGTACTGATAGAGCTATGCATTTTACATGTTTCATTTCAAACTATATAAGATACAACATTTTGCAAAAGAGCATGTCAGTGTGTGCAAAGTACTTACATTTCTGTGGAACCTGGTGAATGACTGGATCATGTAGAATCGGTGCATATACACAATGGCAGTATTAATTGTTAGCTGGGACCTGATGCATAGCTACGGGTTAAGGGTTATAGCATAACAATATGACCTGACGTCTCCGTGAGATTGAACTCACTACTTTAAGGGTTAAATGACAAATAGTATGTTTGATTGACGACAGCGTATTTTATGTAACAGTAGCTACCAACTTATTTTCAAAACTAGTTTTGGATGTAGCCGAGTGATCTAGTACTGCTGTAACTACTCCAAATGTTGGCAATGTGTGTGGTGGTACGTAGTAGGATAACGTATCTCGCTCGCTAGAACTGCATTGTGGGTTAGATCGTTTGCTGTCGCTAACAAGGTAGCAAATAATGGCCACAAAGAAGCCAACCGTATCAAATAAAATAGGTACTAAACTTTCTTAATCTCAATTCACATGGACATTTTATCGAACAGCATTGGACCTCTCACCAATACAATGTCTAATAGTTAGCTATGTAACGTACGCATGGTTTTTAAACTATTGTGTTGTTAGCCTATAGTTAACTCATCGTTATATAGAGCAGATAAATATACAGCTAGTTTTAACGTTACTCGCGTAGGTTCCCAAAACAGCGCATTAACAATTTGTCCAATAACGTTATGCTCTTAAAATGTTTGATACACCAAAACCCCACGTATAATATCTAGACAACTCTAACGTCCCTCTGCTCGGCTTTTGTTCTCTAACGTTAAAAGAAGCGTAGGCCTCGGCTGCAAAGGCCTACACAACGTTAGCTAGCCATGCTAATCACACGCAATGATGGCCGGGCCCTTGCTAGCGAGTCGCACGTCTGGGCCGCTGGTTTCAATTAGCTAGCAACCACTCCAGTCCATACCAAGCACATTAATAAATTGTGGTATCAACAATAACACCCCAACTATAAACACAATAGCAGATATTAGCTAGCAACTAGCCATGCCGCCAAACCGGCTTCAACCTCTTGAAGCTAGCTAACCGCTAGCAGGCGCAAATCGTCCCGACAAAAGATACACATTAAGTCGTTGTCCCATGTCCTGTAGAAGGTTCGCAGCTTGTTGTCTGTAGGACAATTCTTTGTCTGGATCAAGCCCCGCACGGCGAGACGGGCTATTCTCGATCTGTTCTCGGGTGAAGTACCATTTGTTGTTGTTTATTGCAGAAGGAGAAGGGAAGGAAGCCGCCATTACTGAGAAGGACAATATTTTTTAAATTGTGGATCACAGGAAGTGACGTCAATTATGTGAACGGCAAGTGTCCCCAAAGCAAATATTTTGGTTCCTCTCTGTCCAAAGCAACATTTCTAAACATCTCGAATATGGTGTAAATGCAGACCGCAGTTCGGGGCGTTTCTTGATGTGGTTGTTCCCTATCAGCAAATGTTATGAGGTGTTATGGTGACTGCGGTATGAGACTGATGGTTTCTAACACAGATGATTTGTTTACACAGCAGGTAAAAAAAGTAAGTCAAGTGAATTAGCGTTGCTGGTTAGGAGACTGAGGTTAAGGTTAGGAAAAGAGTTAGGCTTAGCTACAATGCTACAGTTGTCAACAATTGTTGTCCCCAACGCTAAAGAAACGGCCATGGACCAATGGCGAGCATCAATATATGTAGTTATCAATGTCAATGTAGATATCAATTACACCCTTCAACATCTCAGATGGAAACCATCTGTTGTCCAGGGGGGTGAATGATTACACATAATCAGTTACATGTAATCTGATAAAAGAAAACGTTAACTGTAATCAGTTAGGTTTTATTTTATGTTATTTTTTATTTCACCTTTATTTATTAACCAGGTAGGCTAGTTGAGAACAAGTTCTCATTTACAACTGCAACCTGGCCAAGATAAAGCAAAGCAGTTTGACACATACAACAACACAGAGTTACACATGGAATAAACAAACATACAGTCAATAATACAGTAGAAAAAAAGTATATATACAGTGTGTGCAAATGAGGTAAGATAAGGGAGGTAAGGCAATACAATAGGCCATAGTGGTGAGGTAATTGCGATATAGCAATTAAACACTGGAGTGATAGATCTGCAGAAGATGAATGTGCAAGTAGAGATAGTGGGGTGCAAAGGAGCAAAATAAATAAATACAGTTTGGGGATGAGGTAGTTGGATGGGCTATTTACAGATGGGCTATGTACAGGTGCAATGATCTGTGAGGTTACCAACCAAACATTGTAACATTGACCCACAACATTATTTGGTTTTTAAAACAATACAGCCATAGCAATTTATGTTCAAATACTTAATACTTAGATGTTGACTTATATCAATTACAAGCAATGTAGACAGCATACATGGTTAATAATTGCCATTTACCTCTGCTAGATTTCATTTATCAATAAAAGCTCTATTCGTTATAATCAAGACATCAGTGGAATAAATGTTAATCTTGAACAAATATAAGTGAAACAAGGTTTTCATCACTATTGATGTTTATTGCTTTGAACTAAACAAATTGGAAGGACAAATTTTACATACAGTATTTGATGGAAAAAATAAATGAGCCCCATTGAACACAAATGAAGGCTGGTCTACACACCACATGAGGGACAGAGTTCTGTGTGTGTTGCGAATGTATTTCTTGCACTTGATGCATGTGTACTGTGTCTTCCTGTCCTTCTTGGGTCCCCACACATTGCAGCGCTTCTTGTTGCTACCGGCTGCAATCTAGAATGATGAAAACACTTAGTTCAGGAATTTTACTAACATCTTACAGCAGGCCAAGGTATGAGACACACACATGCAACCACATCACTCACACTTACTTCCGGTATTGGAGTTGTTAGTTCTGCGGGTCGGGCGGATGGGGCACCAGCATCCTCCTCCTCCGATGGCTGCAGAAGCTGGGGTCCTTGGGATATGTTGCCTCCTCTGGATTTGAGGTCTTACCAATGCCTTGCCCAGCTTGCCCAGGCCCCTAAATGGCATAAGCTGCTCAACAACAGTAACGTTAGGCCCAGGGTTGTTAAACAGGGGAAGGCAGTCCACCCACTGACCTGATTGCAGCTAGCTTGTGTCTCTGCCGCCAAGCTGGTCTGGTGTCCCAGTTATCAAAGCGGATAATCCTGGAAATAATGTGGAAGTTTTCCCAGAGACATTGTTGCACGGAAAAGTTATCTGCATCCCACAGGGATTCTGTGGATTCCCCATTGGATCTGAAAACACCAGCAAGGATAAGAACCCCAAAGTATGCATGTAAATTAGTTTGGTCCATCTCCTTCCATCGAGCCTGACCACAAGTCGGACACCACCATGATGACACACCAAGTAATCAGATTCCTTTAACTTTTAGATTGCCCAAAGTCTATGTTGAAGATAACTTTGTCCTATTACTCAACATGAAAGCAGATCTAATTAAATGGAATAATCTTCCCATAAATCTTACAGGTACAATAAACCACTTTAGAAAGGCATGGGGTCCCAAAGTTTATTTTCGGTAATGCCTATTACCCCACCAAAGACATTCTTTAAAAAAGTATACTTGGCCATAAGACTTTTTTATGGGCAAATAAAACTCAAGACTAAATAAAGTTTTACATGTCTCTAAGTCTGAGGGTGGTTTTAACCTTCCAGACTTAGAATTGTATCAACTTTTACTTGTGACATATTGTTAAATGCACTAAAGAGGAACAATGTTGAAGATGCGCATGCTCAAACCAATAATCTTTTCACATGTCTGTTTTCAAAGGATGGAGCTAAGAACATAAAAAAGTAAAAGTTAAGAACACTAACAATTTGGATGAAAATGAAAACAGATTCTACAACACATATCACTCCCTTAAAAAAACACTCCTATGGAACAATCCTTGGATAGCTTTTCAAAATTAAAATCAAATCCTATTGGTCACATACACATGGTTAGCAGATGTTAATGCGAGTGTAGCGAAATGCTTGTGCTTCTAGTTCCGACAGTGCAGTAATATCTAACAAGTAATCTAACATTCACAACGATGACCTTATACACACAAATGTAAACGGATGAATAAGAACATGTACATATAAATATATGGATGAGCCATGCCCTGCGGCATAGGCAAGATGCAGTAGATGGTATAGAGTACAGTAAATACATAGGCGATGAGTTATGTAGGATATGTAGACATTTTTAAAGTGGCGTTATTTAAAGTGACTAGTGATACCTTTATTAAATCCATTTATTAAATGTATTAAAGTGGCAAGAGATTTGAGTCTGTATGTTGACAGCAGCCTCTTTATGTTAGTGATGGCTGTTTAACAGTCTGATGGCCTTGAGATAGAAGCTGTTTTTCAGTTTCTCGGTCCCAGCTTTGATGCACCTGTACTGACCTCACCTTCTGGATGATAGCGGGGTGAACAGACAGTGGCTCGGGTGGTTGTCCTTGATGATCTTTTTGGCCTTTGTTATGGTATTTTTATGAATAAATGACTAAAATATGTATACATTTGACTTAGATGTTACTGTATGAATGAAACTTATTATAATCATAATGCTGAGTGTAATATGTTCCTTGTTAGAAAGAATGGGTTTATCTTCAGACAGGCTTGAATGATGTATCTACCCAGGGAGGGGAAAGACCTTGGGTTGGTTGCAGATAGTTTAACAGGTGGCAGACAGTAATGAGAACGCTAACTATACTGCCATTGTATCCGAGAGGAGGATGGACGTTAAAACCTATGACATCATCTTATTATATAACCTGATGTAAAATGCATTATGATCAGTACTCTCGAGAATAAACGCTATTGATTGATTGATTTTAAGTCTGGTTTCTGTCCATTTTATGCTGATAAGTATCTTACAAATTCATATGTATGGGCAGAGTGTTTTAATTGAATTGGTTGATAAACATAGGAATTAAATTCCTTTAACAGCCTTCCTGTGACATCGGGTGCTGTAGGTGTCCTGGAGGGCAGGTAGTTTGCCCCCGGTGATGCGTTTACAGACTGCATCTGTAAAAGTTTGTGAGTGTTTAAGGTGTTAAGACAAATTCCTTCAGCCTCCTGAGGTTGAAGAGGCGCTATTGCGCCTTCACCATGCTGTCTGTGTGGGTGGACCATTTCAGTTTGTCCGTGATGTATACGCCGAGGAACTTAAAACTTTCCACCTTCTCCACTACTGTCCCGTCGATGTGGATGGGAGGGTGCTCCCTCTGCTGTTTCCTTAAGTCCACGATCATCTCCTTTGTTTTGTTGACGTTGAGTGAGGTTATTTTCCTGACACCACACTCCGAGGGCCCTCATCTCCTCCCTGTAGGCCGACTCGTCATTGTTGGTAATCAAGCCTACCATTGTAGTGTCATTTGCAAACTTAATGATTGAGTTGGAGGCGTGCATGGCCACGCAGTCATGGGTGAACAGGAGCACAGGAGAAGGCTGAGAACGCACCCTTGTGGGGCCCCAGTGTTGAGGATCAGCGGGGTGGAGATGTTGTTTCTTACCCTCACCACCTGGGGGCGGCTCATCAGAAAGTCCAGGACCCAGTTGCACACGGCGTGGTCAAGACCCAGGGTCACGAGCTTAATGACAAGTTTGGAGGGTACTATGGTGTTAAATGTTGAGCTGTAGTCAATGAACAGCATTCTTACATACAGTTGAAGTCGGAAGTTTACATACACTTAGGTTGGAGTCATTAAAACTCGTTTTTCAACCACTCCACAAATTTCTTGTTAACAAACTAGTTTTGGAAAGTCGGTTAGGACATCTTTGTGCATGACACAAGTAATCTTTCCAACAATTGTTTACAGATTATTTCACTTATAATTCATTGTATCACAATTCCAGTGGGTCAGACGTTTACATACAGTAAGTTGACTGTGCCTTTAAACAGCTTGGAATATTCCAGAAAATTATGTCATGCTTTAGAAGCTTCTGACAGGCTAATTTACATAATTTGAGTCAATTGGAGGTGCACCTGTGGATGTATTTCAAGGCCTACCTTCAACATCAGTGCCTCTTTGCTTGACATCGTGGGAAAATCAAAAGAAATCAGCCAAGGCCTCAGAAAAAAAATGTGTAGACCTCCACAAGTCTGGTTCATCCTTGGGAGCAATTTCCAAACGCCTGAAGGTTCCATGTTCATCTGTACAAACAATAGTATGCAAGTAAAAACACCATGCGACCACGCAGCTGTAATATCGCTCAGGATGGAGACGCGTTCTGTCTCCTAGAGATGAACGTACTTAGGTGCGAAAAGTGCAAATAAATCCCAGAACATCAGCAAAGGACCTTGATGCTGGAGGAAACAGGTACAAAAGTATCTATATCCACAGTAAAACGAGTCCTATATCGACATAACCTGAAAGGCCGCTCAGCAAGGAAGAAGCCACTGCTCCAAAACCACCATAAAAAAAGCCAGGCAATGGATTGCAACTGCACATGGGGACAAATATCATACGTTTTTGAGAAATGTCCTCTGGTCTGACTAAACAAAAATAAAACTGTTTGGCCATAATGACCATCGTTATGTTTGAAGGAAAAAGGGGGAGGCTTGCAAGCCGAAGAACACCATCTCAACCATGAAGCACGGGGATGGCAGCATCATGTTGTGGGGGTGCTTTGTTGCAGTTGGGTCTGGTGCACTTCACAAAATAGATGGCATCATGAGGAAAATGATGTGGATATATTGAAGCAATATCAAGATAGTCAGGAAGTTAAAGCTTGGTCGCAAATGGGTCTTCCAAATGGACAATGACACCAAGCATACTTCCAAAGTTGTGTAAAAATGGCTTAAGGACAGCAAAGTCAAGGTATTGGATTGGCCATCACAAAGCCCTGACCTCAATCCTATAGAAAATTTGTGGGCAGAACTGAAAGTGTGTGCGAGCAAGGAGGCATACAAATCTGACTCAGTTACACCAGTTCTGTCAGGAGGAATGGGACAAAATTCTCCCAACTTATTGTGGGAAGCTTGTGGAAGGCTAGCCAAAACATTTGACCCAAGTTAAATATAAAGGCAATGCTACCAAATACTGAGTGTATGTAAACTTCTGACCCACTGGGAATGTGATGAAAGAAATAAAGGCTGAAATAATTATATTCTGACATTTCACATTCTTAAAATAAGTGGTGATCCTAATTGACCTAAGACAGGGAATTTTTACTAAGATTGTCAGGAATTGTGAAAAACTGAGTTAATGTATTTGGCTAAGGTGTATGTAAACGTCCGACTTCAACTGTAGGTATTCCTCTGGTCCAGATGGAATAGGGCAGTGTTCAATAAATTGGTCCACATGGAAATCTAGAGGCAAATCGTAATTAGTTGGTAATAGGAAATACAATTATGTCCATGACAGAATTAAAAAGCAAATTTGGACTGACCAAATGTAGACATAAGTGTAAAACTAAGTGACTCAATGATTATAGCACTCCCAGGTGAGTCCAAAAGTTATGGGCGGAGTAAATATACTGAAAAATATATAAAAACGCATCAATTTCAAAGATTTTAATGAGTTACCGTTCATATAAATAAATCAGTCAATTTAAATAAAAGCTCCATTCTAAGGATTTCACATAACTAGGCAGGACTCCCACTGGGGAGTGGGTTGGACATTCTGTATGTGCTGTGCACTCAGACCAGGTGAGCGCATCTATAATGCTACAAAATTGTGGCATTGACCCAATGTTCAAACGTCCTCTTTTCTTCTCTCACTTCCTATATTTATACTAAATAGTGAAACAATGCCCTGACTTGTCAGCTCACAGGCCTGGCAGTGTAAGAATAGTCCAGCATGTTGTGCACTTGTCAGGCCATTATCTGGGGGACCCAGTGAAGAGGGTTCCCTGCTACCAGGCCATGTACTCCACTTGGTACAACTGGACAATAAATCAAATAGCAAACCCATGGACAGAATAAACAGCAACTCTAGAAAATAATTGAAAACTACTTTAATGACCAAATGTAATACAACTTGACAAGCTATATACAGTACATTTCAGTTATGTTTGCAACACACAAAAAAAAACAAAGCATAAAACATCACTTAGAAATACCAAATTACACTGTCACATTTCCAAATCGTTCAGAACGCTTCTGTTTCTTTGCCTGAGGAAAAATAGTAAACAAACATTTGATTTAATCTCTTTATGGAATAAAATATTACAAAATAGGAAAGAAATCTGTAATATATAAAGTGCATTCAGAAAGTATTCAGACCCCTTGACTTTCCACATATTGTTACGTTACAGGCTTATTCTAAAATTGATTAAATTACCCCCCCCCCCCTCTCAATCTACACACAATACTGAAATATCACATTTACACAAGTATTCAGAGCCTTTACTCAGTACTTGGTTGCTATACCTTTGGCAGCAATTACAGCCTCAAGTCTTCTTGGGTATGACACTACAAGCTTGGCACACCTGTATTTGGGGAGTTTCTCACCTTCTTTGCAGATCCTCTCAAGCTGTCAAGTTGGATGGGGAACGTCGCCGCACAGCTATTTTAAGGTATCTCCAGAGATGTTCGATCAGGTTCAAGTCCGGGCTCTGGCTGGGCCACTCAAGGACATTCAGAGACTTGTACCGAAGCCACTCCTGCGTTGTGTTGGCTGTGTGCTTAGGGTTGTTGTCCTGTTGGAAGGTGAACCTTCACCCCAGTCTGAGCACTCTGGAGCAGGCTTTCATCAAGGATCTCTGTACTTTAAATTAACTAGGCACGTCAGTTAAGAACAAACTTTGCTCCGTTCATCTTTCCCTCGATCCTGACTAGTCTCCCAGTCCCGGCCACCTGAAAAACATCCACAGCATGATGCTGCCACCACGCGTCACCATAGGGATGGTGCCAGGTTTCCTCCAGACGTGACACTTGGCATTCAGGCCAAAGAGTTCAATCTTGGTTTCATCAGACCAAAGAATCTTGTTTATCATGGTCTGAGAGTCCTTTAGGTGCCTTTTGGCAAACTCCAAGTGGGCTGTCATGTGCCTTTTACTGAGGAGGCCTGATTTCTGGAGTGCTGCAGAGATGGTTGTCCTTCTGGAAGGTTCTCCCATCTCCACAGAGGAACTCTGGAGCTCTGTTAGAGTGACTATCGGGTTCTTGGTCACCACCCTGACCAAGGCCCTTCTCCCCCAATTGCTCAGTTTTGCTAGAGCTGGCCACCCAAGCAAAAGTCTTGGTGGTTCCAAACTTATTCCATTTAAGAATGATGGAGGCCATTGTGTTCTTGGGGACCAGCAAAAATGTTTTGGTACCCTTTCCCAGATCTGTGCCGTGACATAATCCTGTCTTGGAGCTCTACAGACAATTCCTTCGACCTCATGGCTTGGTTTTTGCTCTGACTACAAGTGTGCCTTTCCAAATCATGTCCAATCAATTTAATTTACCACAGGTAGACTCCAATAAAGTTGTAGAAACATCTCAAGGATGATCAATGGAAAAAGGATGCACCTGAGCTCAATTTCAAGACTCATAGCAAAGGGTCTGAATACTTATGTAAATAAGGTATCTGTTTTTTAATTTAAATACATTTCTAGAAACCTGTTTCCGCTTTGTCATTATGGGGTATTGCGTAGATTGAGGATTTTTATTTATTTAATCCCTTTTAGAATAAGGCTGTAACGTAACAAAATGTGGAAAAAGTCAAGGGGTCTAAATACTTTGAATGAGCTGTACCGGTATCAATAATAAATAGAATCTGAAAACCTCAACGTCAGTTGCAACAGCACCAGTGAGGATCCCAAATCTTTCTTTCCGCTTCTTCAGCTTCTCATCTTCCTCAACCTGGAACACACAAATATGGTCTTAAATCTATAACATGGAGGTGGCTTAGCCTAATCAAAAATGCTTAAGTATAACCTCTAGGTTTCAATTCAGCATTTCTTTCAACTTTCAGGATGCCTTATAGTCTAATCTAGAAACTGGCCCATCCCTATGAGCTCACCTTCTTGGAGACTGAAGAAACGTTCCCGCCAAATCGTTCAGCTCGCTTTTTTAGCTGTTCAACGCTGACTGGCTACTCAGAACATAGAGTGAGAGAAATACTTCATGAAATCTTCTGAGTCACAGTAATGGTCACATTAATGAAATGAGGAGAGTTGACTGCTCATCATATGTGGATTACTTGCAGTGGATTTATTCACAGTAACACCTATGATAGAAAGAAAAGAGAAAAAAAAACTGATTAAAACCAGAGAGCCAATGCAGGAGAACAGTTTTCCTACCATTACTTGTGATAAATTATGTTCTTCAAGCTTGTTTAGTAAACTGACTGCAGGTTATGGTTCTCGGAAAAATAACATTAAAAACTCAACATGAGAACAGTAAATGACTGGAAGATTGAGACCGACCTGTGGTGGAAGTTGGAGGTGCAGCAGCGGGCAAACCAAACCTGAACACAAGACATATTTAATCAACTTTAATATATAGTTTCATAGATACGATAGTTATTCTATAATTTGTAAGAATGGTTGGGTACTGACCGGGCAGCACGTATGGCCTTCTTGCTGTCAGCTGAGGCAGGGACATTGAAGCGGTCTGCTCTTTTCTGTAACCTCTGAATACGTGATTAAAAATATGTTCATAATAAGGTTAGCAAACCATCATTGCATCGAAGACCCGTCATGACTGGTAAAAGAGTGCAACAAGCATCCCATTACCTCATCCACAGACACTGGAGGTGTGATTTTTACCACTTTCTTTTCAGCCTTCCTGAAAAACATTCAAATCACACTTTACATATTTCAATAAATCAGGGGCATCAGATTGTCAGAAAAATCATGGAAAGAAAATGTTTGTCTTCAATGCGTGTTAACATAAAATGAAAAACGTACTCAGACACCGCTACTGGTTTCTCGTCGTTATCCCCAGTGACGGCATCCGCATCTTTCGAGAGGTACTTCAGGACATTTTCAAAAGCACAAAGCATCATCAAGAAATGTTCCTACAATTATTTTCATGTCATATTTCACCTAAGCAATTGCAGCATGTACAAAGTGACTATATACTGGACATGGTGGTACTCACCTAATCCATACATGAAGTGCCATTGCTGCCATACCGTTTTAAAACCAGGCTTACCTCTGGCTCTTCTCCCAGAACATCATCTTCATTTAGGCCCATGTCATCCTCTGTTAAAAATATTATAAAAAAATAAGTATACATTTAAGCATATGCGTCACTTTGCCCATTCATAGGCTGGGTGGAATTCTTGCCATATTGCTCACACCTTTTAGAAATCAGCAAGTTATCACACTTCCCACTCCATGGGCCAGTTTTACTGACACCGGTGAAGCCTAGTCCTTACTCCAGGACCAAAAAGTATGCTAAATGGAGAATATTTTTAGGCCAGCACTAGGTTTTACCCATGTCTGGGAACCTGACCCAATACGTATTTAGTCCATCCATTATTGCATGCTCACCATGCTCCTCTAGATGAACCTGTAGTCGTGTGATCAGTTCCACTTTGTTGCCCTTCACATCCAGACCCCTGGCTTCACACTCATGCTTCAGCTCAGCAAGCTGTAGGACAGAAGTGTGGATTGCTGATTAGATTACAAATTCCTACTAAATTGCAGTTATTGCAATTCAAATGGTACTACCCAACAGTGTTTCCCCTGGAAAAAATGTGTAGCAGGGAAAATATCGTTGGGGGTTCCCTCCTAGACTTTGTATGTATCAGGACTGAGAAGCGCAGTTCTGCTGACTTCTTTAAAAGGACATTCTACTCACAACTGATTTAAAGTAAAAGTATGCTGACACCATCTAAAATATAATATCCAACTCCAGAAATGAGCCCAATAACATTGTTAAAATGTGATAAAATCATTTTTACGTCGTGGGCTGGTTCGAATCCAGGCTGTATCACAACCGGACGTGATTGGGAGTCCCATAGGGCAGCGCACAATTGGCCCAGTGTCGTCTGGGTTTGGTCAGTGTAGGCCGTCATTGTAAATAAGAATTTGTTCTTAACTGACTTGCCTTGTTAAAAAAATTATAAGAATGTAAATAGCCTATGCTAATATGGTCCATATTATCAGTATGCTAGTAGCAATAAACATTATCACCTGTAGCCCAACTGATGAAGCAAATTGCAAATATACTGAAGCATGGGGTTGCCTATCTGCATTTACACTATTGGGCTAATCATTAGCCAGATCCCAAATGTTATCTTTTAACTAGTTATTATCCTATTGATTAACTTTAGGTCGCAAAAAACTTACATAAAAAGTGAATATAATGTAGGCCAACCTTTTAGGGTAACTCAGAATGCATGTTTCCTTCGGGCGGCAGGGTAGCCTAGTGGTTAGAGCGTTGGGCTAGTAACCGAAAGGTTGCAAGTTCAAATCCCCGAGCTGACAAGGTACAAATCTGTCGTTCTGCCCCTGAACAAGGCAGTTAACCCACTGTTCCTAGGCCGTCATTGAAAATAAGAGTTTGTTCTTAACTGACTTGCCTAGTTAAATAAAAAAAAAGGTTAAAAATGTAAGTCGCTCTGGATAAGAGCGTCTGCTAAATGACTTAAATGTAAAATGTCCTTCCTTCCCTATGGCACTCATTGAATGCCCCACAAGGAATATTTATCTCGCATAGCACACTAGCTGACTTAGTAAATATATAAACTATTCTACTATGGGATTGTTGGATTTTATAAATTAATTTCTGTTTGCAGAAGAAATGTGGCCTGTTCTAGCATCGTCAAAGTGCACCCTAGCAGAAATATTTTTTCATGTGCCATATTTTTTTTGCGTGGCGGCAATGATATTGGCTTTGTCGGGCGCTGTGTTTCCGTTGCATTGTGAAACATTTTACAGCCGCAGTTAGCTACTGTTTGCCGTGAAACAGTGCAACGGAAACAATGCGCCCAACAAAGCTAATTTAGACCTAACAATACCATACAAATTCATTCATTCGTGGTCGCGCATGCGCCGATGCTGTCCGTTCGTTGCTAACTTCACAGCAGTAGTTGATCACTTTGGCCCTCACTGAGATAACGAAGCCAGACTAAATAAATTCAACAAGTGTGGATACTAGTCTGGGCACCATTCTTTTTAGCTATCATTCCTCTTCTGTCATGCTAAACATCTGTGTCATATCACACGGAGTGGAATGTTATCCGCGTAGCCTGGGTACCAGTCAGTTTCGCCATCTCAAACCTCAAAATGCCTAGCTAACTACGTGCAGCAAGCATGGATTATTTCACTTCCCGTCCGTTAACATCAATTAGCTAACTGCGGCTGTAGGTGTCCAGGGATCTGCAGCGTGCAAGATCCTGATTTACAAAGTAAAGATAACTGACAACATACGATAATTAATCTTCCAAAAATATAATAGCGGTATAAGACGTTTTAAACTTCGATAAAACGTGTTAGCAACCTTAAGTTTCTGGAGCGCCCCAATTTCAGCCATCTTGCTTTGCTGAATCTGTTTCTCCAATCGGAAATCGACACCCTTTATCTCTTCGCTATAATTGGTGCATTGCCATCTGCTGTGCTAATAGATGGGTTGCATGCATTTTATTGTCTATAATTTTTTGGTGTAAAAACTTTTGTGACTTGTGTTGACACATCAATGAAAAGTATAGCCCAGAAAAGTATTTTATGTAGAAAATCTTTATTGATAGGCAGCCATTCAACAATGATCAGATTTAGAAGGGACATTCAATACAGTTGGGCATGTGATATAATCAATCGAATTTCGAATATGGCAATACATTGTGTTACAGACGGTACTGTTGCCGCGTTCAAAATAACTGGGACCTTTGGAAAAATACAAATCATGACGTCAGGGATTTTCAGGTCGGAAAGTCGAAGCTCTCGAGTCCAGAAAGAGGCCTGAGTTCCCGAGTTTGAATTCGGAGTTGGATGACCGTTCAAATATAATTTTTCGCGAGTTCCCAGTTTTTGAACAAGGTAAGTATTCTACTGCATTATGACGCATGTATTTTTGATACGTAGTCATGTTCGTAGGCATATTTCTCATTCCTGCCATGCTTTGCATTTAACTATTTTCTGACAGTCTAATTAAACTTGTTAACAACTGTGAACGTATTTTGTAATTTAAGTTAAAACTGCTATTTCTTACACCAATACTATGAAGTCTGAACCAAAACAGTAGGTGAATCAGGCCACCAAAAATAATTTGTGCATGAGGTCTACTTTGGGCAGAGCAAAATGTTGTGTGGGGGTAGCTAACCAAAAAAGTGCAGCTGAGGTAGTTCAGTGAACTATTTTTGTGTGATGAGTTGCCCGAGACTTGTGTTAGTTCCCTGAGAGCCTAGGCATTCAGTGCGTTAACACAGTCTTGTGGCATGCTGATGACAGTTCAAGGTCAATTAGTTCACTGCCACTGCCACACATCAAACAGATCAAGAGATATAAACGTGCCCGTTATAACGCTGCCCTGAGGTCGATTTGAATGCTCTTGCATATGTTGAGTCTTGACTGTGTTTACAACATGTGTACCAAATGTTGTGACAATATGAATGTCATTAATTGATTTCATATGCATTTATGTGCCAGACCACGCCCATATGAATGTTTATTG
Organism: Salvelinus namaycush; assembly: GCF_016432855.1. NCBI lineage: Eukaryota > Metazoa > Chordata > Actinopteri > Salmoniformes > Salmonidae > Salvelinus > Salvelinus namaycush. The sequence continues at coordinate 15,366,972 of NC_052322.1, forward strand.
GCCAATATCAGCCATTTTGTTTTAGGTACTAGTTTGGAAAATATTGCGTCGAGAGACCTTTGTCCATTGATGCCACGTATCATGTTCCGTGCAGATAGTTCATTCGGTGCAAGAAGAGTAGCGTTTTAAGTGTTTTTCACCAAATTATAAATGGCAGAAAATCCATCATGGCGGACCGTAGGGTTTCCCATAGAGAATTATAGACGCCTCTAGTGGACAAAAGGGTATTTTAGCGGGGCTTAATTAGCTGCTTAATTCAGGGCTTCCACCAGGCTTCAGACATTTTTAAAGTAGTCACCTGGGTGGGAATTCCTCAGTTTAAGCCTCAATGGTGCTGCCCATGCTGTCACAGACGCTATAATATCACAAATATAAACATGACTCCTCTATCTATCTCTATATGGGTCAACTGAGGCAAATAGGTTCCTCACACGGAACCAATGTACTGAATTTCATGACTTTAAGTCAAACGTGGTGAGGGGAGTGACCTTTCAAAGTGTTTATTTTCAATCTTCTTATAGCGCCACTATCTGGCCAATCAGTGTAATGTACGAACAAACTTACTAACGGACGGAGACGGATCCACAGATTTCATTGTGGGGAACAATAAAGCAAATTGGAGTGGGTCTGGGATGATGGAGTTGATGTGTGCCATAACCAGCCTTTCAAAACACTTCATGATTATAGATGTGAGTGCTACAGGGTGGTGATCATTGTGGCAGGTAGCCTTAGAGTTCTTGGGAACGAGAATGAGGGTGGTCAGCTTTTGGACATATGGGGATTACAGACTGGGAAAAGGAGAGTTTGAAAATCAATATTATACTGCAACATTCTACTTTATCCTGTTTAAATGTACACGGAGTGCACAAAACATTAGGAACATCTTCCTAATATATGAACTCTACAAGGTGTCCCACATGGATGCTGGCCAATGTTGACTCCAATGCTTCCCACAGTTGTGTCAAGTTGGCTGGATGTCCTTTGCGTGGTGGACCATTCTTGATACACACGGGAAACTGTTGAGCGTGAAAAACCCAGCAGCGTTGCACCTGGCACCTACTAGCATACCCAATTCAAAGGCACTTCAATCTTTTGTCTTGCCCATTCACCCTCTGAATGGCACACATACACAATCCATCTCTCAAGGCTTAAAAATCCTTCTTTAACCTGTCTTCTCCCCTTCATCTACACTGATTGAAGTGGATTTGACAGGTGACCTCAATAAGGGATAATAGTTTTGACCTGGATTCACCTTCAGTCTGTCATGGAAAGAGCAGGTGTTCCTAATGTTTTGTGCACTCCCTCCTTACCTTTTTACCCAGGCAGGTTCTTGACAATGTTGACAAAGGTCTGTTGACAATGCTCTCTTAATTTTGTACCGATTTTTTTTTATTTATTTTTTTTTTTTTTATTGTCGTCCTCTTACATTCCACTGGCCACTGCAGGAAATCAAACATTTGTAAAAATAGGGTGACCGTGCACAATTGACAGTGAGCAAAAATAACCATAGATGGGAAGTTGACAATGGCTTATTTAATAAGCATAAATAAATATGCTTTTCAAAGATTGAATTGCATTGAATCAAATGAATCAGATCCAATGATTTACTGCCCATAGGGCGGGGTGCCGCTAGTAACATATGATGTGGTTAGCTGATATGTAAAATACCTATCCAGGCATTATAAGATCTGGCATGCTTAAGCAACGTCTGAGCAGGCGAACATGACCAAAAGCACAAACAGACTGGTACTCAATCTATTGCCACGGTAGTTCATTGTGCTTCGACCTATGATGACATGTTGGGTGGACTATCACAGGTGAGTTTGTATGAAATACATCCCTGCTGTTTTTAGGAAAAGGCCTCAGAGCCTAGGAGTCAGATACCTCCCAACCAGGGGAGCAACCTCGTCTACCGAAAGGGAAGCCTCCTCAGATCATGAGAAAGACAAAGCCGTCAGTGAGCAGCAGATTGTCTACAATGACAAGGCTTCCATTCCTACCTGGGGTTGCCTTTACAATGTCAAGAGCCAACCTGGGTAAAAAGGTAAGCCGAATGGACATTTTAAACAGGATTGAGTAGAATGTTGCAGTAGCATGGTAGAAGTATGTAGTAGAATGTAGATCATTTTTTACCATTGTTATCCTGATTCCCTCAATTGTATCAGCCTATGTCTGATTTCAACCTAAATGACCCAAACTGTCACGTTATGAGGCCCACGTACAATAGTCTGCATGACACAAATCTCAATAAATACTACCATCAGAAGGAAAATCATGGCGATTTGAAGACGCAAAACTTAATCACTGAAGATGACAACGTAAGTTTTTAAAAAGTTAATCTTGTTGTTTCTGACCAGTGTAGGAGGAGACTGTAAACTTAACTGATCGTTAACTCCAGGAAATAGTATTATAGGAGGATACCTTTTGATTCTCTCTCTTCTCAAGGTTGTATGCTCATTGAAGGAGTATAACACATACAAACAGTACCTGGATACGGTCAAGACAAACCATGACAAAACCTACAGCAAGAAGATGGTATGTGGGTAGTTTGACTGTTTCTGAAATTTGTAAAGAGCACATGTTGAGATCACACATGAAAATGTGAAACGCTCACTCATCACTCTTATAACAATGTTACTGTAACATGTACTGCATATCTTAGGTTGATAAGTATCTAAACTGTACGAAAATGTCCTTTATCGTATTTCAGAAGGAACAGATGCTGAGAATGGTTCAGTTACATTACATTTAAGTCATTTAGCAGACGCTCTTATCCAGAGCGACTTACAAATTGGAAAGTTCATACATATTCATCCTGGTCCCCCCGTGGGAATTGAACCCTGGTCCCCCCCGTGGGAATTGAACCCACAACCCTGGCGTTGCAAGCGCCATGCTCTACCAACTGAGCCACACGGGACCACAGTTACGGGAAGAAGGCCATATCCCTAAGGATGTTATACTGGAAGATATGAGAGAGTACTTACTGGAAGAAGGAGCTCGGAACATGAAGCATCTGCAGTCAACCATTGGTTCCAGGTAGGCAAGAAGTGCATGTAAATGCACTTTATACAAATGTGAGTGCTGACGCCTAGTGGTAGTAATGACGAACTGCATGTTACTGCATATCATTACGATAGAGACAACAATTCTATAGCTTTATAGTAGAGTTATGCCTACTCTGTGTTAGAAATGTCAAGTACATGACTGATCTGTTGAATGTATTAATAGGGTCAGGGGACACAAAGATGGCCTGCAAACTGCATTGTATGACCCAGAGAGAGTTTGAGGAGTATTGGGTTTCTAAGGAGCGATCCAGGCTGAAACTCATTCAAAATAATGTAAAGCATGATGTGAACAAGGCCAGGCACCTGAAGGAGGCCAAAGAAAAGCGCAACAGAAAGGTAATGATATCACACACTCTTCATACTTCACAAACTAAACCAAAAAATTATTGAAGTTTGAATAGGTCAGTAAATTAAGAAATGGTTTTACCTACATTTTTGTAGGTGCTAAGTTGACACATTTGAAGGTATATTTCACTGCTATTGTTTTACTCTGTATATTGTTGTATTATGCTCTTCACAGAAAATGCGTCATGGAACAAAAGCAGGCCATTCAGATGAGGAAAATGGAAGAGGAATTGAAAAACCTCCAGGAGTTTGAGAGGTTGAGAGAGGCTACTATTAAACCAAATGATCTATTGGAAGAAATATCTGGAAAACCAGGTAAGGATTTTATTTGAATTCATCACACTTACCAGGTTTCCATCCAACCAAGCTTAACCCGGAAACCAGCTGCACAAATGTGTCAGAGGAAACACCGTTCAACTGACGACTGAAATCAGCCTGCAGGTGCCCGGCCTGCCACAAGGAGTCGCTAGAGCACGATGAGCCAAGTAAAGCCCCCCTGGCCAAACCCTCCCCCAATCCGGACGACGCTGGGCCAATTGTGCACAGTCCTATGGGACTCCCAGTCACGACCAGTTGTGACAAGTTGGCACATTTGATGGGGATCGAATCACAGGTTGTAGTGACGCTGCAGCACTGCGATGCAGTGCCTTCGACCACTGCACCTCTATTTGATGCTCCTATAAATAATCGATGCTTGGCTGCCGTTTGTCAAATTTAAAATATTTTTTCTGTCCATAAAAATCATCTCATGTTGGCTGTACATGCGCTCTAGCCAACATGCGCTCAAGCAGATAACGCTGTCGACTAGAGCGCCGGTGCCAATACTGGGCACACTCGCTAAATAACTTGACATTATTCTTTGAGAAAACCATCAATAGAGCTAAAAATGCTATGAAAATAACTTGTTTTTTTATTCGGTACATGGGAATTTCACCGCAAAAGGTATTTTTACATCATCACGCACAGATATCTGGAACAAGTCAATTTGATGGAAAACATGTCTGGTGGGAAAATGCTCATATTGTTAATATGAAAATCTGTTGCCAATTGGATGGAAACCTAGCTACAGGTACAAATATTTAAATCACTATGTGAAATGCAACATACAGTTGAATGTCTTTTGCTGTAATCATCTTTTCATTTATTTTTTATTATAGCTCCTGTCCAGCTCGCTCGCCTAGCTGCTCACACCAAAACTGTGAAGAAAACAGTTTCTCTGTCAGGCAAGTCAGTTTCACCACTAAGTAATCATAATTGAATTATGAAGGATATTTCTGAGTATTGTTTGGTGCCTGCATATTGGCATGTTCATAGCAAAGTGAATGCTAAATTACATCCAATTTAGTATTGTGTGTGTTTGTAATAGGGAACTCATCTAAGGAAGAGCCACCCATGATACAGAGGAGACCATGCCAGGATCTTCTGTCTCCACTGCCCTGCAGATCCAAACCAAGTGTTGAGAAAGACAGCAGGTACAGGATGGGGCACCTGACTCTCACACAGTAACAAAGAGAGAACTAGTATCTGCTGCATCTGACGGTTCCCTGAAACCTAGATCCAAGGCTCCCGTGGTTCCCAAGGCCTCCCAGAGCGAGCAAGGAGTTCCCTCAACAAGAAAAAAGGCCAGGAAAAACAGAAGAAAGGAGAGGAAGGGTCTGCAAGCATCTGTTTTGAGGATCTCCAATCCATCGAGAGATGAGGCATCACAGACAGAGCAAAGCTAAAATCTGTCACCCTTGACCACTTGGGCTCCAAGCCTGTCATGAAGCAGCTGGCGGAGTCGGATCAGTGATGAGGTCAAAATGATGATTCCAGGGTCTAAGCCAGCGGCATGAAGGGTTCGGAGTGCCAGAGTCGCTTATGACGTGGTGAAGTGTGTCTCTCGAGCGGGCGATCCTTGCAACGAACCTGCCTGCAGTCTCCGCGGGGGAAACCCAATCAAACCCAACGCTAAAGCAAATAATCTAGAACCAGAGGAGCGGATGGCCAACGGAGAAGACTTGAACCTCTACTTCAAAACATTGATCACTGACGTTCTGGAGGAACTTAAGGAGCAATACTGAAGAAGTTGTTTCAAGGCCAATTCTCATTCACAAGGTGAAGAAAGCCCACGCAGCCACCATAAGCGCTTCTCTTCCTAACCTGTATGGACTCGTTATGGACCACTTCAGTACAGAACCCTTCAAAGACAGACTGACCCAATATGCCTGAATTTTGAATGTTTAATCTTCAAATGGATGATTACTTTGAGAGGAAAATGCTAGACAAATTGCTGAAGGACATATCCTGAAAGTGTGCAGGACAGAGCTCTCGCACCTTGGCTGAAGACGCTACAGATGAAGAAGAGTTCTCCTGACGGGAGTCTGCTGCAGCACAGCTGATTCCGAAAGTTTTCCAGGAAGTCAAGACAAAGTTTGTTGACAAGATCAAGAAGAGACTTCTCTTGGGAGAGCCAGCTCCAAAGGTAAGCCTATATATTTATGTTGTAAATACCGTGTAATGTTGTATTCAACATTTGTCTGCTGTGTGATGCTTTTTCATTTATATTTGATTGATGATGTATTTGTTTGTATTGGTGGTGATTAAATTGATTTGTTGATTTGATTGTTTATCGTGTTGTACATACTTTAGAAGCATTTATTTATTTATTTCACCTTTATTTAACCAGGTAAGCTAGTTGAGAACAAGTTCTCATTTACAACTGCGACCTGGCCAAGATAAAGCAAAGCAGTGCGACACAAACAACAACACAGAGTTACACATGGAATAAACAAACGTACAGTCAATAACAAAATAGAAAGTCTATATACAGTGTGTGCAAATGGCGTGAGGAGGTAAGGCAATAAATAGGCCATAGTAGCAAAGTAATTACAATTTAGCAAATTAACACTGGAGTGATAGATGTGCAGATGGTGATGTTTATGTTGAAAAGTTTATCCAGAAAACTGAGCAAAAACCAGGCCTGTCAGCTGACTGAGAATGCCATTTCACTCACCCCCCTACTGGAGTCAGATGTGAACCTGCTCGCCGCAGAGATAATGTTGTCTGTTCGTGAGGAAGTTGAGGTAATGCAGTGCGAATTCGCTGTACACCTGGCTGCGCTGTCGTCTGACGATGAGATGCCCAGCACTTTGCCTCAGAGTGGGATGACACCCCATGCCAATTCACCAATGGACTCAACTGCCACCACGACCTCTCCTGACAGCGAGAGTGATAACTGAATAGGGACTTGCATGATAGAAGCATTTGCTTAGATTATTTTAAATTGCTTGACCTATTAAAGAATACATTTCTTTTTTTTAAAGATCTTTGAAATACAATAAAAACCTAAGCATTTACAGTCTCGTTTTTCTTAGATGTGAGGGTTAAATTAGGAATGATAAATCGAAAGTTAAGAGATCAATTTAAATAGCTTTGCTCTGAATAGTGACATTGTTCAAAAAGGAGTTTGAACAGTCTCACAATTTGACCATAAAATATTTAACAAAAAACGTAACACTGTTTGTTATAGTTTCAAATAGAGGGGAGGACAAATCCGGATTAATTTAAATCACAAGCGCCCCAGTAATCCTTATTAACTTTAAATTCCTACCATATTTCCTGCCTGTAAGCAGTTTCTCTTAGCAGCATTGTATGACTTATTGTTCTGTTGACCCAGAAACTATTCACTAATTAGTACAACTTATTCTATATTCCTGTGTTATACCTAATTAGACCTACAATACCAGTCAAAAGTTTGAACACACCTACTCATTCAAGGGTTTTTCTTTATTTTTACTATTTTCTACATTGTAGAATAATAGTGAAGATATCAAAACCACGAAATAATACATATGAAATCATGCAGTAACTAATAAAGTGTTAAACAAATCAAAATATATTTTATATTTCAGATTCTTCAAAGTAGCCACCATTTGCCTTGATGACAGCTTTGCACACTCTTGGCATTCTCTTAACCAGCTTCATGAGATAGTCACCTGGAATACATTTCAATTAACAGGTGTGCCCTGTTAAAAAATTCCATAAATTAACTTTTATTTCTTAAAACCTGTTAAGGATCTGACCCTTTAAAAAAAAAAATCTAACTGCCTGTAGCTCAGGACCTGAAACAAGGATATGCATACTCTAGATTCCATTTGAAAGGAAACACTTTGAAGTTTGTGGAAATATGAAGTTAATGTAGGAGAATATGGACTGCACTAGCATCGAATAGTCCCCGTGATATGCAACTTTCCGGAACCAAAAAGCCAGGAACCAATACACGCAGTCAGTCAGGAAAGCAAAGGCTAGCTTTTTCAAACAGAAATTTGCATCCTGTAGCTCTAACTCCAAAAAGTTTTGGGACACTGTAAAGTCCATGGTGAATAAGAGCACCTCCTCCCAGCTGCCCACTGCACTGAGGCTAGGTAACACTGTCATCACCGATAAATCCACGATAATCGAGAATTTCAATAAGCATTTCTCTACGCTGGCCATGCTTTCCTCCTGGCTACTCCAACACCAGCCAACAGCTCCGCACCCCCCGCAGCTACTTGCCCAAGCATCCCCAGCTTCACCCAAATCCAGATAGCAGATGTTCTGAAAGAGCTGCAAAACCTGGACCCATACAAACCAGCTGGGCTAGACAATCTGGACCCTCTCTTTCTAAAATTATCCGCCGCCATTGTTACAACCCCTATTACCAGTCTGTTCAACCTTTCTTTCGTATTGTCCGAGATCCCTAAAGATTGGAAAGCTGCCACGGTCATCCCCCTCTTCAAAGGGGGTGACACTCTAGACCCAAACTGTTATAGACCTACAGTGGGGGAAAAAAGTATTTAGTCAGCCACCAATTGTTCAAGTTCTCCCACTTAAAAAGATGAGAGAGGCCTGTAATTTTCATCATAGGTACACTTCAACTATGACAGACAAAATGAGAAAAAAAATCCAGAAAATCACATTGTAGGATTTTTAATGAATTTAATTGCAAATTATGGTGGAAAATAAGTATTTGGTCACCTACAAACAAGCAAGATTTCTGGCTCTCACAGACCTGTAACTTCTTCTTTAAGAGGCTCCTCTGTCCTCCACTCGTTACCTGTATTAATGGCACCTGTTTGAACTTGTTATCAGTATAAAAGACACCTGTCCACAACCTCAAACAGTCACACTCCAAACTCCACTATGGCCAAGACCAAAGAGCTGTCAAAGGACACCAGAAACAAAGACCTGTAGACCTGCACCAGGCTGGGAAGACTGAATCTGCAATAGGTAAGCAGCTTGGTTTGAAGAAATCAACTGTGGGAGCATTTATTAGGAAATGGAAGACATACAAGACCACTGATAATCTCCCTCGATCTGGGGCTCCACGCAAGATCTCACCCCGTGGGGTCAAAATGATCACAAGAACGGTGAGCAAAAATCCCAGAACCACACGGGGGGACCTAGTGAATGACCTGCAGAGAGCTGGGACCAAAGTAACAAAGCCTACCATCAGCAAGGGCATTGAAGATGAAACGTGGCTGGGTCTTTCAGCATGACAATGATCCCAAACACACCACCCGGGCAACGAAGGAGTGGCTTCGTAAGAAGCATTTCAAGGTCCTGGAGTGGCCTAGCCAGTCTCCAGATCTCAACCCCATACAAAATCTTTGGAGGGAGTTGAAAGTCCGTGTTGCCCAGCAACAGCCCCAAAACATCACTGCTCTAGAGGAGATCTGCATGGAGGAATGGGCCAAAATACCAGCAACAGTGTGTGAAAACCTTGTGAAGACTTACAGAAAACGTTTGACCTCTGTCATTGCCAACAAAGGGTATATAACAAAGTATTGAGATAAACTTTTGTTATTGACCAAATACTTATTTTCCACCATAATTTGCAAATAAATTCATTAAAAATCCTACAATGTGATTTTCTGGATTTTTTTTCTCATTTTGTCTGTCATAGTTGAAGTGTACCCATGATGAAAATTACAGGCCTCTCATCTTTTTAATTGGGAGAACTTGCACAATTGGTGGCTGACTAAATACTTTTTTGCCCCACTGTATATCCATCCTGCCCTGCCTTTCTAAAGTCTTCGAAAGCCAAGTTAATAAACAGATCACTGACCATTTCGAATCCCACCGTACCTTCTCCGCTGTGCAATCCGGTTTTCGAGCTGGACCTCAGCCACGCTCAAGGTATCATAACCGCCATCGATAAAAGACAGTACTGTGCAGCCGTCTTCATAGACCTGGCCAAGGCTTTCAACTCTGTCAATCACCGTATTCTTATCGGCAGACTCAACAGCCTGGTTTCTCAAATGACTGCCTCACCTGGTTCACCAACTACTTCTCAGACAGAGTTCAGTGTGTTAAATTGTCTGTTGTCTGGACCTCTGGCAGTCTCTATGGGGGTATCACAGGGTTCAATTCTTGGGCCGACTCTTTTCTCTGTATATATCAACAATGTCTTGCTGCGGGTGATTCCCTGATCCACCTCTACGCAGACGACACCATTCTGTATACATCTGGCCCTTCTTTGGACACTGTTAACTAACCTCCAAACGAGCTCCAATGCCATACAACACTCCCTCCGTGGCCTCCAACTGCTCTTAAACGCTAGTAAAACCAAATGCATGCTTTTCAACCGTTCGCTGCCCGCACCCGCCCGCCCGACAAGCATCACTACTCTGGACGGTTTTGACTTAGAATATGTGGACAACTACAAATACCTAGGTGTCTGGCTAGACTGTGAACTCTCCTTCCAGACTCACATTAAGCATCTCCAATCCAAAATTACATCTAGAATCAGCTTCCTATTTTGCAACAAAGCCTCCTTCACTCACGCCGCCAAACATACCCTCGTAAAACGGACTATCCTACCGATCCTCGACTTCGGCGATGTAATTTCCAAAATAGCCTCCAACACTCTACTCAGCAAACTGGATGCAGTTTATGACAGTGCCATCCGTTTTTTCATCAAAGCCCCATATACCACCCACCACTGCGACCTGTATGCTCTCGTCGGCTGGCCCTCGCTACATATTCATCGCCAGACCCACTGGCTCCAGGTCATCTAAGTCTTTGCTAGGTAAAGCTCTTCCTTATCTCAGCTCACTGGTCACCATAGCAACACCCACCCGTAGCACGCGCTCCAGCAGATATATCTCACTGGTCATCCCCAAGGCCAACATCTCCTTTGGCCGCCTTTCCTTCCAGTTCTCTGCTGCCATTGACTGGAACAAATTGCGGAAGTTGGAGACATATCTCCCTCACTAACTTTCAACATCAGCTAACTGATCGCTGCAGCTGTACACAGCCCACCTGTAAATAGCCCATCCAATCTACCTACCTCATCCCCATACTGTTTTTATTTACTTTTTTGCTCTTTTGCACACCAGTATTTCTACTTGCACATCTATCACTCCAGTGTTAAATTGCTCAATTTTAATTACTTTGCCACTATGGCCTATTTATTGCCTTACCTCCTCACGCCATTTGCACACACTGTATATAGACTTTTTTTCTCTATTGTGTTATTGACTGTACGTTTGTTTATTCCATGTGTAACTCTGTGTTGTTTGTGTCACACTGCTTTGCTTTATCTTGGCCATGTCGCAATTGTAAATGGCCTACCTGGTGAAATAAAAAATATAACACATTAGATCTGGTAAAAGATAATACTTAAAGAAAAATGCATGTTTTTTTGTAAGTATTTTTTTTGTACCATCATCTTTGACATGCAAGAGAAAGGCCATAATGTATTATTCCAGCCCAGGATTTTGGCCACTAGATGGCAGCAGTGTATATGCAAAGTTTTAGACTGATCCAATGAACCATTGCATCTGTTTAAAATGTTGTATCAAGACTGCCCAAATGTGCCTAATTGGTTTATTAATACATTTTCAAGTTGATAATTGTGCACTCTCCTCAAACAATTGCATGGTATTATTTTACTGTAATAGCTACTGTAAATTGGACAGTGCTGTTAGATTAACACGAATTTAAGCTTTCTGCCCATATCAGATATGTCTATGTCCTGGGAAATGTTTTTGTTACTGACAACCTCATGCTAATCACATTAGCCTACGTTAGCTCAACCGTTCCGCGGGGGGGGGCACCGATCCCAATGAGGTTATTAATGCATTTGAGCCAATCAGTTTGTGACATGGTAGCGGTGGTATACAGAAGATAGCCCTATTTGGTAAAATGGCAGTCCATCATTACTTTAAGACAAGAAGGTCAGTCAATACGGAAAATGTCAAGAACTTTAAGTTTCTTCAACTGAAGTCGCAAAAACCATCAAGCGCTGTGATGAAACTGGTTCTCATGAGGACCGCCACAGGAAAAGAAGACCCAGAGTTACCTTTGCTGCACAGGAAAAGTTCATTAGAGTTACCAGCCTCAGAAATTGCAGCCCAAACAAATGCTTCACAGAGTTCAAGTAACAGACACATTTCAACATCAACTGTTCAGAGGAGACTGCGTGAATCAGGCCTTCATGGTCGAATTGCTGCAAAGAAACCACTACTAAAGACACCAATAATAAGAGACTTGCTTGGGCCAAGGAACACGAGCAATGGACATTAGACCGATGGAAATCTTTCCTTTGGTCTGCAGTCCAAATTTGAGATTTTTGGTTTCTGACCGCTGTGTCTTTGTGAGACGCAGAGTAGGTGAATGGATGCTCTCCGCATGTGTGGTTCCCACTGTGAAGCATGGAGGAGGTGTGGAGGTGCTTTGCTGGTGACACTGTCTGTGATTTATTTAGAATTCAAGTCACACTAACCTGCATGGCTACCACAGTAGCGATATGCCATCCCATCTTGTTTGCTCTTAGTGGGACTATAATTTGTTTTTAAACAGGACAATGAGCCAAAACACAGCTCCAGGCTGTGTAAGGGCTATTTGACCAAGCAGAGTGGTGGAGTGCTGCAAAAGATGACCTGTCCTCCACAATCACCCGTCCTCAACCCAATTGAGATGGTTTTGGATGAGTTCCACCGCAGAGTGAAGGAAAAGCAGCTGACAAGTGCTCAGCATATGTGGGAACTCCTTCAAGACTGTTGGAAAAGCATTCCTCATGAAGCTGGTTGAGAGAATGCCAATAGTGGGCAAAGCTGATATCAAGGCAAAGGTTGGCTACTTTGAAGAATCTCAATTTTGATTTGTCAAAGTTTATTTTGGTTACTACATTATTCCATATATGTTATTTCATAGTTTTGATGTCTTCACTATTATTCTACAATGTAGAAAATAGTAAAAAATAAAGAAAAACCCTTGAATGGGTAGGTGTGTCCAAACTTTTGACTGGTACTGTATATCTCATCGAGTGTTCTTACTACTGTTATGTGTGATAAGATTTTATCATTATTGCTCAGATTATTAGACTATTTTAATACTGAATATCCTCATTGGAATAGAGCTGAAAGTATTTGAGGGTACATCTCTTAATTAAGTCATTGGGGACAGTAGTCTTTGGGATGGAGTCCAAATTGGCCTCAATGCAATGGGTCCGGTGGTATTTTAAGATGGGAGCACATAAGTTTTCACATGTAGTTACCCAATTTTAATGAAAGTTTGAAACATTCTCGCTACTCCAGCAATTTCAATAATAATAATAATTTATTACTTTTGTAAAGCTCTTCATTATACAGTAGCCTATAAGAAGTGCATATCTACTGTACATACCATAGTATTGCCCCATATTTACTATCACAATTCATTCACAAGGCAGCATGAACCTTTGGTATCCTAACCTAAGACTAACAGAGCCCCACAGCCTTGGGAATGTAGACTGATGATTTCACAAGTTCTTGCACTCATCCATAATCTATCACAGTAACAAATACTATATGAATCTAAATGGACTTATACTGTATGTAAGTATGTGTAGGTAATGGTGAGTGTATGTGGCTACAGTATGGAGACCAGGATGAAGAAAGACAATTTCATGGGTCCCAAGACTGCACAGCCTCATGGGAAATAATTACAACAGGTGTATTATGTTTTAGTCATGTCTTCTTTTTCAACTGGATTGATGCATATCACTCCCCAGATATTATCATGTGTTAGCAGACAAGTTAAACATCTCATATATTAAGGTATCTTCTGAAACCTTGTAGACATGTTCTACACAGGTCAACCAAAATGTGTATGTAAAATATATTTGAATCCCTTTTTCATTGTGTGCCTTATGTAAATGAGCCCTGCTATACTGTTCTAGAAAAGCCCCACATGTCACAAGTGGCTTTGGGCAGTGGTGGAAAAAGTAACCAATTGTCATACTTGAGTAAAAGTAAAGATACGTTAATAGAAAATGACTTTTAAGTGAAAGTCATCCAGTAAAATACTACTTGAGTAAAAGTATTTGGTTTGAAATATACTTAAGGATCAAAAGTAAATGTAGTTGCTAAAATATACTTTATCAAAAGTAAAAGTATAAATCATTTCAAATTCCTTTATTAAGAAAACCAGACGGCACAATTTAAAAATTTTCCGGATAGTTAAGGGCAAGCTCCAACACCCATTTACAAACAAAGCAGGTGTTTAGTCCACTAGTTCAGAGGCAGTATGGATGACCACGGATTTTCTCTTGACAAGTGTGTGAATTAGACAATGTTCCTGTCCTTCTAAGCATTCAAAATGTAACGAATACTTTTGGGTGTCAGGGAAAATGAATTGAGTAAAAAGTATATTATTTTCTTTAGAAATATAGTGAAGTAAAAGTTGACAAATATAAATAGTAAAGTACAGATAACCAAAAAAAATACTCAAGTAAAAATACTTGAAAGTACTACTTAATACTTTACACCACTGCCTTTGGGGAGGTGGGACCACAGTTTCAGTGGGGTAGGAGGGGTTTAGTACTACTGCTGTGAGGCCAGAGATTAAATAATTTATAAAGCCAGGAATCACAATGGTCTGGTGAGTTTGTTCTGACCTGCATTGGAGGAGAAGAAAAGGGATATTCCATATTTAATGTGGAAAGGAAGCGTGCACACTTAGAATGAAGACGGGGACAGTCCTTGCAGTGTTGTTGCTGGCACTGTTTTCATCTGCTGCAGCAAGTAAGTACAGATGTAGGATCTTAATTTAAGCCAGTTTACTACAGCATGAAAATTATCCTGCAGCAACAGGAAATGTGAATTATTGTGTGTATTATAATTAATGGACAAGTTTGTAGGGGTTGATACATTTTTCTTGAGGGAAAGGGAGAATCAAGTCTAATATTTCAAAGTGGAAATTACGAACTTTAAACGCCTTTTTAAACCTAAAATACACTACAAGTTTTACATTTCCTGTAAAACATTGTTTTAGCCACTCTTATGACAGTGGCTCCTCAGTGCAGCACTATGTGCATGACAAAGGGTCAGTTTCCCAGACACAGATTAAGCCTAGTCCTGGACTAAAACCCTTTCAATGATTATTATCCATTTTATTCTCCAAATGCTTTGCAAACATTGCACAAATATGAATTAGTTCTGTTGTCATCATTGATTTTATGGGGAAGCATCATTGCAGTAATAGGGCCTCTAGGAAGATTCAATGCACTAACCTTCAACATTGTGCAAGTCGCATGAGATTTTAAATAAATAGTTCAAAAGCACAAGAGAGAAGGGTCTCCTTCGTCACCAATCGGTAGTTTGCATTAATTCCGAACAATATAGAGAGTATCAGTCAGCGGCTGTAAATTCTTGATTTTACAGTAAGATGTACCGATGGTGGGATCATTGCACATTACAGTAGCCTATTCTAACAATCATACCCTTGATAATCATTTTACAGTCTCCCCCAACTGGGATATCTGTATTTTGGGATTTTGGCTATAGGGTGCTGTGTATGGATGACCGGACTTCAATCTAACTCAGGTTTAGCATTTTGATTTGTCTTTTTGGGGGGGATTATTGATTCAAATAAAAAAAAATATGCATTTATGAAAATAGTCTGTGCTTATCAGTGCAATTAAATATAAATAGTTTGACCTCTTTGGTCCTTATGTCAAAGACAATCTTCTCCCTTAGCCCTAATCTGTAGTAAAGTTATGGTACACACTCAGCTGACAGTCACATGAATAGGATTGAAGGGGATTGTAGAGCTTTTGGGATAAGCAGTCACCTAGGTCAGAGCTGAGCCCCCTCCTTTGGTTGCAACCGAAAGTGTGACCATCTCCTGCCTTTTCAACTCTAATGAATAAATGCTGACTGTGCATGCTTACTTATGTAATTTCTATGATTTATATTCCAGAGCCCAAAAGTCGCTTCACACGATATCCATCATGGAATACGAAAATGTATCCGGTGTGGAAAGATGAAGACCCTCGCTACAAAGACTCTTGGAAAGGTATGCACAATTTTCCTCTGTCTCAACACAATGTAAATACACTGATGGTTAAATAACATTTTCATCTTATTTATCAGGAATATCTCTGTGGACAAAAGGGTTTAAGTAAAGTAAGTAAATTATCTCTGTGAAATAGTATACTTATGATAATCAATTCAAAGTGTACATTCTTCTCAACAGGTGGCAAGGTAAAGTTCATTGTGGGTAATGACGCACCGACCCTGACTGCAGCCAAGGTGACCTTTACCATCGAGCTGCAGTTCCCACACAACCAGAAGGTCATGCCCGACGGAGAGGTGGTGTGGGCCGAGAACTTTACCGTCAATGGTAAGTCCTCGAGGACTGACTGGGTTTTGATGACCTCATCCCTAGGCTTATTGGTAGGAAGAGTCTTGTGAACAAGATTAGAGTTTTGGCTATATGAGGGGCTTTTGTCACTTATACAGTAATCTTGGTGCCCAGAGCCAAATCTTGCATGAGTGCTGGCTTCTGGACAGCTATTGTTCATTAATAATGCATGACAGTCTACAATATCTGTATTGTTCTTTCCCTTTGGAAACTACAAGTTACTGTGCAAAAATTACATTTTGAGGTTAGATACTACATATTCATAGTACATACTCCTCTGTCTAAAGACAAAGCGGAAACCAACACACGCTCTGTTTTCCTCTAGGAACACACTACCATCAGTCTGAGCCAGTGTATCCTGCACAGAACGCGGAGTGGAACGGAGTCTTTCCCGACGGCACACCTTTCAGGAAGGGTGGTGACAAACCCCCTCCGTATGTGTTTGTATGGAAGACATGGGGTAAGTACAGCTGCAAGCACTCATCTATTAGGCCTACATTATTAATGTTAACGTGTTTTACTTTGTCTTGTAGGAATGTTATAAACCTTTAAAAACCATGTAATAACACTGTTATAAGCATGCAAAGCTATTTCCTTTGCTTTGCCTCACAGGTCAGTACTGGCAGGTGTCTGATGGCCCCTCCTCCTCTCTCACCATCGGGACAGACAATGTCCCTCTGGGTTCCTACATAGTGGACATTGTCATCTACCATTACCGCAGCCACGAGAAGTTCATCCCTCTGGGATACGCCTCCACACAGTTCTCCATCACTGGTTAGTAGAATGAATGAGTGAACAAATTGAATGACTTAATGAGTGAATGAATGAACACATTTTAGTACTATTTTAAAATGCATATGTTTATTCAATCTACGTAGAAAACAACAATACTTGCTACTAGAAGATACTTGAGGGTATTTATTTCTGTGTCTCTAGATCAAATCCCCTTTGCCGTCTCGATGAGCCAAGTGAACGACGTCAACGAGGCAGACCTGAGCTTCGTCCAGAACAGAGCGATAGCCTTCACCATCAGTCTCCACGATCCCAGCGAGTACCTGAGTGACGCTGACATCACATACAACTGGGACTTTGGTGACAGCAGCGGAGCTCTCATCTCCAGAGAGCTGACTGTCACCCATACCTACATAGTGGCTGGCGGCTTCAAGCCTCAGGTGGTTGTACAGGCCGTTATCCCTGATAAAGCATGTGCCACACCAGCTGGTGTTATCCCCACTGGTAGCACTGTCACTATTGGGCCTGCAAACCTGGCAGGCACGACAGGTAATTCTCATCTTGAAACGCTGTAGTCCAGAAGTGAATGTCAAAAGGCTTTACTTGGGTTCCTTGCATCCTTAGTCTCGTCAAGGAGAGAGGACGTGATGAATCGTGGGGAAACACTTTTGACATTCACCCAATACGTAGTAGGCTATGCCAGAATTGACCAAGAAAATAGGAAATTGAATGGTCATGTTTCTCTCCCCAGTGAGAGCTCCTGCTGCGGCTGCGTCGGCTGCTCCAGTAACAGCGGCCACACAGGGAGCTACAGTAAATGTAGGCCCCTCAGTCCCCGCTGAGACTGACACACAGGAGGACACGACTGAGGTGGGAGCCTCCACCGCTCAGCACACAAAGACACCTTCTCCAGTCAACCCTGACACCTCAACTGTCTCCGCTGGTTCAACAACAGTTGCTTCTGAAGTAGAGCCAGCAGGTGTGTTCAAAACACCTAGGTAACATGTTAATTTATGAATGAAGAGAATTAATTGTATGTCTAAGGTGCTTTAAATAGTTGGATTGTCACTTTTCTCCTGATACAGGGGAGGCCGCTACGGCACAAGTTCCCGTGGTGATAGTTGTTAAGCGTGAAGCAGGTGAAAAACCCAAGGATGATGACTGTGTGATCTATCGCTATGGGTCCTTCTGCGCTGGCATTGACATTGTTGGTGAGTCAACTGTCTAAAGGACATCTAAATCTCCATGTTGTGGTTTCCTAATATTGGATTTGATTAACATTGAGGATTATTACATCCCGTCTTTATGTCTTTGTTTTCAGAGGGCATTGAGAGTTTGAAGATCGTGCAAGTGGACAATGCTCTGATCAAGACTGATGAATTTGAGGTTGAACGAAATGTAGTGGATCTAACTGTCACCTGCCATGGGAGGTGAGTATTCCTGCACCAAAGCAATTAAAGGGAGACTGTCTCAAAGAATCAAACCAGTCATTATTTCCCTAAGCAGAATCATGGTCCACAGACAAATCAATAAGGAATACAGGCCTATATCCCACCAGTTAAACACTAGGGCTAGTTTCATTTCCCCAGATTAATCCTAGTCCTGGATTAAAAAATATATATATTGTATTTTAGTCCAAGATTAGTCTGGGTCAGGGAAACCGGCTTCTATTGTTGCACTGAGCGTTTCTGACCCTGTGTTTGTTTTCCACCAAGCCTTCCCACAGAGGTGTGTATGGTGGTGTCGGATGCAGACTGTCTGATGCCAGTCCACACCATGTGTAACACAGTGTCGCCCTCTTCTGAGTGCCAGCTGGTACTGCGTCACTTTTTCAATGACTCTGGCATCTTCTGCATCAATGTGTCCATGACCAATGATGTCAGTCTGGCAGTCACCAGCGCCAAAGTTAGCGTGACCATGGGTATGTACTGTAACATGTCTGCTCTTCACATCTCTGTATGGTGAATATGTTGGGTGGCAGCCCCACTCAAGTCTCATACCTGGGTCCCAGGGACAATCAGTCCAACAGCTTCCAGTACAACAATTATTGTTTAAAAAAGTATTCATATATTTGAATATGTTGTTATATGAAGTTGTTTTACATACATTATTGTCTGTGCTCTGGCAGGTTCCGGTCTGTCCTCAGTGGACACTGTAGCCATGGTGATGGGGGTCCTGATCGTTGCTCTGGTCACTGGATCCGTAGCCTACACTTACAAGTGAGTCACATCAACATTGGTCTACACTTGTCACACCTTTCTGAAGGGTTCCATATCACCACAAACTATAACCTGTACCGCTTGCTTTGAGACATGACCCTTATGGTGTCTGTTTACACTACAGCCAGTCTCAGGGCAACTGTATGCGTCATATTGTACCATTGATAATACCTTTCTAATTACCTTTTTTATCCTTTATTTCACCAGGGGAGACACGTTAAGATTCACACATTTTTGTCAAGTGAGCCTAGTAAAAAAATCATGTAATTTAATGTTCTCTTTTTGTTCCACAGACGGTTCAAATCCTACCGTCCTCTGAAGGAGGAATCTGTGGTTGGCTCCTCCTCCCAGAGCGCTGAGAGCAGTGCTGGTTGGAGCTCTGGACCTCTGCTGTTCTGGAACCTTCTGAGTCGACAGGCTCCTGTAGAGAACAGCCCACTGCTCGATGACAGGCTTGTGTGAATGGACAACAACAACCCATTCAACTGTCAAATACACACAAAATAACAGCCAAGAAACATTTTATTTGCACATATAGTCATCAGACATGTTTTGTTTTTTGTTTTATACTTTTTATACATTTATTTTTGAACTGTGTGTAATTTGGCTTATTTCCCTCAAACTAAACATTTTCAAAGAGCATATGTATTGTAAGACCAACATTGATTTAACATTTTTATACTGGAGGTTTGACCAGTGAATATTAGTGGAAACTACTGTGAAGTTATACATTTTAATATCTTTCCCCCATTAAAATCCCCCAAAACTGCACTATTGTCTTTCTATTTGTCAAAATAATGTTGTGAATAAAGACCAAGAGCACAAATGGCTAATATAATTAAATATTTTATTAGGTATCATAATCAGATCATGCAACAGTAACAATGTTTGACAATGTCTTGCCTGCAGGGACATTTCAATACTCCTCTCCCTCCTCCTCTCCCTCCCCCTCAATGGAGTCAACCCCTACCTCCTCGTAATCCTTCTCCAGGGCTGCCATGTCCTCTCTGGCTTCAGAGAACTCTCCCTCCTCCATGCCCTCACCCACATACCAGTGCACAAAGGCACGTTTGGCGTACATCAGGTCAAACTTGTGGTCAAGACGAGCCCAGGCCTCTGCCACAGCAGTGGTGTTGCTCAGCATGCACACAGCCCTCTGGACTTTGGCCAGGTCTCCACCAGGGACCACAGTGGGAGGCTGATAGTTGATGCCAACCTTAAAACCAGTTGGGCACCAGTCAACAAACTGAATAGAACGTTTGGTCTTGATGGTGGCAATAGCAGCATTGACATCTTTGGGCACCACATCACCACGGAACAGAAGGCAACAAGCCATATACTTGCCGTGGCGAGGGTCACATTTCACCATCTGGTTGGCTGGCTCAAAGCAGGCATTGGTGATCTCAGAGACAGAGAGCTGCTCATGGTAAGCCTTCTCTGCAGAGGTGACTGGGGCATAAGTGGCCAGAGGAAAATGAATACGTGGATAGGGCACCAAGTTGGTCTGGAACTCTGTCAGATCAACATTAAGGGCACCATCGAATCGAAGGGAAGCAGTAATGGAGGAAACAATCTGGCTAATGAGCCTGTTGAGGTTGGTGTAGGTGGGACGCTCAATGTCGAGGTTCCTACGGCAGATGTCATATATAGCCTCATTATCCACCATGAAAGCACAGTCAGAGTGCTCTAGGGTGGTGTGGGTGGTCAGGATGGAGTTGTAAGGTTCCACCACAGCTGTGGACACCTGGGGAGCTGGGTAGATGGAGAACTCCAGCTTGGACTTCTTGCCGTAGTCAGCAGACAGGCGCTCCATCAGCAGAGAGGTGAAACCAGAGCCGGTGCCACCTCCAAAGCTGTGGAAAACCAGGAAGCCCTGAAGGCCTGTGCACTGGTCAGCCTGAGGAGAAAGAGGAACACATCAATAAAAGGAGTCCACATTCTGATCAGATAGTTGATCAAATATGTAATTCATTCATTCTGAGATAGCCACCAGTTTGCGGATCCTGTCCAGCACCAGGTCAATGATCTCTTTGCCAATAGTGTAGTGTCCACGGGCGTAGTTATTGGCAGCATCCTCTTTGCCAGTGATGAGCTGTTCAGGATGGAATAACTGGTGGTAGGTCCCAGTGCGCACCTCATCTGAGGAGAGAAAATGAACAGCTCATTAAGGAGCTACCTTTATTTCAATTGAATGAGAACCAGGAAGCTTACCTATGACTGTGGGCTCCAGGTCTACAAACACAGCCCTGGGGACATGCTTTCCAGCCCCAGTCTCACTAAAGAAGGTGTTGAAGGAGTCATCTCCTCCTCCGATGGTCTTGTCACTGGGCATCTGTCCATCTGGCTGGATCCCATGTTCCAGACAGTAGAGCTCCCAGCAGGCATTGCCAATCTGGACTCCAGCCTGACCCACATGGACAGAGATACACTCACGCTGGAAAATAAATGGGAAAATATTTAAACCTCTACAGGATCGGTGTCCCATCCTCGGGATGGTTGAGCTAATGTAGGCTAATGTGATTAGTATGAGGTTGTAAGAAACAAAAACAATTCCCAGGACATAGACATATCTGATATGGGCAGAAAGCTTAAATTATTGTTACTCTAATTGCACTGTCCAATTTACAGTAGCTATTCCAGTGAAAGAATACCATGCTATTGTTTGAGGAGAGTGCACAATTATGAACTTGAAAATGTATGAATAAACCAATTAGGCACATTTGGGCAGTCTTGATACAACATTTTGAACAGATATGCAATAGTACATTGGATCAGACTAAAACCATCTAGTGGCCAACGTCTAAATTGCGCCTGGGTTAGAATAATTCATTATGGCCTTTCTCTTGCATTTCAAAGATGATGGTACAAAAGAATACAAAGAAACGTATGTTTTTTTCTTTTTTTAAATCTTTTACCAAATCTGTTAAATTCTCCTACATTATATGCACATCTTTGCTTCAGGTCCTGAGCTACAGGCAGTTAGATTTGGGTATGTAATTTTAGGCTGAAAAAAAGGGGCCGATCCTTAAGAGGTTTTAATGTAGCAGAATTACAATACATTTGACAAAAATGTACACTTGCCAAAAACACCACCTAGTGGAAGACTGGGTAGGCTACATGTAAACTGAAGAACAGTATGAATGAATAGCAGTGGAATCTTGACATCTATAAACATATGACCATTACTAAACTGACAAGAAGGTCATATTACATAACTAAGGAATTTAAATGCAGCTGGCAGCTGGAGAGGAATAGGTTTCTTTTCAGGGTTTAACTAGACATAATGTTAGACATATGTTACAGAAGAGAGACATATATTCTGTCCTTCTGTCCCCACCCAGTCTGCCCTCCCACACCTAGCAACACAATGAATGACAGTGAGAATGTAATCCCATTTTATTACCATTTTAAATAAATTTCCTGGATAAATAAATGTTGCTACCTTTGATGAATATTGTACAATTCATGTTTTCAATAGCTAGCACAAATTCTGAATGCAAATATAGTGCCCTTGTTCTTTCATTCCAATGCCATACCAATTTATGTAATACCCTTGTATTAAACCGAAATAGCATGCAATACCATTTCCAAACGCTAATGAAGCCTAAGCAAATCTTCTGCATTTGGAAATGGATGAACAACACGAAAATGCTTAAAATCCCCCCCCCAATCCAGAATTAATTGACCGAGACAATAAGAATCGACCCATATAGCCACAATTAGGGTGTAATATTGTCTCATAATTGTATAAATTCTCATTAGAAAACATCAAAAACGTAATTATTTCAGGCTTATTATTGCTTAAAAAACAACATGACTTACCATGTTTTCCAAGGAGGATCGAACAATAAGGGAAAATACAAAGCAATACGCAGAGAGATCCCTATTTGTGTCTGAATGAATGAGCGTATTCTCTGCCCGTCAGGGTCGACGCAACAACTGCTGATGGAGAGGGGCGGCGCTTCCAGATTTATGCACAGGCAGTATGCGTTGTGTAATTCGCCAATTTGAGTGTGAAAATTACATTTTTTAAACGAAGCTTTTATGCTAATTTAGTATTTTTCTAATTGTGAATTATGAGAATTATTAAATGTTATGTAATTCAGGGAATGGAAGGCAGTGAATTGACCCTATGTCCAGTGTCACGCTGTTTGAATATATAGTTCACCCCAATTAAAAATGCATCTTATCATGAATACCCTTGAGAGTGAGCAATCCAATATTTAGGTGTAGGGACAGCTTTAGCATTAGGATTATTGACTGCAAATCAACGGGAGTGTTGGAAGCTACTGAAGGTCAGAATGCTCAAAGAAACCTTCCAATCTATCACCATAAGACAACTTAAAACACATACCCACATCTTAAATTATGGTTATATATAGATTTATGGCCAAAGTCCTTTTAGGGAACAGTACCAGATAAATAATTTAAAATGACAGAATCAGGGAAGGACCTATCTCACTGAAGCTGAGCCAGTGGTCCAATGATGCTGCTAAAGCCTATTTTTCTCCTCCTATCTCTCCTCCCTCTTTGTCCTATATTCTCTGCAATGATAACGTCATCCCCTGGGCTGATCACGTGATCACCGTGTCTTGCTCCTGAATGCACTGGGCTGGCCTGAGTGTATTCCTGTTAAGGAAGCAGTTTTCCTTTCTGCTATCTATCCAATTGAATATAGCCATAATGACCAAACATGTATTGACTTTAAGGGCTCAGGTCTGAGTTTCCTGATAAGTCTACATCACCACACAGACTGTCCTGAAGGATTACACAACAACCGAAATTTTAAAAACCTGCATTGTCAGACTATCCTGAGTACTGGATTTTGTCTGGCAGATATATAAATAAAAGCTTACATCAGGTTGTTCTACAAAGTCATTGTAAGTTCTTAACTGACTTGCCTAGTGAAATAAAGATTAAATCATACAACAACAACAAAAAATACTGTAAAGTGAATAATTGCTTTGATACAGTCCCTCTGTAAAATCCACTAAAAAGTATCTGTGACACAAGCAATTTGTTTGTCTTTAGAGCTTTATTTTGGAATATTCTAAATATACCCTGTGAGAAAAACTGGTTGAAATTACATATTTTTGATGAGTTTTGCTCACTGGGTAAGCTACCAAGAAACAAAGATTTATGTCAATTGTGGGTTAATACAGTAAGTGTGAGTGAGATTTAGGTACACTTTAGAAGGAGCAGAACAAGACGTGTGGTCTCATGCCTATACAATTCCAGGGGGAGGTCCCCACACCGCAACAGATGAGGGAGGAGCCCTGAAGTTAAACAGCAGCTGGATGGGTGTGGTCCTCTATGGAATCTACAGATCGCACTCATGGTTTTCCAATGCAGTCAAAAAGCAGTTGTTGGCCTATACTGGTTATCTCCGTGAACATATTAAAGCTTTAAGGACTTTATGATTATGATAAAAGCTTTCAAAGTGGATTTTGAAATAAACAGCCATGTCTACAGTATCTGTGGCTTACTTCTTATTACCGTTCATGCTTAAAAAACATTCCACTGTAGGGCATAAATCTTAAATAGCTTTTTATAGAGGTGATAAAAATAGACATTTTCATGATAAACAACTTTGTGTTTTTCTAGTGTTCTTCTCTCAGTGGCTTCTGGAGCAGATAATGGGGGTATCATTTATAACCCTACGGGGATAGTGTGTATAGTTGCCATTGAGTCCCATGTGGTTAGCAACCAGGGTTGCCGCTGAGCCTTTCCACTTCGCTGCTGCATGTTGAATGACATAAAAAAATATATATATGGATTTTTTTTCCCCCTTATCCAAACAAATCATGAAGCCATAGCAATGCCTCAAAAAGTTAGTGTAAACTGCCATACCACATACATTGTTTGGCATTTTGTCAAAAGTCAAGGTTTAACCCATCCTTCTCACAATTCTTTCCACCACATTTTGTTCTTCTCCAGCTCATCCTACCATAGATAGAGAAAGGAGGTTTTAACTGTTTCCTCTATAAATCAGTATAAGAGAAAATAAAAACAAGGAACTTGGACTTGGAGGGAAGCCTCAGTCACATCCCCCATTGGGACAGCTGTGTCCTACTCCTTTTTACTGCTGCTGCTATTCAAGCTTGGTCACGTGACTAACAGATAAAGACAGTTTATGTGGATACTAGGCCTGTAACCAAGCAACTCGTTATTCATCACCTAGCAACGGATGGACCACGGGAGGAAGGGGGCTTGAGGGTTGGGTGTCTGTTGCTCCCTGTCCTAGATCTAGGCTTGAGTCATTTGACCTCTATTATCAGCAGCACAGACAGTAGTTCTACAACAACCACAAATTCAAGTTTAGTTGGTGCAGTCTAACATTTTATCAATAATATCAGCTATTTAAGTCTACCCATTTTGATGAAAGCACCCATATTGAACAGTGCTTTTATAACTGAATGTGGTCAGGCTACAACTGACAGTAAATATTAAAACAAGCAACAGAATAACTTGACATGAATACAAATAATAATCACAATGACACTTGTACTTGGCCTACATTTTCTTTGTTTTATTTTATTTAACCTTTATTTAACTAGGCAAGTCAGGTTAAGAACAAATTCTTAATTACAATGACGGCCTACTGCGGGAGGATAAAAATTTTTTTTTTAATAATTTAAATAATAACATAGGACAAAACACACGTCACGACAAGAGAGACAACACAACACTACATAAAGAGAGACCTAAGACAACAACATAGCATAGCAGCAACACATGACAACACAGCATGGTAGCAACACAACATGACAACAACATGGTAGCAACACAACATGGCAGCAGCACAACATGGTAGCAGCACAACATGGTAGCAGCACAAAACAGGATACAAACATTATTGGGCACAGACAACAGCACAAAGGGCAAGAAGGTAGAGACAACAATACATCACACAAAGCAGCCACAACTGTCAGTAAGAGTGTCCATGATTGAGTCTTTGAATGAAGAGATTGAGATAAAACTGTCCAGTTGGAGTGTTTGCTGCAGTAAACTGAAAAGACGAGCGACCCAAGGATGTGTGCGCTTTGGGGACCTCTTGACACTAGGGGGGCGCCATTTCGACTTTGTAAAAATTCGTTCCCAAATTAAACTGCCTCGTACTCAATTCTTGCTCGTACAATATGCATATTATTATTACTATTGGATAGAAAACACTCTCTAGTTTCTAAAACCGTTTGAATTATTTCTCTGAGTGATGTTATTATTTATTTCTCTCATTCTGCAGCACATTTCCTGTCAGGGAGTGAGATTTCAGAAATCGAGGTCCCTGTTCTGAGGTCAGTTTATAAGTCCCCATGTAAGCCATCGGGCTACATGCACTGCATACGCCTTCCTCTAGATGTCAGTAAGCGGGGAGAATTTGAATGGAGTGGATTGCGCAATCTGGGGCCCTATAAAAGACCGTGGAACGGAAGTACCGTTCTTTTCAACGGGGCGCCTGGCGCAGCAGGGACATCACAATGGCCTCCTGCAAAGCTTTCGTTTTAGCAGTTCTATATCTCCGGTCATGTTTTTATTCGTTATAGTTGTTAAAGACATCATAAGGTAGTTAATTTAAACCGACTTATAGCAGTTTATATCAGTTTATTGCGATTTTCCTGGATTTCTTTGTGATGCGCTTTCTCGAGTTGGACACCTCTCCAGTGGGTGGCTATCGTTAGCTGCTATTTCCACATGAGAAGAGGACATCTTTCAACCAAAAGACGATTGTTCTGGAGAAAGGACACCTTGCCCAAGATTCTGATGGAAGCTCGGCAAATAGTAAGCAATCTTTATGTTGTTATTTCGTATTTATGTTGACAAATGTCAAATAATAATTCCGCCATGAATTTCGGTGCGGTCTCGCTTTAGCGCACGCTGTATGCTGAAGTAACGTTCATTTTAAAAATGTAACACAGCGATTGCATTAAGAACTAATTTGTCTTTCATTTGCTGTCCAACTTGTATTTTTTAGTCAAGTTTATGAATAGTTTTCGATTAGAATAGGTGCCTCTCCAAGATGGCGCCGGACAGATTGCTTGAAGTTTTGGCCACTAATCACATTGTATAACCACGATTTTTGCCGCTAAATATGCACATTTTCGAACAAACTCTATATGCATTGTGTAATATGATGTTATAGGACTGTCATCTGAAGAATTCTGAGAAGGTTAGTGAAAAAATTAATATATTTTGGTGGTTTATACGTTATCGCTATTTTTGGCTTGAATCAATGCTGTTGTGATGTTTGCTATTGTGGTAAGCTAATATAACGCTATATTGTGTTTTCGCTGTAAAACACTTAGAAAATCTGAAATATTGGCTGGATTCACAAGATCTGTGTCTTTCATTTGCTGTACGCTGTGTATTTTTAAGAAATGTTTTATGATGAGTAATTAGGTAATACACGATGGTCTCTGTAGTTATTCTAGTCGCTTTGGTGAGAGTTGTGATGGTGGCTGCAATGGTAAACTATGATTTATACCTGAAATATGCACATTTTTCTAACAAAACATATGCTATACAATACATATGTTATCAGACTGTCATCTGATGAAGTTGTTTCTTGGTTAGTGGCTATTTATATCTTTATTTGGTCGAATTTGTGATAGCTACTGATGCAGTAAAAAAATGGTGGAGTAAGAAAAGTGGTGTCTTTTGCTAACGTGGTTAGCTAATAGATTTACATATTGTGTCTTCCCTGTAAAACATTTTAAAAATCAGAAATGATGGCTTGATTCACAAGATGTGTATCTTTCATCTGGTGTCTTGGACTTGTGATTTAATGATATTTAGATGCTAGTATTTACTTGTGACGCTATGCTAGGCTATGCTAGTCAGATTTTTTTACTGATGGGGGTGCTCCCGGATTCGGGTTTGGGAGGAATTAGAGGTTTAACAGAATGTGACTGGCAGAACGGGTGTTGTATGTGAAGGATGACGGCTGCAGTAGATATCTCAGATAGGGGGGAGTGAGGACAGTCTAGCCATACTCCCAAGTACTTGTATGAGGTGACTACCTCAAGCTCTAAACCCTCAGAGATAGTATTCACTCCTGTGGGGAGAGAGGCATACTTCTTATCAAACCACATGACCTTTGTTTTGTTCAGAATAAGGTTGAGGGCAGAGAAAGCTTGTTGGACACTAAGAAAGAAATCTTTGTTGTAGAGAGTTTAACATAAAAACCCGTGAGGGGCCAGCTGAGTACAAGACTGTATCATCTGCATATAAATGGATGAGAGAGCTTCCTACTGCCTGAGCTATGTTGTTGATGTAAATTGAGAAAAACGTGGGGTACACCCTTGGCGACAGGCAGTGGCTGAGACAGCAGATGTTCTGACTTTATACAATGCACTCTTTGAGAGAAGTAGTTCGCAAACCAGGCCAAAGACCCCTCAGAGACGGCCCACAAGAATGGAATGGTCTACCATATCAAAAGCTTTGGCCAAGTCAATAAAAATAGCAGCACAACATTACTTAGAATCAAGGGCAATGGGGACATCATTGAGGACCTTTAAGGTTGCAGTGACACATCCATAACCTGAGCGGAAACTAGATTGTATACCAGAGAGAATGTATACCAGCTGTTCTGACAGCTGATGCTTATAGTTAGTGAGGGAGATATAAGTCTCCAGCTTCAGTGACTTTTACAATTCGTTCCAGTCATTGGCAGCAGAGAACTGGAAGGAAAGGCGGCTAAAGTATGTGTTGGCTCTGGGGATGCTGGAGCGCGGGCTACGGGTGGGAGTTGCTTTGGTGACCAGTGAGCTGAGATAAGGCAGGGCTTTACCTAGCAAAGACTTATAGATGACCTGGAGCCAGTGGGTTTGGCAACGGATATGTAGCGAGGGCCAGCCAACGAGAGCATACAAGTCGCAGTGGTGGGTAGTATATGGGGCTTTAGCGACAAAACAGATGGCACTGTGATAGACTACATCCAATTTGCTGAGTAGAGTGTTGGAGGCTATTTTGTAAATGACATCGCCGAAGTCAAGGATCGGTAGGATAGTCAGTTTTACGAGGGTATGTTTGGCAGCATGAGTGAAGGAGGCTTTGTTGCGAAATAGGAAGCCGATTCTATATGTAATTTTGGATTGGACCCACAAATGCTGATGCTCCAGATACTCAACTAGTCTAAAGAAGGCCAGTTGTATTGCTTCTTTAATCAGAACAACAATTTTCAGCTGTGCTAACATAATTGCAAAAGGGTTTTCAAATGATCAATTACCCTTTTAAAATGATAAACTTGGATTAGCTAACACAACGTGCCATTGGAACACCAGAGTGATGGTTGCTGGTAATGGGCCTCTGTACCCCTATGGAGATATTCCATAAAAAATCAGCCGTTTCCAGCTACAATAGTCATTTAAAACATTAACAATGTCTACACTGTATTTCTGATCAATTTTATGTTATTTTAAAGGACAAAAAATGTGCTTTTCTTTCAAAAACAAGGACATTTCTAAGTGACCCCAAACTTTGGAATGGTAGTGAATATATACACTGCTCAAAAAAATAAAGGGAACACTTAAACAACCCAATGTAACTCCAAGTCAATCACACTTCTCTGAAATCAAACTGTCCACTTAGGAAGCAACACTGATTGACAATAAATTTCACATGCTGTTGTGCAAATGGAATAGACAAAAGGTGGAAATTATAGGCAATTAGCAAGACACCCCCAATAAAGGAGTGGTTCTGCAGGTGGTGACCACAGACCACTTCTCAGTTCCTATGCTTCCTGGCTGATGTTTTGGTCACTTTTGAATGCTGGCGGTGCTTTCACTCTAGTGGTAGCATGAGACGGAGTCTACAACCCACACAAGTGGCTCAGGTAGTGCAGCTCATCCAGGATGGCACATCAATGCGAGCTGTGGCAAGAAGGTTTGCTGTGTCTGTCAGCGTAGTGTCCAGAGCATGGAGGCGCTACCAGGAGACAGGCCAGTACATCAGGAGATGTGGAGGAGGCCGTAGGAGGGCAACAACCCAGCAGCAGACCCGCTACCTCCGCCTTTGTGCAAGGAGGAGCAGGTGGAGCACTGCCAGAGCCCTGCAAAATGACCTCCAGCAGGCCACAAATGTGCATGTGTCTGCTCAAACGGTCAGAAACAGACTCCATGAGGGTGGTATGAGGGCCCGACGTCCACAGGTGGGGGTTGTGCTTACAGCCCAACACCGTGCAGGACATTTGGCATTTGCCAGAGAACACCAAGATTGGCAAATTCGCCACTGGCGCCCTGTGCTCTTCACAGATGAAAGCAGGTTCACACTGAGCACATGAGCACATGTGACAGACGTGACAGAGTCTGGAGACGCCGTGGAGAACGTTCTGCTGCCTGCAACATCCTCCAGCATGACCGGTTTGGCGGTGGGTCAGTCATGGTGTGGGGTGGCATTTCTTTGGGGGGGCCGCACAGCCCTCCATGTGCTCGCCAGAGGTAGCCTGACTGCCATTAGGTACCGAGAGGAGATCCTCAGACCCCTTGTGAGACCATATGCTGGTGCGGTTGGCCCTGGGTTCCTCCTAATGCAAGACAATGCTAGACCTCATGTGGCTGGAGTGTGTCAGCAGTTCCTGCAAGAGGAAGGCATTGATGCTATGGACTGGCCCGCCCGTTCCCCAGACCTGAATCCAATTGAGCACATCTGGGACATCATGTCTCGCTCCATCCACCATCCACATTTTAATCTGAAATGTCTTGAGTCAATAAGCATTGAACCCCTTTGTTATGGCAAGCCTAAATAAGTTCAGGAGTAAAAATTTGCTTAACAAGTGATTTTTTTATGACAACCTCATCTCTGTACCCCACACATACAATTATCTGTAAGATCCCTCAGTCAAACAGTGCATTTTTAAACACAGAGTCAACCACAAAGACCAGGGAGATTTTCCAATGCCTCGCGAAGAAGGTAATCAATTGTAAGATCGGTAAAAAAAGCAGTGAATATCTCTTTGAGCATGGTGATATTATTAATTACACTTTGGATGGCGTATCAATACACCCAGTCTCTCTGTAGAAACAGGCGTTCTTCCTAACTCAGTTGCCAGAGAGCATCTCAGCCTTGGCAAAAAAAGGTAGGTGTATAATTAAGAACAGTATCTTGCAGGATTCAATAGTTGGAATTGTAAGACTTGTTGCCCTGTCATTTTCTCTGCGATTGTCATTCTAATGGAATCCAGAAAGAACAAGACCCTGTATTCGAACATTTACATCAAAATGTGCAAAGTTATGGGCAAAGACACATACATCCACAATAAATTAAATATTTTTCTTGATCAAATAAGATGGAAAACAACCACTTTTTGTGCACTATTAATTTAAAATCCTACAATCCTCTTAATGTAAATAAATGTACATTACTGTATTTTACATTGGCAGGTCATCTAGGTTTGTACCTGTACACTTTCGATCACCATGAAGTTAAACAATGCACGATACAGTAATTAAGTACATTGAGACATCAAGTGGTTTGTGATGACGTGCCTCATTTGGCAGAGCATGGCACTTGCAATGCTAGGGTTGTGGGTTCTATTCCCATGAGGGACCACTATGAAAAAGTATGAAAATGTATGCACTCACTACTGTAAAATGCTCTGGATTAGTGTCTTCTAAAATAGAAAAGGAATGAATAGACCATTTTAAGTTTTCACATATAAAAAAGTTGCATTTGCAAGGTATTTCAAGAAACTGGAAAACTTATATCAAGCAAGTATTTTTATATTCAGATTATCAGATTAACTGTTTTGTACAGATAATTATCAGACTACAAAATGCTGGTAAACACTCAAATACATTTAGTTTAAATGTACATTTAGTTTAAAAGTAGTGTACTGGGCCTTTACTGGTCCTGTATAAGCACCCCCTCCAAAATAATCGCAGCACCCCCAACCCCAAGCTTCTTACTGTGGCTATGACCCCGTACAGAATAAAAATATTCCAAAACATGCATCCTGTTTGCATCAAGGCACTAAAGTAACACTGCAAAAATGTGGCAAAGCAATTCACTTTTTGTCCTGAATAAAAAGTGTTATGTTTAGGGCAAATCTAACACAACACACTACTGAGTACCACTCTCCATATTTTCAAGCACAGTGGTGGCTGCATCATGTTATGGGTATGCTTGTAATCGTTAAGGACTGGGGAGTTTGTCAGAATAAAAACTAAATGGAATGGAGCTAAGCGCGGGCAAAATCCTAGAGGAAAACCTGGTTGAGTCTGCTTTCCACCAGACACTGGGAGATGAATTCACCTTTCAGCAGGACAATAACCTAAAACACAAAGCCAAATCTAAACTGGTGTTGCTTACCAAGAAGACAGTGAATGTTCCTGAGTTTTGACGTAAATCTACTTGAAAATCTATGGAAAGACCTAAAAATGGTTGTCTAGCGATGATCAACAACCAATTTGACAGAGCTTGAAGAATTTTGAAAAGAATAATGGGCAAATGTTGCACAATCCAGGTGTGGAAAGCTCTTAGAAACTTTCCCAGAAAGACTCACAGCTGTAATCACTGTCAAAGGTGCTTCTACAAAGTATTGATTTAGGGGTGTGAATACTTATGTAAATGAGATATTTCTGTATTTCATTTTCAATACATTTGTTAAAATTTCAAAAACATGTTTTCACTATATTATGGGGTATTGTGTAGATGGGTGAGATAAAAATATATTTAATCCATTTTGAATTCAGGCTGTAACACAACAAAATGTGGAATAACTCAAGCGGTATGAATACTTTCTGAAGGCACTGCACATGTCCCTTTTTTATCCTCAAGCTGACCAGTGCACAGGTCTTTATGGCTTCCTGGTTTTCCACAGCTTTGGAGGTGGCACCGGCTCTGGTTTCACCTCTCTGCTGATGGAGCGCCTGTCTGTTGACTACGGCAAGAAGTCCAAGCTGGAGTTCTCCATCTACCCAGCTCCCCAGGTGTCCACAGCTGTGGTGGAACCTTACAACTCCATCCTGACCCCCCACACCACCCTAGAGCACTCTGACTGCGCCTTCATGGTGGATAATGAGGCTATATATGACATCTGCCGTAGGAACCTCGACATTGAGCGTCCCACCTACACCAACCTCAACAGGCTCATTAGCCAGATTGTTTCCTCCATTCCTGCTTCCCTTTGATTCGATGGTGCCCTTAATGTTGATCTGACAACTTGGTGCCTTATACACATATTCATTTTCCTCTGGCTACCTATGCCCCAGTTATCGCTGCAGAGAAGGCATACCATGAGCAGCTCTCTGTCTCTGAGATCACCAATGCCTGCTTTGAGTCAGCCAATAAGATGGTGAAATGTGACTCTTGCCACGGCAAGTACATGGCATGTTGCCTTCTGTACCGTGGTGATGTGGTGCCCAAGTATCTCAATGCTGCTATTGCCACCATCAAGACCAAACTCACCACCCAGTTTGTTGACTGGTGCCCAACTGGTTTCAAGGTTGGCATCAACTATCAGCCTCACACTGTGGTCCCTGGTGGAAACCTGGCCAAAGTCCAGAGGGCTGTGTGCACGCTGAGCAACACCACTGCTGTGGCAGAGGCCTGGGCTCATCTTGACCACAAGTTTGACCTGATGTACGCCAAACGTACGCCAAACGTGCACTGGTACATTTGAAGTCGGAAGTTTACATGCACCTTAGCCAAATACAGTTAAACTCAGTTTTTCACAATTTCTGACATTTAATCCTAGTAAAAATTCCATGTCTTAGGTCAGTTAGGATCACCACTTTATTTTAACAATGTGAAATGTCAGAATAATAGTTGAGAGAATGATTTACTTCAGCTTTTATTTCTTTCATTACATTCCTAGTGGGTCAGAAGTTTACGTACACTCAATTAGTATTTGGTAGCATTGCCTTTAAATTGTTTAACTTGGGTCAAACATTTTGGGTAGCCTTCCATAAGCTTCCCACAATAAGTTGGGTGAATTTTGGCCCATTCCTCCTGACAGAGCTGGTGTAGCTGAATCAGGTTTGTAGGCCTCCTTGTCCATGTGGAAGACCCATTTGCAACCAAGCTTTAACTTCTTGACTGATGTCTTGAGATGTTACTTCAATATATCCACATAGTTGTCCTACCTCATGATGCCATCTATTATGTGAAGTGCACCAGTCCCTCCTGCAGCAAAGCACACTCACAACATGATGCTGCCACCCCAGTGCTTCACGGTTGGGATGGTGTTCTTCGGCTTGCAAGCCTCCACATTTTTCCTCCAAACATAACAATGGTCATTATGGCCAAACAGTTCTATTTTTGTTTCATCAGACCAGAGGACATTTCTCCAAAAAGTACGATCTTTGTCCCCATGTGCAGTTGTAAACCATAGTCTGGCTTTTTTATGGCGTTTTTGGAGAAGTGGCTGAGTGCCGAGCGGCCTTTCAGGTTATGTCGATATAGGACTCATTTTACTGTGGATATAGATACTTTTGTACCTGTTTCCTCCAGCATCTTCACAAGATCATTTGCTGTTGTTCTGGGATTGATTTGCACTTTTCACACCAAAGTACGTTCATCTCTAGGAGACAGAACGTGTCTCCTTCCTGAGCGGTATGACGGCTGCATGGTCCCATGGTGTTTATACTTGCGTACTATTGTTTGTACAGATGAACGTGGTACCTTCAGGCATTTGGAACTTGCTCCCAAGGATGAACCAGACTTGTGGAGGTCTAAATTTTTTTTCTGAGGTCTTGGCTGATTTCTTTTGATTTTCCCATGATGCCAAGCAAAGAGGCACTGAGTTTGAAGGTAGGCCTTGAAATACATCCACAGGTACACCTCCAATTGACTCAAATTATGTCAATTAGCCTATCAGAAGCTTCTAAAGCCATGACATCATTTTCTGGAATTTTCCAAGCTGTTTAAAGACACAGTCAACTTCGTGTATGTAAACTTCTGACCCACTGGAATTGTGATACAGTGAATTATAAGTGAAATAATCTGTCTGTAAAGATTTCAAAAGTATTTTTATTAAAGTGCAGTGTTTCAAGTGACTACTGTTGTCACGTCCTGACCATAGTGCTTATGTGTTTTGCTTGTTTTAGTGTTGGTCAGGACGTGAGCTGGGTGGGCATTCTATGTTGTGTGTCTAGTTTGTCTGTTTCTGTGTTCGGCCTAATATGGTTCTCAATCAGAGGCAGCTGTCAATCGTTGTCCCTGATTGAGAATCATATATAGGTGGCTTGTTTTGTGTTGGGATTTTGTGGGTGGTTGTTTCCTGTCTCTGTGTTTTGTCTGCACCAGAAAGGACTGTATCGGTTTTGCCACATTTGTTATTTTGTAGTTTTGTAAGTGTTCACTTTTCGTCTGTCATTAAATATGTTGAACACGGAATACGCTGCGTCTTGGTCCGATCCCTGTTACACCCTCTCTTCTCATGAAGAGAGGGAAGGCTGCCGTTACAACTGTATTGGAAAAATAAATGTATTGTCTGACAAAAGTATTTTCTCTTTTGAAATAATTGTCTTATTAAATGTATTTCAGTTTGTATTTCTATAGTTGTCATGAATTTGGTAGATAAAGCACACAGTCAGGTTTTAGTAACACTTTACATTAAGTTGTTCTTATTCCTGTGAAATAACACTGTAATAATACTGTTAACAATATTGTATTTACATTTTGTTACATAATAGTTTAGTAACTGCATATGAATTGTTTTTTAAAAGAGGATATATTCCTTATTCCATTTGTGTAACAGGAAAAATCTCTGTGCTAGATTTATAAAGCAATTTTGGCATGGGTTGAATATAGCCAATTATAATGTAAATATACTGCATTTGAAATGTAATACATGTACTACTTAGGTCAATCCTGACTAGTTGTGTTTGGGTTGTCTTTCATTGAATGAAAGCCAGGTTAGATTTTCTTTGTCATGAATCTTGTTCTGGAGGCAGCTCTGCAGTGTGGTCACTAGCTGGCACAGCCACAAATTCGTGAAATCTAATTTAAACCTAAACCAAACCCTAATCTTAAACCTAGCCGTAAGCACACCGCTAACCCTACTGCCTAACCCTAATCTTAAATTAAGACAAAAAGCTATATATATATATTTTTTTATAAATGTTTACAATAAAGCCATTTTTTTAAACGTTGCAGCTTGCATATCTAGTCTAAAGAGGAAATCGCTCAGGTTTGCCTCCAGGACAAGACTCATGACAATAAACGTCAACCTGTGAACGAATGGCAGCTGACCTGTTTTCCTGAAGTTTCAGTCTCGGTACAGTTTAGGCTACAGCTTCAAAGGAGCATATACTGTTTAGTAAAAATAACCTATTCAAATAATAAATTACACTAGGAAAGAAAATTTGTGCATGAAGGCTAGAAGCTTTCCCCCAGACATAGCCTAATACTGAATAGTATTACGGTTGCGTCACTCATGGGATTATCTTCAGATATCGCACACCTCAAGTTGCAGGCTTCTGAAACGAGCTCATCGTTATTTGACTTTTTTCTCCTCATCCCCTGCACAAAAAAAGCTATCATGGTGAGCATAGTCGACATATTTTCGGTGACATATTATGTAATGTGTAATTTCAAAAATTTCAATCATTTTGTGAAGATGTTTTTTAGTAATTTATGTGTGGGACAGTCCTGATTTGCACCCATGGGCTCTATGACATTTGTCAAATAGAAACGATCGAAATAGCCTTAATTGACTTGTTTTTTTTAACAAATATTGTGTAAACTTATGTCAAATTTTCTGAACTCAAAGCAGGTAAATATAATGGGGTTAATAGAGATGTAAACTTTGTGGGGACCGGTAATGAATGGATCTGCGCGGTAGCCTACTTCTCCAAAATCAAATCCTTTGGTCAGAGCAAACAGTAGGCTAAATCAGATTAGGCATGTTCAGCGCTGGTCAACGTGGACAGTAGTCTCACTGCCATTTGATTGACGAATCTATTTACTTTATTAGACTGTATGGCATGTATATTTTCCACCGTATTGTAGTAGGCTATCTATATTTTTGCCACTTGCTATGAGAGATTGAAAACCCAAAAAATGCTACCTGTATGTGTGTGGCTATATTTGCACATTTGGTTTCTCCTATTCACCTGCTGCAGCGGTTATTGAAATATATTTATTCAAGGGGGGAAAAAACTATTATTATAACACTGGGAATGAATTTCAGTATAAATCTGGATGTGGTTTGACTAATCTCATAACGTTTTAAAGAGACAGCAGCACTAAAACTTGCTGACCTAGATAATCCCCTCCATATGCTGCGCAGTCAGAGGAAAACACAACACTAAAACACATCCGTAGAACAGTAGGCTAGATCAAATCAGAACCTGTAGAATCTTAAAGAATATTTGATTATTCTAGGTTATAACATAGCATTGTTGAATACTTATTTCTGATTGGATTGAAGGGCATTTTAGAGTGTGTATAATTTCCCTATAATGAAGAGTATATTTTCACGGTAGAATTCAATGGCTATAGTTCATTCTTACATCTTCTATGTTTGAGCTGCTTTTGAAGCAAAAGTCGAATTGAAAACATTATTGGTATTGTTGAATTGGCTTTTCATAATGGCAAGCTAGTGGTTCGGGTTAGCTAAACTACCACTGCAACTACTGTAGCTGTCTAGTAAATGTATTAGCTACTTCAGTGGATGTTGAACACATTTCTACTGGCAAATGAAACATTTCTAGTGGTAAATGTGTTAAATTATAGCCATGGTATAAATGTGATAATCAACTCGGGGCTCTATGCATTCTCTGGAAAATAATGCAAGTCCGTGGAAGGTCAGTTCCACTCCGCTAGCACGTCGTGTAACACACCTACGTTTTTTCATAATTTTCAATAAAATGCATAGCCCCTCGTTGATTATCCCTTAGAATAAAATAATAGAATATAGAACAGCAATAAAGAAAGTTCCATATAAGAGCAATCTAACGTTTGGCTGAGATATCATCTTTGTTACTCCACACAGCAAATTCTCCAGTGTTAAATTTAACATTAAGAAAAAATTAAAATAAACTCTCAGAGGTAGATCCGCTTAATATTGTAGAAAGATTGTTACTTCCACCAATGTAATTGTCTTCATCATTTCCAATCCCCCATATCTTTTTTTGGTAAATATATATATCCATATACATACACGTACATATACATACTTTTTTTTGTTGAATATATTATATATTTAGAATATATAATATATTTTAATAGAATGAATACAAAATACAAAAAGAACAAGAGAATCAAAATGTAAACCGAAACAGTCCCGAATGGTGAAAACACTGAAACGGAAACAACCACCCACAACACACAATGGAAAACAGGCTACCTGAATATGGCTCCCAATCAGAGACAACGATAAACAGCTGCCTCTGATTGGGAACCACACCAGGCCAAACTCTTAGAAAACAAACAACCTAGAAAAAAGAACATAGACTGCCCACCCCAACACACGCCCTGACCAACCTAACACAAAGACATAAAAAAGAAACTAAGGTCAGAACGTGACATCTACCTTCAGTTTATACATCTTATACACATTTTACAGACACAATCTATTTTACAATAGTTATATTTTGTTTGTTTTTAGTCCTTCCTCTATTTCTGATGTCCATCCAGTTGGATTTCTATTTGTAACTGTGCTCTTTCACAACATTTCTGAACCTATATATATATATATATTTTACAGACCCCATATGTTTTACATTGGTTATCTTGTTATTCGTCCCACCCTTCAGCTCCATTCAACCCCTCCCATCTATATCTCTTAACACCATCCATTTTGGATTTCTATTTGCCATATATTTTTCAACTGTGCAGTGATGCTTCATAAAAGTACTGAACCTTTCTATTCTCATAGCATCTACAGATTGTACATTTATTTTTATTTTTTTTCGCTAAAATAATTATTATATTATTGATTGATTGACTATGGCTTTTCAAATCACCCAGTATTGCTATCTGCAGCGTTAGTTCTAGGAAAATGTTGCAATTCTTTAGCCATTCCTGGACCTGTGACCAAAAACTAGCTACATATGGACAATACCAAAATAAATGATCTAGTGACTCTGCCTCCTCACAGCAAAATCTGCAGAGCTGGGAAGATTGTATCCCCCATATACAGTTGAAGTCGGAAGTTTACATACACTTAGGTTGGAGTCATTAAAACTCGTTTTTCAAAAACTCCACAAATTTCTTGTTAACAAACTATAGTTTTGGAAAGTCGGTTAGGACATCTATTTTGTGCATGACACAAGTAATTTTTCCAACAATTGTTTACAGACAGATTATTTAACTTATTATTCACTGTATCACAATTCCAGTGGGTCAGAAGTGTACATACACTAAGTTGACTGTGCCTTTAAACAGCTTGGAAATTCCAGAAAATGATGTCATGTCTTTAGAAGCTTCTGGTAGGCTTATTGACATAATTTGAGTCTATTGGAGGTGTACCTGTGGATGTATTTCAAGGCCTACCTTCAAACTCAGTGCCTCTTTGCTTGACATCATGGGAAAATCAAAGGAAATCAGCCAAGACCTCAGAAAGAAAATTGTGGACTTCCACAAGTCTGGTTCATCCTTGGGAGCAATTTCCAAACGCCTGAAGGTGTCACGTTCATCTGTATAAACAATAGTACGCAAGTATAAACACAATGGGACCACGCAGCCATCATACCGCTCAGGAAGGAGATGCGTTTTTTCTTCTAGAGATGAATGTACTTTGGTGCGAAAAGTGCAAATCAATCCCAGAACAACAGCAAAGGACCTTGTGAAGATGCTGGAGGAAACAGGTACAAAAGCATCTATATCCACAGTAAAATGAGTCCTATATCGACATAACCTGAAAGGCCGCTCAGCAAGGAAGAAGCCACTTCTCCAAAGCCGCCATAAAAAAGCCAGACTACGGTTTGCAACTGCACATGGGGACAAAGATCGTACTTTTTGGAGAAATGTCCTCTGGTCTGATGAAACAAAAATAGAACTGTTTGGCCATAATGACCATCGTTATGTTTGGAGGAAAAAGAGGGAGGCTTGCAAGCCAAAGAACACCATCCCAACCGTGAAGCACGGGGGTGGCAGCATCATGTTGTGGGGGTGCTTTGCTGCAGGAGTGACTGGTGCACTTCACATAATAGATGACATTATGAGGATGGAAAATTATGTGGATATATTGAAGCAACATCTCAAGACATCAGTCAGGAGTTAAAGCTTGGTCGCAAATGGGTCTTCCAAATAGACAATGACCCCAAGCATGCTTCAAAGGTGTGGCAAAATGGCTTAAGGACAACAAAGTCAAGGTATTGGAGTGTCCATCACAAATCTCTGACCTCATCCTATAGAAAATTTGTGAGTAGAACTGAAAAAGCGTGTGCGAGCAAGGAGTCCTACTAACCTGACTCAGTTACACCAGCTCTGTCAGGAGGAATGGGCCAAAATTGACCTATCTTATTGTAGGAAGCTTGTGGAAGGCTACCCTAAACGTTTTACCCAAGTTAAACAATTTAAAGGCAATGCTACCAAATACTAATTGAGTGCATGGAAACTTCTGACCGACTGGGAATGTGATGAAAGAAATACAAACTAAAATAAATCACTCTGCTATTATTCTGACATTTCACATTCTTAAAATAAAGTGGTGATCTTAACTGACCTAAGACCGGGAATTTTTACTAGAATTAAATGTCAGGAATTGTGAAAAACTGAGTTTAATTGTATTTGGCCAAGGTGTATGTAAACTTCCGACTTCAACTGTATATGTCACGCCCTGACCTGAGATATCTGTTTTCTTTATATTTTGGTTAGGTCAGGGTGTGACTAGGGTGGGTACGTTAGTTTTTGTATTGTCTAGGTTTTTTTGTATGTCTATGGTGGCCTGATATGGTTCCCAATCAGAGGCAGCTGTTTATCGTTGTCTCTGATTGGGGATCATATTTAGGTAGCCATTTTCCCTTTGGTGTTTGTGGGTTCTTGTCTATGTGTAGTTGCCTGTGTAGTTGCCTGTCAGCACTCGTTTGTATAGCTTCACGTTTCGTTTTGTTATTTTGTTAGTTTGTTCTTTTTAGTTTTTGTTCTTTTGTTCTTTTAATAAATAAGAATGTACGCATACCACGCTGCGCCTTGGTCCGATCCTTATAACGAACGTGACAGAAGAACCCACCACAAAAGGACCAAGCAGCGTGTTCAGGAGGAATGGACATGGGAAGAGATTCTGGATGGAGCAGGACCCTGGACGCAGGCGGGGGAGTATCGCCTTCCGAAGGAAGAAATAGAGGCAGCGAAAGCGGAACCGCGATATTACGAGAAGAAATACAAACGATGCAAGCACGAGAGGCAGCCCCAATAATGTTTTGGGGGGGGGGGGCACATGGAGCAGTCGGCGGAGCCAAGGAGCGAACCAGAGCCAGTCAGGGAGTCGGATGAGGAGTTCGACGCAAGATTCCGGAGAGAGGTGCTAGCATTGAGAGCGCTGCAGAGCGGGCATGCTGGGGAGCGTGTGACTGGTCAGACACCATGTTACGCAGTGATACGCACGGTGTCTCCAGTTCGCATTCATAGCCCGGTGCGCTCTATTCCAGCTCTTCGCACTTGCCGGGCTCAAGTGAGCATCCAGCCAGGACGCAGTGTGCCAGCTCTACGCTCCAGATTTCCAGTGCGCTTCCACAGTCCAGTACGGCCTGTGCCTCTTCCCCGCACTCGCCCTGAGGTGCGTGTCCTCAGCCCGGTACCACCAGTTCCGGCACCACGCATCATGCTTCCAGTGCGCTTCCAGTCCGGAACCTCCGGCGACGGTCCCCAGTCCGGGGCCTCCGGCGACGGTCCGGGGCCTCCGGCGACGGTCCGGGGCCTCCGGCGACGGTCCGGGGCCTCCGGCGACGGTCCGGGGTCTCCGGCGACGGTCCCCAGTCCGGGGTCTCCGGCGACGGTCCCCAGTCCGGGGTCTCCGGCGACGGTCCCCAGTCCGGGGTCTCCGGCGACGGTCCCCAGTCCGGGGTCTCCGGCGACGGTCCCCAGTCCGGGGTCTCCGGCGACGGTCCCCAGTCCGGGGTCTCCGGCGACGGTCCCCAGTCCGGGGTCTCCGGCGACGGTCCCCAGTCCGGGGTCTCCGGCGACGGTCCCCAGTCCGGGGTCTCCGGCGAAGGTCCCCAGTCCGGGGTCTCCGGCGAAGGTTCCCAGTCCGGGGTCTCCGGCGAAGGTTCCCAGTCCGGGGTCTCCGGCGATGATCCGCAGTCCAGAGCCTCTGGCGATGATCCGCGGTCCGGTTCTACAAAGGTGGAGAGATCAGCGTAAAGAGGGGGGGCTGCGTCCAGAACCAGAGCCGCCACCGAGGGTAGATGCCCACCCGGACCCTCCCCTATAGGTTCAGGTTTGCGGCCGGACCTTTGGGGGGGGGGGGGGGGGGGGGGTACTCTCACGCCCTGACCTGAGATATCTGTTTTCTTTATATTTTGGTTAGGTCAGGGTGTGACTAGGGCGGGTATGTTCGTTTTTGTATTGTCTAGGGTTTTTGTAGGTCTAGGTGATTTGTATGTCTATGGTGGCCTGATATGGTTCCCAATCAGAGGCAGCTGTTTATCGTTGTCTCTGATTGGGGATCATATTTAGGTAGCCATTTTCCCTTTGGTGTTTGTGGGTTCTTGTCTATGTGTAGTTGCCTGTCAGCACTCATTTGTATAGCTTCACGGTTCGTTTTGTTATTTTGTTAGTTTGTTCAGTGTTTCATTCTTTTAATAAATAAGAATGTACGCATACCACGCTGCGCCTTGGTCCGATCCTTATAACGAACGTGACAGTATATAACATTCTATTGGTTGCAAGGATTTTGTATAGTAATTTAAATTGAAAAATTCGAAGTTTTGAATCCGGCGTTGTTTTGCGTGTCAATTCATAAACCATGTGCCATGGAATCGATACACCGAAAATCTCTTCACAACTATTTTGCCACTATTTTGTTTTTCGGTCCTTAAATGAAGTTGGTATGTTTTTATTTATCACACTTTTCTTTAACCATTTATGGTCTTTAATACAGGGCCGACATACAAGTTCCTTACTTTTTCCCCTTCTACTTGCCTCTTCCATTTTTGTGGTAATGCTTCAATTAGTTGGTTGTAATTTTGGGTAGAGCAGACATTTCCATATGTCTGTGTTAGCTGCATGTGTGACATAACTCCACCAGTCCTATTCATGATATCATTCACTAAAATTATACCTTTTTTAAAAATTTCTTTGAAAAATACGTTTAAAAAAAATAAATTAGTATATTTAAGTTTAACCACAATATTTGTTGTATTAGTTCAGGTGGATTAAACTGAAATTGCAACCAACTTTCTAAGGCTTGTTTAAAAAAATAACGATATTTTGGAGATTATTTTCTTTTCAAACAACCGAAAGTGAGCAGTTGTGATTTGAAAAGGGAAAAAGGCCATTCTTGAACATAGGATGAGACATTGCTACCAATTTAATAGAGAACCAGTTTGGATGTAAGTATAACTTTTGTATGACTGATGCCTTTAGTGAGAGGTCTAATGTTTTAATACTTAATAATTTCTGCCCTCTGATTTCATATTCGTTATATAAATAGGCCATTTTAAATCAAATTTAAAAAAATGTTTCCATATAATTTAAAAAGCAGGTCACTAGGTGTAGGCAAAACCATAGCAAATAGGTAAACTGTGATATGACTAAAGAGTTAAATCGGGGGATTTTTCCACAAATAGACAGGTATTTTCCTTTCCATGGTAGCAAGATCTTATCTATTTTTGCTAACTTTCTATAAAAATTGATCGGAGTGAGATCATTTCTTTCTTTTGGGATACCGAGTATGTCCACATCTCCGTCAGACCATTTAAATTGGTAAACTACACGGTAATGTAAAATGTAAATTTTTTTTGTGATCCAAAACGTATCATAATTTAGTTTTAATCCAGAGAGGATAGCAAAAGTATTTAGATCCTCTATGATGCCGTGGAGAGATTCTAATTGTGGTTTTAAAAGAAAACATGAATCATCAGCGTACAATGACATGTTAGTTTTTAAGTCACGGATTTCTGATCCCTTAATTTTATTGTTGGATCTAATTTTAACAGCTAACATTTCAATGGCAATAATAAATAGATATGCCGATAGTGGACAACCTTGTTTTACTCCTCTAGATAGTTTTAAACTTTCTGAGAT
Source organism: Salvelinus namaycush (assembly GCF_016432855.1). Classification (NCBI taxonomy): domain Eukaryota; kingdom Metazoa; phylum Chordata; class Actinopteri; order Salmoniformes; family Salmonidae; genus Salvelinus; species Salvelinus namaycush. The sequence continues at coordinate 15,411,115 of NC_052322.1, forward strand.
GTAGCCATTATTCACTATTTTACACCTAGGGTTACTATACATAACATTAACCCATTGTATAAGAGATTCCCCAAAATTGAAATATTCTAGGCATCTATATACAGTGGGGAGAACAAGTATTTGATACACTGCCGATTTTGCAGGTTTTCCTACTTACAAAGCATGTAGAGGTCTGTAATTTTTATCATAGGTACACTTCAGAGACGGAATCTAAAACAAAAATCCAGAAAATCACATTGTATGATTAAGTAATTAATTTGCATTTTATTGCATGACATAAGTATTTGAAAAGCAGAACTTAATATTTGGTACAGAAACCTTTGTTTGCAATTAGAGATTATACGTTTCCTGTAGTTCTTGACCAGGTTTGCACACACTGCAGCAGGGATTTTGGCCCACTCCTCCATACAGACCTTCTCCAGATCCTTCAGGTTTCGGGGCTGTCGCTGGGCAATACGGACTTTCAGCTCCCTCCAAAGATTTTCTATTGGGTTCAGGTCTGGAGACTGGCTAGGCCACTCCAGGACCTTGAGATGCTTCTTACGGAGCCACTCCTTAGTTGCCCTGGCTGTGTGTTTTGGGTCGTTGTCATGCTGGAAGACCCAGCCACGACCCATCTTCAATGCTCTTACTGAGGGAAGGAGGTTGTTGGCCAAGATCTCGCGATACATGGCCCCATCCATCCTCCCCTCAATACGGTGCAGTCGTCCTGTCCCCTTTGCAGAAAAGCATCCCCAAAGAATGATGTTTCCACCTCCATGCTTCACGGTTGGAATGGTGTTCTTGGGGTTGTACTCATCCTTCTTCTTCCTCCAAACATGGCGAGTGGAGTTTAGACCAAAAAGCTCTATTTTTGTCTCAGTAGACCACATTACCTTCTCCCATTCCTCCTCTGGATCCTCCAGATGGTCATTGGCAAACTTCAGACGGACCTGGACATGCGCTGGCTTGAGCAGGGGGACCTTGCGTGCGCTGCAGGATTTTAATCCATGACGGCGTAGTGTGTTACTGATGGTTTTCTTTGAGACTGTGGTCCCAGCTCTCTTCAGGTCATTGACCAGGTCCTGCCGTGTAGTTCTGGGCTGATCCCTCACCTTCCTCATGATCATTGATGCCCCACGAGGTGAGATCTTGCATGGAGCCCCAGACCGAGGGTGATTGACCGTCATCTTGAACTTCTTCCATTTTCTAATAATTGCGCCAACAGTTGTTGCCTTCTCACCAAGCTGCTTGCCTATTGTCCTGTAGCCCATCCCAGCCTTGTGCAGGTCTACAATTTTATCCCTGATGTCCTTACACAGCTCTCTGGTCTTGGCCATTGTGGAGAGGTTGGAGTCTGTTTGATTGAGTGTGTGGACAGGTGTCTTTTATACAGGTAACAAGTGGAGAACAGGAGGGCTTCTTAAAGAAAAACTAACAGGTCTGTAAGAGCCGGAATTCTTACTGGTTGGTAGGTGTTCAGATCAACTACTTATGTCATACAATAAAATGCAAATTAATTACTTAAATCATACAATGTGATTTTCAGGGTTTTTGTTTTAGATTCCGTCTCTCACAGTTGAAGTGTACCTATGATAAAAATGACAGACCTCTACATGCTTTGTAAGTAGGAAAACCTGCAAAATCGGCAGTGTATCAAATACTTGTTCTCCCCACTGTATATACTCCAGGCCTTTTCAAAAGCCTTTTCAAAATCAGCTATGAAAACCCGGCCTGGTGTCCCCGATATTTCATAGTATTCTATTGTTTCCTGTACTTGTCTTATTTTATCTCCAATGTATCATCCATGTAAAAAACCTGTCTGATTAGGATGAATAATATCTGACAATACTTTTTAAATTCTATGCGCCAAGCATTTTGCTAGGATTTTTGCATCACAACACTGAAGTGTAAGAGGCCTCCAATTTTTTTAATGGACTGGATCTTTATATATACCACTTGGGTCCTGTTTCAGTAGTAATGATATCAGACCTTCTTGTTGTGTGTCCGATAATCTACCATTTATATAGGAGTGGTTAAAACATGCTAATAAATGGACCTCTGAGTATATAAAAAAAAGTTTGGTATACTTCCACTGGTATGCCATCCAGCCCTGGAGTTTTCCCAGCCTTAAAGGCTTTAATTGCATCAAGAAGTTCCTCCTCTGTAATTTGGCCTTCGCATGAGTCTTTCTGTACAGATGTTAATTTTACATTATTATTAGGAAAAAAAATCCTTACAATTAGCTTTGGCTAGTGGAGATGGAGGAGACTGAAACAAAAACATATTCTTAAAGTACTTTACTTCCTCTTTCAAAATATCATTCGGTGAATCATACGTAACTCCATTATTTGTAACAAGTTTCAAAACTTTTTGTTTGGTAGCATTTCTGTATTGAAGATTGAAAAATAATTTGTTGCATTTTCCCCCATATTCCATCCAGTTCGCTTTTATTTTTTATAATGTATTACACTGGATCTTTCTTGAATAAGTTCAGCCATTACTGTTTGTTTTTCCTCTAACTTATTCTGTGCCTCTATGGTACAGTTGAGAGTTTTAAATTAACACTGAAAGTGTTGCCCAGTATAGACACTGGAACAGTGTTAAATTATCACACTGCTGTATTGCAGGTTGATTTGAATAATTCCTTGTTTCAATATCAATGTTTTTGAATTGGGGTTATCACTTTAGAATTTGCATAGTCTTTTAAGAAACTCATACATTTCTGTAAGATTAATTAAAGTTACAAAAGAGTCCGTGTTCAACTGTAACATGTGATGACAATTAGAACAGAATAGATGAACCAGAATGACATTTACTCTCACGGGTGGCCAGAAATAACTTGACAAAGCCACAACCCTACTAATCCAAGCCTCCAGTCTTCTAATCTGACTTGCTGTGTCATATCTCAATAACCCAGCATCATCAAACCTCGCTCTAAAAAAATAACTAAGGCCTAGATTCATTCAGATTAAGCGTTTAACCAGCAAGAGCAGACACCTGCAAAGTGGATGTTTTGGCGGAACTGTGTTGGAGCCGTCAAATCGGTGAGCAGCTGCTCTTGCAATCATTGTCACGAAGCCACACCCACCCCACTCGCGTTAGAAGTTCAGAACGAGAACTTGTAGACTTTAAAGAAGTAATTACGCACAAATAGAAAAATCATTACAATAAATAATCATTAAACTAATCAAGATGTCGATTACATCTCACATTCCAGTATTCAAACTTGTAAACAAAGCTGCACAGGATTTCTGTTTTTGCAACTCGGTACAGGCAATGGTAATGTCCATTTCAGGTACAGTATAATGCCAGGAGCCGCATGTGGATTTGACATCTCTAACGCAGTTCCACCTCTGACATCGCCAAAACAACCGCTATGTGAATGTCAGCTAAAGCAGATCTGATTGAATAGAGCCCTATGTGACCCAATACCTGCAACCCAGCAGTTGGGTCATCCGAACAACTCAGTATGTTTTAGTGTATGCCCTCAAAATAAGGCCTAATGAAATACATAATGTATTAAATAATTACATTTTAATGATAAGATATTCATTTAGGATCTCACTTGGTGAAGCCCATTGGATTGAAAATTGATGAATGCAACAAGTATGTCACTGTCATTAACAAATTCAGTCATGGGTGGTAACCAAAGATTAGGGATATACTGACAAGGTACATATTTCTTCGCCCTGACAATGGGAAACAAAGAGGGAGACAGAATTTCTGCCAAGTGGAGCATCTCTCTTCCTCGTCCTCTCTGGTGGTATTTCTACAATTCATTTGAAAGGCAAGGCACTCTGGGAAATATGCAAATAAAGCATTACAATAAGCAGTGTGTTAATTCAACACTGTTCAGTGTCTATACAGGTCCACATTTTCAGTGTTAATTTAACACTGAGGAATTTGCTGTGTATTTTCACATGACATCTTTTATATTTTGACCGTATATCATGGTCTAGACACCTCCAACTTAACTCTGGACTACAAAGCCAGTTCCACTGCTTTTTTTCATTGTTCCCCTCTAATCACTGACTGAATTAGACCTGGGACACCAGGTGGGTGCAATTAAGTATCAGGTAGAACAGAAAACTAGCAGGCTCCGGACCTCGAAGGGTAAGAGTTGAATACCACTGCGCTAGACTATTTTATTTTGGGTTATTGCGGACCTCCTTTCAAATAAAAAATGTCTCCCTCTTCACCCTAGCGCGAGTGCATCTCTATCCACGTGGGTCAGGCTGGTGTCCAGATTGGCAATGCGTGCTGGGAGCTCTACTGTCTGGAGCATGGGATCCAGCCGGATGGACAGATGCCATCCGACAAAGCCATCGGAGGTGGAGACGACTCCTTCAACACCTTCTTCAGTGAGACTGGGGCTGGAAAGCATGTTCCCAGGGCTGTGTTTGTAGACCTGGAACCGACAGTCATAGGTAAGCTTTCGCTCTTAAGAAAAAAAGGTTATACATAGAACCATAAAGGGTTCTTTGGCTTGTCCCTGTAGAACAGGGGTATTGAAATCTTATACGAGGTCCAGAGTACTGCTGGTTAACTGTTACCTGATAATTAATTGCACCTATTTGGTGTCCCAGGTCTACATCTTCATTGCTTGCTGTCTGGGGTTTTAGGCTGGATTTCTGTATAGCACTTTGTGACATCTGCTGGTGTAAAAAAGGCTTCATAAATAAATGTGATTGATATCAGTCCCTGATTAGAGGGGGAAGAAATAAAAAAAAACTGTAGAACTGACTTCGAGGTTCAGATTTGAATTTGAGGGCTGTTGAAAAACCCTGGTTCCAGAACGTTTTCCAACAACAAAGAACCATTCTAGAACCCTGTCTTCCATAGTGAAGGTTGCCAGATGAAAAAGGTTTGATGCAGAACCGCTGTCCCTGTAGGAGAACCCTTTTAGAACTTCCCGTTCTGTTTTTCATAAGCTGCTGATTTTTTTCTCAGATGAGGTGCGCACTGGGACCTACCGCCAGTTATTCCATCCTGAACAGCTCATCACTGGCAAAGAGGATGCTGCCAATAATTACGCCCGTGGACACTACACTATTGGCAAAGAGATCATTGACCTGGTGCTGGACAGGGTCCGCAAACTGGTGGGTACCACAGAATTAATCGATAAAATATTTGATCAACTATCTGATCAGAATGTGGACTCCTTTTATTGACATGTTCCTCTTTCTCCTCAGTCTGACCAGTGCACAGGCCTTCAGGGCTTCCTGGTTTTCCACAGCTTTGGAGGTGGCACCGGCTCTGGTTTCACCTCTCTGCTGATGGAGCGCCTGTCTGTTGACTACGGCAAGAAGTCCAAGCTGGAGTTCTCCATCTACCCAGCTCCCCAGGTGTCCACAGCTGTGGTGGAACCTTACAACTCCATCCTGACCACCCACACCACCCTAGAGCACTCTGACTGTGCTTTCATGGTGGATAATGAGGCTATATATGACATCTGCCGTAGGAACCTCGACATTGAGCGTCCCACCTACACCAACCTCAACAGGCTCATTAGCCAGATTGTTTCCTCCATTACTGCTTCCCTTCGATTCGATGGTGCTCTCAATGTTGATTTGACAGAGTTCCAGACCAACTTGGTGCCCTATCCACGTATTCATTTTCCTCTGGCCACCTATGCCCCAGTTATCTCTGCAGAGAAGGCTTACCATGAACAGCTCTCTGTGGCTGAAATCACCAATGCCTGCTTTGAGCCGGCCAATCAGATGGTGAAATGTGACCCTCGCCACGGCAAGTACATGGCATGTTGTCTTCTTTACCGTGGTGATGTGGTGCCAAAAGATGTCAATGCTGCTATTGCCACCATCAAGACCAAACGTTCTATTCAGTTTGTTGACTGGTGCCCAACTGGTTTTAAGGTTGGCATCAACTATCAGCCTCCCACTGTGGTCCCTGGTGGAGACCTGGCCAAAGTCCAGAGGGCTGTGTGCATGCTAAGCAACACCACTGCTATTGCAGAGGCCTGGGCTCGGCTTGATCACAAGTTTGATTTGATGTATGCTAAACGTGCCTTTGTGCACTGGTATGTGGGTGAGGGCATGGAGGAGGGAGAGTTCTCTGAAGCCAGAGAGGACATGGCAGCCCTGGAGAAGGATTACGAAGAGGTGGGGGTTGACACCGTCGAGGGTGACGGACAGGAGGAGGGAGAGGAGTACTGAGTGTTCATGCAAGGACGCCCTTGTCTCCCGTATCTTATAATAGCAGAATTTCAAAACAAATGCATTTCTTCTTAGTTTGATATTTTCTTGCTTCTTGTTTAGGTTTAAGCACAACTGGTTTGTTGTAGTGACAATCACAGATTTGTTTGTGTTTCATTAAAGATTCACCATTAAAAGTGTGTGTTTAAATTGAATCCCAAATGTTTTGTTGTATACTTTTCATCAATTACTTACCAATGTTTTTAAAACTCCAACATATTCATCAGAAGTAGAGGAATCTATATCTGGTAGACCTAGATTAATTATAAATAAATATTTGTAACGTTCGTCGTCTGAAGATGAGGAATCATCGGACCAAAGCGCAGCGTCGTAAGTGTTCATGTTAATTTATTAAAACAGAACACTAAACAAAATAACAAAAGAGAATGAACGAAAACGTCCTGTCAGGTGCAGCAACACAAAACAGAAAACAACTACCCACAAAACACAGGTGGGAAAAGGCTACCTAAGTATGGTTCTCAATCAGAGACAACGATAGACAGCTGCCTCTGATTGAGAACCACACCCGGCCAAATACACAGAAATAGAAAACATAGAACACAAAACATAGAATGCCCACCCCAACTCACGCCCTGACCAAACCAAAATAGAGCCATAAAAAAGGAACTAAGGTCAGGGCGTGACAATACTGCAGTTACAATGTAGTGACATTTTTCTAATTTGTAAACATACTAACTGTAATTGTAGTACTGCAGTTTTGGAAATGTAACTGCAGTTACACAGTGTTACTTCAACTTCCAAAAGTAGGTTTTGAAGATGCTTACTTAAACCACACACATATGGAAGAGATACTTTGACCTATTCTACTCTGATAACCAATTGGGAAAGGCATATAAGACCTTCCAATCAGTTTCGACAAAGTCTGTGTGGTAGAAATGTAATATTCGTTACATACTACTGTATACTGTTTAATTAGTTTAACTATGCTGTTTTTACTTCGAGAATTTTCCATTGTTATATGTTAGTATTTTTGCTGATACAGGCATGTCTTATGTGACTTAGTCATAAGTCTGGGCGTACAGATAAGAGCCATTTGGGTGCGACCGCAGTATGTGACATCCTGTTTTCACAATCTACAGGAACTTAGATGTGTGGAAACATGCAGGAAGGAACAGACAATGGTGGCAACGTCAACTATCTTAATCTGAACAGATAAGCTAAATCAGCTTTTACACACCATGTTCCGTCCCTGTATCCACCCATCTGCTAAACTGCCACATAGACAAAATAGGTTGTACTTTTTCTATAAGAGGAGAGAGACAACTCTGTTCGTTGGGCTTTCCTAACAATGCACTGATCGAGTGGTTGTTATTGATTGCTTCGTTTTTTCAAATCTTATAAAATTGTTGTTTGAAAGAATCTGCAGTCTCTCTTCCTGTAGAATTTCTCTGACATCTGTCCACTGTATCGTAGAAGTATAAATTGCTGCACCTTTCAAATTTTCTATCAGACTTCTTACTACAGTCTCCCAAAGATAAGCCTGTGAGAGTTAAAATAAAATTAAATAAAATTTCTCCAGAACCACATCTTGAAATTTCTCAACTTAAACATGGTGTCACGCCCTGACCTTAGCGATCCTTTTTATGTCTCTATTTTGTTTTGGTCAGGGTGTGATTTGGGTGGGCATTCTATGTTCTGTATTTCTATGTTTTGTATTTCTTTGTTTCTGGCCGAGTGTGGTTCCCAATCAGAGGCAGCTGTCTATCGTTGTCTCTGATTGGGGATCATACTTAGGCTGCCCTTTTCCGTTTTTCTGTGTGGGAGCTTGTTTATGTGTTTGTGTGCAGGGAGTTTGCACATCAAAGTTGTTCAGGCGGTGTAGTTGTTATTGTTTTATCCTGTTTTAGTTTCACTTCGTGATTAAATTATGTGGAACTCTAAGAACGCTGCGCCTTGGTCTCTTCCTTCCGACGACACCCGTTACACATGGCGAGTACACACAAATCATATTATTGTTAGTTTCAATAACTTCATATCTTACAATAGTTAAATCAAAGCTGTTTCTATTCAATTTAACACAAATTGTCAATTTGACTAAAACGTTTTAGTCATCTTACAGATGTCGTTTTGTAACCCAAAGCAAAACTCAAATCAATCTCAATCATTTTGTTAACTTCAGCCAACTACTCTAACTACTCTAACAACTTGACTTTGAACTGATGTCTCTTCTTAATGACATCTCTCTCCTGCTTTGTCTGCATTGGAAGTGACCCAGGGATAATGACTCACTGTAGTAGCAAATGTAAACTCAGTCATTGGCACTCATATATTCAAATAAATTGCCTCGTTTATGAAGTCGGCTGAAAGTAACAAGTAACCTGTAGTTTTTATTCATTTCGAACTTATATAATATTTCATGAGATATTTCAGAATGTCTGACAATAACAAAGTTCAAACTGCTTTGCTGATATGCTATTAAATGTAAAAAAATTGAGTGCCATAGTAAAAATACCTTGATTTAACATTTCATATCAAAATAGATGTGGTTAGCAGGTCTACTAAATTAGTTTGAAGTCAAATGCATTCATTGTTTGGAATGTGTTGATCAGATTATAATTGATTTGTCAAATTAGTCACCCCATGGTAGGCTATGATTGACATTTGGTCTAAAAAACACTGCCTGTTTGTCTGGTCAATAGCTGATCACTTGTTTCTTCAGTCAGGTGATGTGTACCGGTACCCTATCTTCTACAATGAAAGCACTTTCTGTCATGCCCCAAGCCCCCTCTCCTCTCCTACAGAGTTGCTAAGAATTAAACAAAACAAACTCTAGGCCATTTCTGTTTTGAAACTAATGAAATATTATTGTTACTATTCCAGTTTTAGATTAATGTTTTGGTCCAAGAATATATTTTGGCATAATAAACAATAAGAACTTTTTTCTTTCTGAAGATTGTAAAGTAGAATTTGAAGGTGATAATTTCCTCTGGCTTATGATTTGTCCTATGTGTATTTACAGTTAATACTTGATTGATTTTCAAATTAAAAGTGTTATTTTTCTGAGTTGTATACAACTCTTTCCGCAGTGTGAGTGCATCTCCATCCACATGGGTCAGGCTGGAGTCCAGATTGGCAATGCCTGCTGCAAGCTGTACTGCCTGGAACATGGGATCCAGCCTGATGGACTGGACAGATGCCCAGTGACAAGAACATTGGCGGAGGAGATGACTCCTTTAACACCTTCTTCAGTGGGGCTGGAAAGCATGTCCCCAGGGCTGTGTTTTCTGGACCTGGAACCCACAGTCATAGGTAAGCTTCCTGTTTACTACATTGGTATTGAGCTCTTCCATGAGCTACTGATTTCTCTCCTCAGATGAGGTGTGCACGGAGACTTACCGCCAATTATCCATGCTGAACAACTCATCACTGGCAAAGAGGATGCTACCAACAACTACGCCCGTGGACACTCCACTATTAGCAAAGAGATCATTGACCTGGTGCTGGACAGGATCCGCAAACTGGTGGCTCTCAGAATGAATGAATAAAATATTTGATCAACTATCTGATTAGAATGTGGACATCTGTCCTTTTATTGATGTGTTTCTCTTTCTCTGACCAGTGTTCAGGGCTACCTGGTTTTCCACAGCTTTGGAGGTGGCACCTGCTCTTGTTTCACCTCTCTGCTGATGGAGCGCCTGTCTGCTGACTACGGCAAGAAGTCCAAGCTGGAGTTCTCCATCTACCCAGCTCCCCAGGTGTCCACAGCTGTGGTGGAACCTTACAACTCCATCCTGACCCCCCACACCACCCTAGAATACTCTGACTGTGCTTTCATGGTGGATAATGAGGCTATATATGACATCTGTCGTAGGAACCCTGACATTGAGCGTCCCACCTACACCAACTTTCCTCCATTACTGCTTCCCTTCGATTCGATGGTGCCCTTAATGTTGATCTGACAGAGTTCCAGACCAACTTGGTGCCCTATCCACGTATTCATTTTCCTCTGGCTACCTATGCCCCAGTCATCTCTGCAGAGAAGGCTTACCATGAGCAGTTAACTGTCTCGGAAATCACCAATGCCTGCTTTGAGCCAGCCAACCAGATGGTGAAATGTGATCCTCGCCACGGCAAGTACATTTCATGCTGCCTTCTGTACCGTGGTGAGGTGATGCCCAAAGATGTCAAGATCAAATGTTCTATTCAGTTTGTTGACTGGTGCCCAACTGGTTTCAAGGTTGGTATCAACTATCAGCCTCCCACTGTGGTCCCTGGTGGAGACCTGGCCAAAGTCCAGAGGACTGTGCATGCTGAGCAACACCACTGCTGTGGCAGAGGCCTGGGCTCGTCTTGACCACAAGTTTGACCTGATGTACGCCAAACGTGCCTTTGTGCACTGGTATGTGGGTGAGGGCATGGAGGAGGGAGTTCTCTGAGGCCAGAGAGGACGTGGCAGCCCTGAATGATTATGAAGAGGTCGGACATGACAGAAGTAGAGGACAGAGAACAGTATTAGAAATGGCTGGCTTTCTTTGTCTGTCTTTCAAATTCTTTATCATAGATCCACCCTTTTCTTTTCACTCCCCCTTTCCATAGATCCACCCTTTCCTATTCTTTTCAGCCAGTATGCTCTTTCAACTCCTAACCTCAAACAAAATCACTTTCATGTTGACAATAAATTGACATTGTATGGAAAACAATTTTCAGTTTCCCATTTAGAGGTCTTTGTACCATTAGTTGCATAGTCCTGTACACGAAGTCATACTGGTGGATTAGACAGATTCACTGGGTTCTAGGAACACTGAAGTTCCTAGAATCACACAATTTCAAAGTATGTGCTATTACTTTTATTACATATTTATACTAACCTGTAAACAAATTAGGTTTAAAAATGACTTACTTAAACTACTTGAAGCTTAAATAATTGAAATATGAGAGCATTTCTTTGAAAGAGCAGCTATGGTGGAGCTTGTGTGTTGGTTTTTCAAGACTATAAGTAGGATGAGCCTCTGCTCTGATACCTAAAAAATGTATTGTCTAGAGGGCAGTGTTGTGCAATAAATTCTTGTCCTTGTCCTGCCGTGAACATGCACACACTACCAATAGACGCTTACTGTAGTTGGTCGGTCAAATTCAATACTGAAAACTACAACATATCACAAGGGTAATATTAAATCAACACACTTAGAAAAGTCCCTAAAAAAAGTATCTGAAAAAATCACAGCCATAAGTGCATACAGGGTAGAGCTAGACCAAATACACTTAATTTGTTCACCCTCAGAATGCAAACAAATAATACATGCTACAATACTATGTTCTATGGTATCTACATTCATTGGGAAAAGTGATATGTACTCCAATTTACAAAAGTGAAAGCCAACTAGGCCTGAGAAGAGCCCAGTCCCAGTTCATAGCCCTGATCTAAAATAGGTCCTGGAATTCATATCTTGCCCAGTCATGGGGGGGTCTGTCAAGCTGGCAGAGAGGACAGCTGGGGTTTAAAAATACTGTCTTTGTTCCCACTGCGTTTAGACTCAACATGATATATGCTCCTTTACAATTATCCAGCTCATTAAATGTATGGATTAGACATGGTTGCAATGGTATGACAAAATAAGCAACCATGTGCTGTATCTATGGAAAATTGATATACGAGCAAGGGGTTTGGCATTGGTATGATGCCATGAGATCAGAAAGAATGCAAACAACAGTATATAGATTATGAGTCAATGTGCATGGGTCAGGTATTTACATGTGCCCAAGAAGCCTGGTTTACTCATTTACAAGGCCTTTGTACTCCTTGCAGCCTGGTTTGCATGTGTTTATTGTGCAAGTATCTTCCCCGTGAAGAAAATGACATATACCACAACATTGGAAGATATTTTTTATTTTCATTTCACAATTTAGAAGAGGACCAGCAATATTTCTGAATACAATGGGATCCATCCAGGATTATGTCTTAAATAATCAGCTCCTGGATTAAACCAAAGTCACTTCTGATTGAGGGTCTCTTGAGTGTTTTATTGCAATGAAAATATGTTATAGAAAGTTTCGATGTTTTATGAAATAACGTCGAGAGTAAGGAGACTGTTAAAGAGTCTCATATCGCTATGAGCATGAGAAAAACAATACACATGCATTGTCCATAGGGGGGAGTTGGAGTAGTAAGGAAGTAGATCTGAGGCCTCTTTTACATAATGTACAAGAGTACCTTATCTTGAATATCTTTTCCCACTTATTTATCAATCGTCTTTGAGGGGAAGACAACTGTTTGGGACATAGGGAAAATAAAGTTATAAATAAGGATTTATACAGTGCAGAATCTCATACTGTAGTGCTCTCTAGTAAAGTAAGACCTGGAGTTTGTTTTAAATACACTACATTGGAGATGTGTACTTCAAAAAGGTACAAAAACACACCTAAACAGTGCCCACGTGCATACAAAAGTTGGGAGAAAAATCATCTTGATTGATTATGAAGCACAAACTGTTTGTTCTGAATGCAATGCATTTTAAATTGTGGGACCTATTCTGAAGCAGACAGACCAACAAAATTCCCAAACAACTGCTCACAATTACATCCTAACAATGCAAGCCCATTTGTTCAAATAAATACCCTCTCGAAATCTACATTAAATGTTCCCTAATGGTTTTTGACAAAACTGACCCCCCACCGCCCACCCAAATGTATCATTATTTTCATGTCATGTTTTTATTCAAATCAAACCATTCAATAGGCTGCTTTACGTTTCTTTTGATCAGACAACCAGAAAACAACATAGATACGCATTACTCCAGAAATCCAAAACCACATACACTGGTTAAAGTCCTAGAATTCCTCCTCGATTCTGTGTCATTTGAAAGCCTCTTACTAAATTATACAATGTACAATGCATGTCAGTACTACTGTACCACTCCTTTTACAGATATTGTTTTGAATACCATTCCAGTGTGACTCACTCAAAATTGCCTTGGAGAGAGAATAGGTTATGTGCAAACATAACTGTCCATTACATTGCATTGCTGTGGTGGGTTGCATTGCCATTGCAGATAAGAAAATCACTGATTCTCAGGCGTTGCCGAATAAAGAATCAGCATTTCATGTCTTAAAGCCCTGTGACGTCAAAGAGACTGTAAAATGTCTTTATTGATAACTACTGAAGAAAGTTGAGAATACGGCAACAAAGGAAGAAGGCAGATAAACTAATAGGAGCATAACATGGATTTCTGTCAATAAATAGGAACACTGATATTAGCCCCAAACCACTAATTATTATTGGCAAAAATAGGCAGAAATTAGAGAATATTCAGTTTATTTGAGATTTTCCCAGAGATTACATTCCTATAGACAAGACATCAGCTAAATAAATATCTAATTACAAAGCTAACTAATCCTTTCCTGACACTCTAACCTGTCCACACCACAACCACTCTAATCTGTCGGTGATCTGAGGCGACAGTGTTTGCCAATATGAAGGGTTTAGCCCTTTGTTAAAACATAACACACAGTGCTTTAGTTCACTCAAACTTCACCAGTGAATAACATTCAACAACATCTCCAGGGTAGACACCAAAACTCACTGAAACGCACTCACCAACTCTTCTTTACAAACACAGTGTCCATTCAGGCCCTCTTCCTGATATTCAGATTCATTGATGTCCTTCAATCCTGAGCCGTAAGGATTCAAATGGATTCATATGCATTGATGTCCTTCAATCCGGATTCATATGGTTTTCTTTAACCCGGCTCCAGATAGTCCAAGCAGAGGAGGCTGGTGGGGGGAGTTATAGGAGGATAGGCTCATTGTAATGGAATAAATGGAACAGAATCAAACATGTGGTTTCCATATGGTTGATGTGTTTGACACCGTTCCATTAACTCCATTACAGACATGAATGAGCCCGCCCTCCTATAGCTCCACCCACCAGCATCCTCTGATTCCAAGCCTCTGAAAAGCAGATTCGCCTTAAAGAGCCTCAACGCAGTCACATCAACAAGAGGCTGTGTGTGGAGGAGCTGTCGTATGCTTCCTTCATATAAGGCTTGTGCTTCTTGGCAGTTTTCTTGTTCTGTATGGTCCTTGCTTAAAAATGACCTCAACACCACTGCAAGGTGGTGACCTGTGGGAAAAAGGTCAAGCAGACAAAACAAATATGAAGACAAGTTAATGTCTCATCATCAAAATCGTGACCACCTGGAAGTACCTCCGAGTCAAAACATGTAAACAGTAATTGTTGTTGTAATCAAGCACTACTTAGTCATGTGACCAGATCAAATAGACATTGCCTTACAGGTTGCAAGGGTCAGAAGTTCAGTGCCATTGTGTTTTGACTGCTTGAAACAAAAGAAACAGATACCTTTCAGTGTATATCTGTGACTGGCAGGACAGTCAGAGAGCTGTGTTAGTTACCTGGGTCGACAGTGTTTCATGACAAGACGTGTACGAAGAGAATGGCCAGGCCAATGTTGAGAAGAATCACCATGGTTATCATGATGGTGTTCGGACCCTGGAAGAGAGAGGTACAGTAGATACATTTCATGTTTTATTTCACCTTTATACAGGTTTGTCATATTGAGATAAAAATGTCTTCCTCAAGACAGACCTGTTAAAGATCTATGAAACAACAGCAATATGAATGGGATGAATGAAAAATGAAATCACAATTATATTTTTTTACATTTAAGTTGCATCCATTCCTGTGTAGTAATGCTGTAATGACTCTAGTAATAACACTTGTAAAATATGGTGACTGGAAGAGAAGCTGCTGCTGCATGGTAGCTGGCCTGGTAAGCGGTCTGGTAGGTTCTCATATGCTGTATGCCCCTTTCAACACAGGGGGCCTGGGCTATGGAAAAACCTCCCTAGAGTACATGCCATATAGGGCAGACCGCTGAGGTCTCACGTCCAAGACAAACCACTAGTCTGCACGCCATCTACAGCTTCCATAATCATTCAGAACAAACAACTGTTGCCTTTATAAACACTTATGTAACAGACACCTGAAATGCAACGTTCATTTACATACTTTCATAGATCGGAATGGGTCGTCTGGATTACAAAATTGGACATTTCTAGCTAACGATGGTAGTTGTTGGTTGCTAGAGAAATTGTGTCATGTTATCTGTCTGTAAGCTCCCAACAAGAAATGGGAAAATTGCCTTGATTGTGGTTGTCAGAAAGGAAATGCAGTTGAGAATAGGTGCA
Organism: Salvelinus namaycush; assembly: GCF_016432855.1. Lineage (NCBI taxonomy): Eukaryota > Metazoa > Chordata > Actinopteri > Salmoniformes > Salmonidae > Salvelinus > Salvelinus namaycush. The sequence continues at coordinate 15,426,475 of NC_052322.1, forward strand.
AACATAACTAATTATTATTACGTCAGAGGAAAAGCGGAGGGGAGGTTAATCAGAAATGGGGTCTGATCAGTGTGGTTTAAAGGGTGGTTTAAAGGGTGGTTTAAAGGACCAGCATCAACCACAGATAACAGTCTCCAGAGTAACATCGGGTTACATATTTGCACTTAGAGGAGAGAGGACCTACTGTATGTTCTGAGTCTGCTTTTAGAACCCAGGTCATGGGAGAGTGTACTACATAACATGTAAGAACAGTCTTCATTTGACTGAATGTGTTCTCATAACATTTCATTAGATGAGATATTGAGTGTTTGAATTGCCTTACCTGCTCAAATTCTACTACTTCTGTAACTTCACTTGGGCTCTTCACCATGTTCTTCATCAGCTTGGCCTCTGCTTTGGGTTCAACCTTAGGGCCTGGCTTGGCAGATTTAGGCACTGGTGTAGGTGCAGGTGTGGCAGGTTTTGAAGCTGGATTGGCCTCCTGTTTCGTCAATGGCCTGAGTGATGGCGAAGGCTTGGGAGACACTTTATTGACAGACTGGGCACTGGACTCTGGTTCGCTCTCAGATATGGTGGACACAGGTCGTTCATTGACCGACTCTGTTCTTTGTTTGGGCTCTGACGATTTAGGCTTGGGGTTGAAGGCAGCTTTGGAAGACACTTTGGAGGCGGGAGGAGGGGGTGGGGCTTCCTTTTCTTCTTCTGAGTAGGCGACACTGGTACTTATCGAGGGAGCAGCTTCGGATACTTTAGCCTCAGATGCCGTCTTCTCCAGGGGTTTGATCTCCAGGTCCGAGCCCTGCTCTACCTTGTTGTTCAAGCGGCTGGAGGCGCGGCTGCTAGGGATGGGGGCAGTAGCGAGGCGCTCTTCAGGGGGAGCAGCGGCAGGGGCGGGAGTGGTGGGCCGGCTGTTGGTTCTGCTATTGGGACGGCTGCTCCCCCGACTTCCATTGCCTTTGTCCCCGTTCCAGCCAGCGGGGCCGAGGAGATGGGGGTCCTCTTTGCTGACGTTGCCCTGCTTGGAGTGCCTGGACGCCGGAGGGGTCACAGCCGGGCTGGGGGAGGGCGTGCGGGCTGGAGAGGAGCCAGGCCTGTCGTGCAGCATTGGGCTTTCAGCGGGTGTCGGTGGCTGCCCTGCTAACAGTGGTTCATGCATTATAGGGCCTGTGTTCTCATTGGCATCTGAGATCTCCTGTAGCGCTCTCTTCTTCATGTACTCTGGGCCTGTGGAGCAACATAGAGAAATATATGTTTGATGAGATTCCAATAACAACAAGATAAAGATCAGACTAGATAAAGATCAGACTAATTTATTTATGGATGTTTTATAGTCACGTACACCGTGACTATGGTAGCTAATAAAATATGGTTAGTGCAGGATATTTTGGAGGTTATTAGCTAGGAAGTGTAGACAGTCGTGGATGGATTTGAGGAGTATCACCAAGGTCTCAATTTTTATTTGGAGCCACTCTGTCTGCTTGTAACACAGTCCTGTGACAGTCACAGTGGGGTGACTACAGTTGGCCTGAGAAAACACAGCAACTGCGGTTCCAGTAAAAGATCACATAGGGTTGATTATTCATAGGTCTAATTTTTGCAGTCTAATGCAAAAACATGCTACTTTAGGCTGTAAATATCACAGAGTGGGCCTTTAAACTAATAGCTGAATTGCAATATGCCAAACCAAACAAGTTGAGTCTGTAATATAGGCCTAATGAAATAAGAACTGCTAGCTGGTTTTTGATGTACAACCTATAAGATCATTTTGCAGGGTAGGATTTGAAATACTGTCCGTGTCCGAATACCTACAGTGGGGCAAAAAAGTATTTAGTCAGCCACCAATTGTGCAAGTTCCCCCACTTAAAAAGATGAGAGAGGCCTGTAATTTTCATCATAGGTACACTTCAACTATGACAGACAAAATGAGATTTTTTTTCTCCAGAAAATCACATTGTAGGAGTTTTAATGAATTTATTTGCAAATTATGGTGGAAAATAAGTATTTGGTCACCTACAAACAAGCAAGATTTCTGGCTCTCACAGATCTGTAACTTCTTCTTTAAGAGGCTCCTCTGTCCTCCACTCGTTACCTGTATTAATGGTACCTGTTTCCGAGCCAACAAAGGGTATATAACAAAGTATTGAGATAAACTTTTGTTATTGAACAAATACTTATTTTCCACCATAATTTGCAAATAAATTCATTAAAAATCCTACAATGTGATTTTCTGGATTTTTTGTTCTCATTTTGTCTGTCATAGTTGAAGTGTACCTATGATGAAAATTACAGGCCTCATCTTTTAAGTGGGAGAACTTGCACAATTGGTGGCTGACTAAATACTTTTTTGCCCCACTGTATACTAGCGTTCTAAATAGTATGCAAAAAAGTTTTAGAGTATTTGTCATTTCGAAAATAGTACTCCGAACGCTTCATCTAATGTGTGATTGCGTTGACTCCAGCCATCGTTCATTTTGGTACAGCGCGTCAATTTATCTGATTATCAGCTGTTGTCAAACACTTGAGTCGGAAAAGACGAGTGACTTCTTCAAAAAGATTAAGCGTCGAAATGAGTATGCAGTTTAAGTATGTAGTACGCTAGTATGTTTATGACCACTGACTTGACTCAGAGCCTTCTATTAACAGGTTCTGACGTAACCACTTACTATCTGACATAGAGTACAGGCAAGCACAAACAAAGACAAAAAGACTAGTAGACGGAGTGAGACAATCTACTATCAATCACATGCTGTTGTTTAGCGTTAGCCCCCAGTTTAAGCCCCAATTTTTCAATCAAGAAGATCAAGGAAAATTCTTGAATGAAGAATTCGGGAAATACTATAGCCTATAGCTGTCACGCCTGCTCCCGCTTCCCCTCTCTGGCACATCATTATGCACACCTGTCACCATCGTTACGCGCATCAGCGCTTCATGGGACTCACCTGGACTATATTACTTTATTGATTGCTTCCCCAAAATCTGTCACTTCCTCAGTTTCTTCCCCGTGTCTGCATTAATGTTGTTTTGTTCCCCCTGTCCAGACGCTGTCCGTGCTATGTTTCATGTTTGTTATTCATTAAATGTTCACTCCCTGTACTTGCTTCTCGTCTCCCAGCGTCTGTCTTCACAATAGCACTGTTATTCCCCGTCAGCTTCAGTGTGGTTGAGTGACACCCATTTGTACCATTAGACACAGATATTTCATGCTGGCACTTCACAGTCAGTGGCAACTTTTTATCAGTGTCTATTTCTTATTAATTTATTTTTGGTATTTTAAGTTCTCCCCAATTTCAATCTTGTCTCATCGCTCGGGAGGCGAAGGTCGAGTTACGCGTCCTCCGAAACATGACCCACCTAACCGCACTTCTTAACACCCACTCGCTTAACCCGGAAGCCAGCCGCACCAATGTGTCGGAGGATACACCGTCCAACTGATGACCGAGGTCAGCCTGCAGGAGCCCGGCCCACCACAAGGATTCACTAGCCAAGTAAAGCCCCCCCGGCCAAACCCTCCCCTAACCCGGACAACGCTGGTCCAATTGGATGCCGCCCTAAGGGGCTCCCAATCACGACCGGTTGCGATACAACCCAGGATCGAACCTGGCTCTGTAGTGACACCTCTAGCACCGCGATGCAGTGCCTTACACCGTTGCGCCACTCGGGAGGCCCTATCAGTATCTATTTGGATCTGCTAAGTACTCAGCGGGTCCTGGGTGGGTAGTGAGTGACTGAAGGGGGAAAGAAATGCACACTCGACAAGGCATTGGGGCCTGACTGTTTGGGCCTGGGCCCTGACAGACCTGTAAGGAAACTGATATGATTGCTCTACCCAAGTAAGATGGTCCTTTTTTTAGACAGTCAAAGGTGACTACCCTTATGGAGTGCCTGCCCCAGCCATGCAAAGACTAGCTGCAACAGTAGCAAGACAGATCTATCTATCATTGTAAACAGCAATAAGGTAGATGCTTTGAACAGAACTTTACTTTGCTTTTAAAATCTTGTAATTTCGTTAATTTCACTTTGTAACACTTGCTTTTCAATACTGTTCTTGAAAGTCAATTATTACTATATTTCCAAGTCTCATACAGCACTTGGAACGAATGTAAGAAAGCAAGGTTCTTGTATATGTTTTTCTCTTGTCAATATCAATCCCACAGTTGAGAAGTCCAGTCCACATACCTGGCTGATAGAAGGAAGGGGACAGTTCCCTGGCCACCAACCTGGCGAGGCTGGACTCCTGGTTGGAAGCCTGAGAGGCCTGATCGGCAGCATCTGACTTGGCCTTAGCATGGGTCGTCCTGCAGGGAAACAAACAAAGCTTCTTTACTCAACATCAACAAACCCAACCTTACAATTACTTACTGGATTGACTTATTTTAGTTCATAGTGGAGTGTGGAACTTTACAAAGGCATGCTAAATCTGTAGCTACTTATGATGTCGTCGTGATCAAATATTCAAATGTACAGATCTAAGGCTAAGAGTTGAAACATTGTTCATCAGATTCTGATCTTTGATCATGACAGCATTTGTCTGTGAAAATGATTGGGAAATCCTGCTGCACTTTCGCTAGGTTTTAGGGGACTGCTGTTGCTATTGCAAACCCAATCCATTCCCTTCCTCTTTATTTGGAAAGATACTTTGACACTTTGTCTGGACTATAAAAAGCAATGAGAACATCCCCAACACTTAAGATTCCCATACCACGCCATATACCCAGTCAGCCCTATAGTCCAAGAGATGAATACTGGTACGAACCAAAAGCACAAACCAACTAAGGGGTTGTGCTGTAAAAAACAACGCTACTGTACTAATACAAAACCAGACTGAAATGGACAGAAATACTGCAAAATACTACTTGTTTACAATATTCATTCATTTAAAAAGCTATAGGGCTGATGTGTGGAGTTGAGTTGGTCATGTGGTTCACTATTATTATTAGCTGGAGAGGGTGTCCTATTCTCCTGTTGGGCTGGAACAGAAATAAATGACTCTTTTAACACCTCGACCCAGACAACGAGTTAGTGCCAGGGTGTTTGCAGGGTGTTCCCCTGTACTGTGTATGTTATATTCACAGATTTATTCAGGATTAGTCTGTGTATTTATACATACTGTAGAGGAGGCAAATGTAATACATGCAGATTTAGTATACAGTTACCTTTGATTAAAAAAAAGAAGCTTACCTATTTACTGCGCACTACTTTAATCATCCTACTTTTTTTGCTAAAATACATGTCCAGAAGTTTGTGAAACTTTTAGAACATACAGTAGATTGTGTCTGCACAATGTGTCTGTTTGACATTAAGGCTACATAATATTGCATTAAATAAATGTAATATCAAAAGTTGGAGTTTGACAGCACTTAGAGATGTATACTGTACCTAAACATACTCTACAGACGCCTCCTCTTGCCCAACATTTTCTCTTCTATTTTTCTCTGATTACCTCCCAGGGATTATTACTAAACCTAGTAAAGGAGTGATGGTATTCAGGGTTCAATGCTACTGATATCAACCCCAGGTTTAAGCTCAGGCTTGGGCTGAGACTGACTGATTGTCATTACTATGTAAATACTTGACATAGTGTAATGCTACACTGCTGGGCTCAAAATAGATCCATCCACTTAAAGACTTTGAGGGGTAGGCAGCACTTCCCCAATGGAACAATTAGGCTGAGGTGGCTAGGACTCCCTGTCTTGATATAGTATATCAACACCGGTCTGCTCTTAAGTCAACAATCCCTCTTTTAGGGGCTTCTTCCCTGCTTCTTATACAGTAGTCTCAGCCCAGTCTCAGACAGGCTGGTTATCTTGATAAAAGAGCAGACATAGGGCTGGAGAGTCTATGTTATTGAGGGCTGGAGAGTATGCTATGGAGGGCTGTAGAGTCTGTTCTATGGAGGGCTGTAGAGTCTGTTCTATGGAGGGCTGGAGAGTCTGTTCTATGGAGGGCTGGAGATCTATGGAGGGCTGGAGAGTCTGTTCTATGGAGGGATGTAGAGTCTGTGCTATGGAGGGATGTAGAGTCTGTGCTATGGAGGGATGTAGAGTCTGTGCTATGGAGGGCTGTAGAGTCTGTTCTATGGAGGGCTGGAGAGTCTGTTCTATGGAGGGCTGTAGAGTCTGTTCTATGGAGGGCTGGAGAGTCTGTTCTATGGAGGGCTGGAGATCTATGGAGGGCTGGAGAGTCTGTTCTATGGAGGGATGTAGAGTCTGTGCTATGGAGGGATGTAGAGTCTGTGCTATGGAGGGATGTAGAGTCTGTGCTATGGAGGGCTGTAGAGTCTGTTCTATGGAGGGCTGGAGAGTCTGTTCTATGGAGGGCTGGAGAGTCTGTTCTATGGAGGGCTGGAGATCTATGGAGGGCTGGAGAGTCTGTTCTTTGGAGGGCTGGAGAGTCTGTGCTATGGAGGGATGTAGAGTCTGTGCTATGGAGGGCTGGAGAGTCTGTTCTATGGAGGGCTGGAGAGTCTGTTCTATGGAGGGCTGGAGTCTGTTCTATGGAGGGCTGTAGAGTCTGTGCTATGGAGGGCTGGAGTCTGTTCTATGGAGGGCTGGAGAGTCTGTTCTATGGAGGGCTGTAGAGTCTGTGCTATGGAGGGCTGGAGAGTCTGCGCTATTGAGGGCTGGAGAGTCTGTGATATTGAGGGCTGGAGAGTCTGTGCTATTGAGGGCTGGAGAGTCTGTGATATTGAGGGCTGGAGAGTCTGTGCTATTGAGGGCTGGAGAGTCTGTGATATTGAGGGCTGGAGAGTCTGTGCTATTGAGGGCTGGAGAGTCTGTGCTATTGAGGGCTGGAGAGTCTGTGCTATTGAGGGCTGGAGAGTCTGTACTATTGAACAGCTGACAAGCCCATCTGCCATTTACAAGCCTATGAACTTCTAACTGGGGTAAGAAGTTGTATAAAACGTACTTTCAAAACTGCACAATATACTACGAGACATTCTGATGAAAATGTGGTCTAGGCTGAGGCTCAAGGTTTGGTCTAGACTCTATCTAGACTGACTAGAAACATCCATTTCACATTGTGCAAGTAAGTAGTGAGACAAACATACAGCCTAAAATGTTAACGTTTCACAGATATGACGGGCTACTGGTAACACATAACAACATGATCTTGTGTGTAGTGTTCAGAGTTTCCTAAAATGGCAGGCCGTTCTGCTGGGTTGCCAGGCAGTGCCATTCCGTGGGAGGAGTGTCACAACAGATGGTGCTTTCTGACTACCTGCAGTACTCCTCACATTCCTCAGAGTCCTCTCAGATGGCTCGCTAAGTAAACCATTAGTGTAGACTGGTCTCAGATCTGTTTGTGCTGTATTGCCAACTCCTATGCCAACTCCTGTGGTCACTATTGTGCAATAGAAGTTAGCTATACAGCACAAACAGATCTGAGACCAGCACAAACATATCTGTGGCCAGGCTAATATCAATGCTCAGTACTCCAGAACCAAGGCAGTTTTACTACAGTTTAGTTGGTGGCCCTCTACTGATAGGTTTCAAGTTTCAAGTTTTAATGTCACATGCACATGTACCGTGAAATGCCTTTCTTGCAATGCAATGCAGTAATCAATAGTAGCCTAGTGGTTAGAGTATTGGGCTAGTAACCGTAAAGGTTGCAAGTTCGAATCCCTGAGCTGACAAGGTACAGATCTGTCGTTCTGCCCCTGAACAAGGCAGTTAACCCACTGTTCCTAGGCTGTCATTGAAAATAAGAACTTGTTCTTAACTGACTTGCCTTATTAAATAAAGGTTAAAAAAATTAAAAATTAAAAAACAGACTTGTTCAACAAAGTCTGATATGAAGCTGTGACCTAAATACCATACGTGGGTTTAAACTCCCCCAATGGATACCCCCATATTCTAAGGGCAAGAAGGCAGCGAATGCAAGACAGTCAGTCGTCACAAACTTGTCTTCGGCACCAACCGACAATGAAACATAAAGCCAGCTTGACACTCACTTGAAAAAGAATGGCTAATGTCATTTTCTGCTTAAAAAAAACACTTAATTAGCCCTCACTGTCACTGGAAATTCCTTTTAGGTTCGTCTGCTTTTCTTCATGCTTCACACAACTGTCACAGGAGACACTCTGTCATCGTGGCCTGTCACTGGCGCTCTGCAGATGAGTGGGGTGCTGAACTTATAGCAGGGGGAGGGTTTCATTGTACTAGCAGTATAAATGTGCTACTTGACAGAGCAGTCAGGACATACATTATTTGCTTGTTCTTCTGGGTGATAGGACACCGACACCAACATTAAAGTTCCATTACCTCTTCTGATTTGAAACCATGTGAACGGGAAGATTGACAAAATCCGTACGCGCGTAGTCAGGTACAAGTTTGTCTCACCACAGTTATCTTCGTCATATTGTCATTCTTTCTAACTATACACTGGGGTCAATACCACTATGGCAATAAATAGGTCTTGCAAGAGTACATACAGTACAAAGCTAAGAATAGACAGTGTTATCCAGAACACTCATATTTACAAATCATATGATTGGCTGCATTGAAACAAAATGTACATATCAGCACTACTGTATGTAAGTCTAGACACTCGGCTAATGCAAGGTGTGGTACATGTATACGCCAACCTCTTATCCCCACTTAGTTATGAGCTCGGTCATATTTATATCCATGAAACCATTTGACACCCCTGCTGACGCAAGGAAGGCTGACTGACTGCTGTGGTGTCAATTATGTGTTGCTTGCAGACCTATAGGTTTAAACACTATTTGGAATCGTTGAACCACCTTAACTGTTTGCTTTAGCCTTCCTGGAATGCAAGATAGGCAAGTTTTTTTGTAGTTTTGTGACTATTCTATTGTTTTCGTTGCGCCAGGCAAGATCAATCAAGCCCAGCTACAGAATTTGCAATTATTTCAAATACTATTTGAACCCAGGTCTGGTTCCTTGTCCGCTAGCTATCAGCGAGAAAGTGCTAAAACCTGTTTCAGAGCTTTGTCACTGCATGGGGATTAGCTAAAAAACTGTTCCAACACACACACACAAAGTTGTCTTCAGGCTTAGCTGAGGATACTAACACCATAAACATATTCCATTTTTGGATCTTAGAAAACAAGCCTGCAATCATTCAAGTAAGCAAGCCTTGGTTGTTTTACTTCCATCACGCTTCACTGATGAGTTGTTTTACAGCAGTGCTACTTCCAGTGTAAACTATGATGTGATGGTACTGGTCTACCTTCTCAGGCAGAGTGTAGACTATTTAGACTGGGCAGGAAAGTTGCTGGAAGACGTGATAGCAACAGCAATCAACTGTTGCCTGCATTCCCCTGTGATTGTGATTCAGCAACAGTGTGTGCCTGCCCTTATTTAGTCAGCCAGTCAGTCTAGGCCTCCATTTCGTACTGACTACTGATACTAGGCCTCTCTCTCTCTCTCTCAAACTCCTCTGTGTAGTATGTATGAATGATTAGTTAGTTCCCGTTCGTTTCCATTTCTTGAATCCAAGTGGCAAGCTCAGCCACTTCACTATTTTCAATGTAGGTATAATAGTGAAATAGTAGGGACTAGAACAATGATTTTGTATCGGTTTTGCTTTACTGGAGGTCACCGGTTAGAGGTTCCGGGGTATGGGACAATGTGCGGAATGTATGGAACGAATCAGGTTTGGCCTCTTTCATTGATGAAAACCTCTAGAGACCAGGCAGGTTAAGACCACCGTGGTGTCCTTCATCCACTAACCATCTGTTTCCACAGTGAGCCCTCAAAAGGCTGCTGGCTGTTTCACATGTCTATGTATGGAGTCTTCATGGCTAGGCCTGTCTGAAGAAGAGGATGCAGCAAAACCGTAAAACAATACAACAGATGTTTGGCCCATAAATCTTGCAATACTGCTGGTATCAGTGGTCAAATATTTAGATTTCCATCTGCCTAGGAGCCAGGACAAGATCTGTAATTCATCAGCCAGAGCCTCGGGATGCGTCCCAAATGGCACCCTATTCCCTATATAGTGCACTACCCAATGGGCCCTGCACTATAAAGGCTATAGGGTGCCATTTGGGGCGCACACTTACTGTTGTAAACACTGGGCTTATTTCAGGTGCTGTTGTGGCTTCCAGTAGGCATAAACACTGCTGCCTTCTATGGTGAGGCACGGAGGAAACCTGTGTCATCTTGACCGCCAGTGACTGTTTCTCTGTGTCGGTAGCCTGAGCTTGTGAGTAAGAGTGCAAATAAGGTCTGGGCCTACAGTACACAAAGAACAAAATCTAATTCTGATATGCTCGGTCAGATATCAAAGCTTGATTGTAAAGAAATGCCTCAGGGATTTCCCTCACTATCAGCAGAGTCTCAACCAACACCCTCTCTCAAAAGTGTATCAATCTAAACTGAGGTGCACTGCAGCTAGGTTCCCTTACGGTCAAGTATGCTAGCTCCTCTCAGATTAGTGGTGGCTCATAGTGGAAGGCAATAGAACTCAGCAATAAGGCACGAGGGGGTGTGGTATATGGCCAATATACCACGTTTCAGCACTTTTCTTATGCACAACCATTAGCCGTGGTATACTGGCCATATGACACAAACCCCCCGAGGTGCCTTATTGCTATTATAAACTGTAATCAAAACAGTAAAACATTTGTTGTTGTTGTTGTCATACCTGTAACGGTAGTCCTCCTCCTCTTCAACCGAAGAGGAGGAGTAGTGATTGAACCAAGGCGCAGCGTTTTGGAATGACATGATTTAATTAGGACAACGAAAACACGAACTTGACTATAAACTAACAAAACAACAAAACGGAGTAGACAAACCTGGACATGTGAACTTACATAAAACGCAGAACTCACGAACAGGAAAATGACTACACAAAAGACCGAACTCACAAACAAACCGAACAGTCCCGTATGGTGCGACAAACACTGACACAGGAGACAACCACCCACAACGAACACTGTGAAACAACCTACCTAAATATGACTCTCAATTAGAGGAACGCAAAACACCTGCCTCTAATTAAGAGCCATACCAGGCAACCCTTAAACCAACATAGAAACAGAAAACATAGAATGCCCACCCAAACTCACGTCCTGACCAACTAACACATACAACAAACTAACAGAAATAGGTCAGGAACGTGACAATACCCATGGAATACAACAGTTTTCAGACATTTAGCATTCAGGACTCAAACCACCCAGTTTTTATTAGAAACTAACACCCTCCTCTCTCCTTCTCTCCCCCCCTCATTAACACCCTCCTCTCTCCTTCCCCTCATTAACACCCTCCTCTCTCTCCTTCTCTCACCCCCCTCATTAACACCCTCCTCTCTCCTTCTCTCACCCCCTCATTAACACCCTCCTCTCTCTCCTTCTCTCACCCCCCTCATTAACACCCTCCTCACTCCTTCCCCTCATTAACACCCTCCTCTCTCCTTCTCTCACCCCCCTCATTAACACCCTCCTCTCTCCTTCTCTCACCCCCTCATTAACACTCTCCTCTCTTCTTCTCCTCATTAACACCCTCCTCTCTCCTCCTCTTCTCCTCCCCTCTCCTTCTCTCCTCTCCTCCCCTCTCATCCTTTCCTCTCCTCCCTACTTTTACTGTCCATTTTACAACTGGAATTGAATAATTTGCTGTCACAATACCCAGTCACACACATGACGCAAACAGCAAAGGTAAGAGGGTTGTCAGGGAATCCAACAGACAACTTTTTAGAGAAAGGCCCACGTCACCATTACGCCAAGGGACTGCACAGTAAACTGACACCATGGCATTGCCTCTTCCCCTTTTGAACTTAACAGTAATTTCTGATTGACATAGCTGACTTTGCTCTTCACCTGGATCCCCATACACTGCAGGAGGAGAATGGCTTTCATTTTCATTGTTTGAGGCACCGTGCTGTCAACGAACAGTGGTGTCAATAAACAGCCTTCTTCTACTGTACCAGGGTTCTCCTCTAAGCACATGAGAGTAGCAAGGGAAAATGGATGCAAGATTTCAAGCATGATCTCCGATCTAAGGCTAATTCAAACATGGCAGAGGCAGAACGACACTGCATGTTCAGCTACCAACTGTCTATGAAGCCTGGTAACTCCACATAGAGAAGTATTGTCTTCCTCTGTGTCCTCCATGGTCCCTATTGTGACCACAGCCAGAGAAGTCATGAGAGCAACACCTGCAACTGCTGATTCTGATCTGACTCAAGAGTTTCTTTATTTGTCAAGATCACCCTCTTCTGATCATTCAGCGCCAAACAGTAGCTCTCCTGTCCATGCACTGCTACGCAGAAATAAGCATCAGTGACTAAAACATTTAACATTGACATTGAAGCAGAGCCTTGCTCTTCTTGGCAAATTGGTAAAGGGAATACTGGGAGAGGGAATGTGAGGCATAGTGTCAGTTGTTTTAGAGAGAAATGTGGTGTACTTGAAGGATTTGTAATGTTTGTTTTAAAGAAGGTAAGTAATAGTTTATTCATAGGACATAAGTAATAAACAGTTATACCACAATGGGTTGAAATAGTGTGCTTGTTATTTTGGTGCTATTGAAGTGTTACTGAAAATGTGTCTGATCATAATCACCTAGTCTATCAAAAGTTTGGACACACCTACTCATTCAAGGGTTTTTATTAATTTGGACTATTTTCTACATTGTAGAATAATAGTGATGACATCAAAACTATGAAATAGCACATATGGAATCATGTAGTAACCAAAAAAGTGTTAAACAAATCAAAATACACTTTACACACACACACACACACACACACACACACACACACACACACACACACATAAATATATATATATATATATATATATATATATATATATATATATATATATATATATATATATATATATATATAGCTGTCTGTCTCAGTTATATTTGCAGTGTCTTGGACATCTGTCTTAGTCCTCCTTAGTTTGCTCAAAATCCCTATATGGATCATGTGAATTGTGCAAGGACATAAATGGATGTACTTTTTATGGCATACTCAAATATAAAACACATTTGCCTGTTTGTTGGCCACATACTGTATATTGGTGCTGAGAGGACAGAGGAAGCAGGATATCCTAACATTCCCTGTTCATTATCTCAAGTCCAATGCCGCCTAACCATCATTGACAGCAACCTCAAGTTGTACAAAGTACACTTTGCTTAATGACAGTTTTAGGCTACTGTATTAAGATGTAGCACTAACGTAAAGGAATGCAACCTCTCTAAGTGGAACCCTCGACAATGACGTTTACATTATGTTTACTGTTACTGTTGAGTGACAACAGGAACAGATCAGCAGTAGCTCCCAGAGTGATTTGGAGCCAATAGCCTAATGGTTTGGAGTGGAGCAAAGCTAGCTGAGCACAATACAAACAGATGTGTAGAGCGGATGTCTAACCAGGTGCATAGCAACACTGGCCCACATGTTGTCTTCATTGCATGATGTTTCTATATGTCATATTGATGCTAAATGTTGATCCTGCCTTCACTATATGTGCATTTGGGAAAATCTAAATAATTATGTCTCTATATTCAAAATGCGTAATATACACTGAGTTTGTAAAACACTAAGAACTCTTTCCATGACATAGACAGACCAGGTGAATCCAGATGAAAGCTATGATCCCTTATTGATGTCACTTGTTAAATCCACTTCAATCAGTGTAGATGAAGGGGAGAAAACAGGCTAAAGAAGTATTTTTAACCATTGAGACAATTGAGACATGGATTGTGTATGTGTGCCATTCAGAGTGGACGGGCAAGACAAAATATTGAAATGCCTTTGAATGGAGTATGGTAGTAGGTGACAGGTTCACCGGTTTGTGTCAAAGAACTGCAACGCTGCTGGGTTTTTCACACGTGTATCCCATGTAGCTCAGTTGGTAGAGCATGGCGCTTGCAACGCAGGGTTGTGGGTTTGATTCCCACGGGGGACAAGTATGAAAAAAGCATGAACATGTATGCAATCACTACTGTCACTTGCTCTGGATAAGATGCCCCAATGAGCTGTTCTGAGGGCCTAAGGGGGTGCAACTCAATATTAGGAATGTCTTCCTAATGTTTAGTACACTCAGAGTATGTTTATTGTCTATACCTGGACGCAGCAATCTCTGCTTTCTGTTTGGCGATGGCAGAGGCACGCTTAGCTCCCTCCACACCGCGCTCCACCTTCTGCCTGATCTTGGTGCCCTTCAGTTGGATCACCCTCTTCTTCATGGCCTTCACCAGCATATTGTTCATATACTTTCCCTCCTCCTTGCCCCCCTCCGCAAAGGTAGTGCATCCATAGCCGTGTCGCTGGTTGTCCAACCACTCACCCTCATACTTCAGACCACTGGACCGTTCGCTTATTCCATAGCCCGAGCGCTTGTCGTTCTTCCACTCCCCCATGTAGACCTCTGTGGTGGTGGCATCGATGTCGGCCTCCACAGGGGGGAAATCATCCGGCCCGGCTAGGCTCTCGTCTCCCAGACTGATGGTGGAGTTGGCATCGCTGGCCACATCGCTGGCAGCAGAACTTAACGCAGATTCGCTCCTCGATCCCAGGAAGCTTAACTTGCTCCTCACGCTGGATAAGGACGTACGGGAGTCTGACTTCTTCAGTTTCCCCAGGAGAGACCCCCTTCGGAACAGGCCCTTCTTCTTGGGTTTAACGGCATCCGGGTCCACCTGGAGGGTCAGGGCGAAGCCGCCCCGGGAGGGCCCCAGCTTGGTGGGCGTGGTGACCCGGGTCTCCTGGCCGACGACGTTGGTGGTGGTGATGGCGGGGACATCCTGTTGGAGCAAGGTGCCGTTGCTGTGCTCGCTGCGGAGGGAGGTGAGGGAGGTGCGGAGAGGGGAGCGAACCACCGCTGCCATACCGTAGGGCACGCTCTGACGGACTCCGTACCCGTGTCGCATACCGCCAGTAAACTGGCCCTGAAATGTGCCTGAAAAGATACAGAGGGCATTGATCGATATGTTAACATCTACAGAAATAGACAAGATATAGTCTAAACCGTCTTCACTAGCCTCACACGTCACACACAATTTCATTGAAGATGTGTGGGTTGGTTATTTATCATTATCATCACCCTTATGCCATTGCAAGGTAAATCAACAGTGTGAGATGAATGGTTTTGTTTCGAAAGTAGAATAAATTGCATTATTGAAATGTTGAGGTAACTTAGACTATGGGGAATCAATGCAGGTCAGAAACCATAACATGATAGAGAACATTGACACATATTTTTATACTTTGTCCTACACTATGAAGTACATCAACACAGTAACATATGATTTGATAGGTGGGCATATGGTTTGCGTGAAAGACTACAGTGCAAGTTATTAATGTTATCCAAACTAATCATGGGTCTAGTCTGTCATGCAAAATCTGTGTCTGGATGCCATTGGCTGTAGCTATAGCTGGACCGTGAGTCCAAGAGGACACAGCAGCCTGCTGGGCTATTATTACTTCCTGACACGTGGTGTCAGAATCCCCCAATCAACCAATCAAATGGGCCCAAGTCTGATGAGTCAGCTACTGAAGGGACTAGGGGCTTTAAACAGACAGCACCGCCACCAATATTATTGGTGTGATCTCTCAGCAGGTTCAAGTGTACAGTTACAGTATGAGAAGATAAAGCCCAGTCCTTGATCTCTACTGCATGTGCTTTTGCCAGCTCCTCTGCCTAAGCTACTGTTCATTCATTCATTCAACATTGTAGAGAAATCAGTGTCGTTTCTCCTGTTAATGTTCCTCCACTCTCTCACCAGTTCTTTAGGGCATCTCAGACTAGGACTGCTGATCTAGGATCCGTTTTATCAAGATTATATAGACAGGGGCGACCGATCAGCACCGGGCCCATGAGTTCTTGTGTGTGTGACAACAATGAAACTAGAACAGCTAAGACAGCTTAGTTTAGCATCCCACATCATAGGACACACTTTGTATTGACACACACACCACTAATGTGCCTTCCACTGCCACTATACTTTGGCAAGAGGTCCTTAGCAATGGGCAAGATCCCAATGGACCATCTGGAGCAACACTTGGGTTCCTCTCCTTGGTCCACTGCTGCAAGCTTTAGTCACTCATTCTCTCATAAAACACTGAAATGGGACATTAGGATTGTACTGGAAAGCCTACTGTACTGTAGATAATCACTCATATCCCTGATGCTACATCTTCAGCTGCACTTGAACATATCGGCGCTACAGAGAATAAATACCACTCCTATGCAATTGCCTCTACCCGTCTTCAAACGTTAAATGTCAAGTAAGACAAATGTCAAGTGAGGCAAATGGATGTGCAGCAATAGTACAATATTATTAGGGGTGGAGATACTGATAATCTATTATTGAGAATAGAATTGTATTGGATTCCCCGTTTGTGTACCATGTCTCCTAGAGGTCTGAATCAAAGGTTTGCTATCAGACCATTTCTTACCTGAATATGTTACTTTACTTTGATTTGTCTTGCCTTCCAGGTTACCCACTTGGTCATTTTGTAAATATATATTATGTTCTGGAACCATAACATGCACCCATCTCATTGTTATTTAATTATTAGAGATATACAAATGTTTTTTGCACCAACCATATGTCATGTCTGCAATGGTCATGTGAGGTGAAATGTGTATATTTTGGGATGTGAACACTCAGTGTGTTTGACCTGACGAAGATCCGTTTTGGATGGAAACGCTGTCAATAAAGCGGTGAATTGGGATCTTTAACAGTGTGCGGGCCTTCTTGTTCTATTCAATATTATTCCACATTACTGCATTGCTATTACATATGATAAATTCCAGATTCCCTTACATACACTACCGGTCAAAAGTTTTAGAACACCTACTCATTCAAGGGTTTTTCTTAATTTTTTACTGTTTTCTACATTGTAGAATAATAGTGAAGACATCAAAACTAGGAAATAACACACATGGAATCACATAGTAAGCAATTTTTTTTTTTTATTTATTCTTTTTTTACCCCCTTTTTCTCCCCAATTTCGTGGTATCCAATTGTTAGTAGTTACTGTCTTGTCTCATCGTTACAACTCCCGCACGGACTTGGGAGAGGCGAAAGTCGAGAGCCATGCGTTCTCCGAAACACAACCCAACCAAGCCGCACTGCTTCTTAACACAGCGCGCATCCAACCCGTAAGCCAGCCTCACCAATGTGTTGGAGGAAACACCGTACACCTAGCGACCTGGTCAGCGTGCACTGCGCCCGGCCCGCCACAGGAGTCAATAGTGCGCGATGAGACAAGGATATCCCTGCCGGCCAAACCCTCCCTAACCCGGACAACGCTAGGCCAATTGTGCGCCGCCCCATGGGCCTCCCGATCGCGGCCGGCTGCGATATTTTAAACAAATATTCTTCAAATAGCCACCCTTTGCCTTGATGACAGCCTTGGCATTCTCTCAACCAGCTTCACCTGGAAACATTTTCCAACAGTCTAGAAGGAGTTCCCACATATGCTGAGCACTTGTTGGCTGCTTTTCCTTCACTCTGCGGTCCGACTCATCCCAAACCATCTCAATTTGGTTGAGGTCAGCAGATTGTAGAGGCCAGGTCATCTGATGCAGCACTCCATCACTCTAATTCTTGGTAAAATAGCCCTTACACAGCCTGGAGGCGTGTTGGGTCTTTGTCCTGTTGAAAAACAAATGATAGTCCCACTAAGCCCAAACCAGATGGGATGGCGTATCGCTGCAGAATGCTGTGGTAGCCATGCTGGTTAAGTGTACCTGGAATTCTAAATAAATCATAGACAGTGTCACCAGCAAAGTACCCTCACACCATAACACCTCCTCCTCCATGCTTCACGATGGGAAATACACATGCGGAGGTCATCTGTTCACCCACACCGCATCTCACAAAGACACAACGGTTGGAACTTAACATCTCAAATTTGGACTCCAGACCAAAGGACACATTTCCACCGGTCTAATGTCCATTGTTCTTGTTTCTTGGCCAAAGCTAGTCTCTTCTTCTTATTGGTGTCCTTAAGTAGTGGTTTCTTTGCAGCAATTCGACCATGAAGGCCTGATTCACACAGTCTCCTCTGAACAGTTGATGTTGCGATGTGTCTGTTACTTGAACTCTTTGAAGCATTTATTTTTGCTGCAATTTCTGAGTCTGGTAACTCTAATGAATTTATCCTCTGCAGCAGAGGTAACTCTGGGTCTTCCTTTCCTGTGGCGGTCCTCATGAGAGCCAGTTTCATCATAGCGCTTGATGGTTTTTGCGACTGCACAGTTCTTGAAATGTTCCGTATTGACTGACCTTCATGTCATAAAGTCTCGATGGACTGTCCATTCTCCTTGTTTATTTGAGCTGTTCTTGCCATAATATGGACTTTTGCTCTTTTAACAAATAGGGATATCTTCTGTATACTCCCCCTACCTTGTCACAACACAACTGATTGGCTCAAACGCATTAAGAAGGAAAGAAATTCCACAAATGAACTTTTAAGAAGGCACACCTGTTAATTTGAATGCATTCCAGGTGACTACCTCATGAAGCTGGTTGAGAGAATGCCAAGAGTGTGCAAAGCTGTCATCAAGGCAAAGGGTGGCTATTTGAAGAATCTGAAATATAAAATATATTTTGATTTGTTTCACACTTTTTTTGTTACTACATGATTCCATGTGTTATTTCATAGTTTTGATGTCTTCACTATTATTCTACAATGTAGAAAATAGTCAAAATAAAGAAAAACCCTGGAATGAGTAGGTGTTCTAAAACGTTTGACCGGTAGTGTATACTTGATTTAATTAAATGCCATGATATGGCTGGTACATGGTTAAGTGTCAAGCCCACCTCCAAACACTGGACAACATAATACAACAAAAAAACAATCACATACCTCCATCAGCATATGTCTCTGTGCCATATCCATCTTGTAATCCGTTATTCCATGTTCCTTCATATTTTGCTCCACTACCCACACTCAGACGCAAGCCATATCTCCCCTTGAAGCCATGAGTCCATTCTCCCTTGTAAACCCACTGTCCCTTATTCTCAACTCCTAGACCGTGGCGCTTCCCTTGCGACCAGAAACCTTCATAGGTATTTCCGCTTGGCCAGGTGTACACTCCAACTACTTCAAACCCGTAATTCCAGGAGCCGGAGAACTCGCCCTGTCCTTTAGGTCCGGTGCAGATCCCATGCCCATGGGCTTTGCCACCTTCCCAACCACCACAATAAGCTCCGCCATCATCAAATTCAAAACGACCTCCACTCATACCTTCCCTTCTGTGACTCCAAACAAAAATGTGGTTCAAAGGTAAAGTCAAATCAATGACAACAAATAAATCTTGGTCAAGATAAAATCTCTTCCTTCAGACTGCATCCACCTTCTCCTGTCATTAAAAACAATGTAGGATATCCTTGGTACTGTGCTTAGAATTTATTTGTATTTTTCGGTATTTTTTTCACGTAGCCTTCGCACGAGACACTGCAAATTTGATTTAGGCGCGCATTTTCTTATTCCCTCATGGATGACTTCTGTTGATCCCCGGTCGATTTTAGAGTCGTGAACTTAATGCAGCCTTTGTGCTGACTGAGTAAGATTTGTTACGGTTGTTTTCCCCGAGAGATACAACTTATATGCCCTTATTTAGTTGAACTGTCTTTTGATGTATTATCTTTCTGGTTGAGCCAGGGATCTTGCATGGCTTTCCAAGGTGGCCATAGAAAAGCCCCTTTCCCCTGTCCCTGCTTCCCCTCACTCTGCCGCTGCTATCTCAAAACACTTGGTGCGGTTGTAAATGTTTAAGCAGACCTAACAAGGCGACCAGATCCACACACACTGTTCCAAAAATACAACCCAATCCTTACTCTGCTGCAAGGAGTCATCCCAGATCACTCGCCACTTCAGAGTTGGGCATGCGTAG
This sequence comes from Salvelinus namaycush, assembly GCF_016432855.1. Classification (NCBI taxonomy): domain Eukaryota; kingdom Metazoa; phylum Chordata; class Actinopteri; order Salmoniformes; family Salmonidae; genus Salvelinus; species Salvelinus namaycush. The sequence goes on from NC_052322.1 coordinate 15,446,306, forward strand.
GGTATATCCACAGTCACACACTGAAGACAGAGCGTTTAAACAGGCCTTGTCTTCTATTTTATGTCGATCAACTGTGCACCATCAACAACATGTGGTTAAAACAAACATTTCAAATCCAAAATAAAAGGATGACTTTAAATCTTAGTCATGGAAAAATAGTACCACTGCATGAATACTGCCAGTATTTCCTTCGTGGGATCCAATAGGCTATGGATGCGAAAGTAAACTTTCATATATGCCTATATAGTCCTAATACACTAAATTGACTCTGAACTCGTATTGCTTCAATCCATATGATGCAACTCAAAACTTGAACTGCTGCCATTTACAGCCGCCAAATTTATCTTAGAACATTTCATATTCAGCACGACCCTTCATCTTTATTTGTGCACTTAGCTGAACGCCACCTTGAGGCTTGCTTGGTATGCCTTTTGGCATTATGGCCCAGTGACTAGGATCCTGATTGCTCAGCCCAAGCATGTAAAAGTCGCACCATCTACTGGCACAGATCAATCATTGCAATATTTGTGGATAAAAAACCCACAACAAAAACACCTAAATTGCTCTATAAACGTGGAGTAATTCAGTTTTTTATGAGTAAAATGAGAAGGGTTAATGCAATTAATTCAATGCAGCTAAATTGCACAATCATTAGTAGGATTGGGGACCCTATACTGTAACCTGTTAAGACCTACAAATAAAATAAAATGCTTTGAATGCTTTTTAATCCAACTACCAATATTGGCCACCATCCTTTTTAAAACAAAGACCTAGCAATAACAGCTCTCCTACACTACTTCCTCATAGAGAGCACTTTGACCTTCTCGTAAAATGCACCCTCTCTTCACTGGCGCATGTTTGTGCGCGTGTGATGTAATAGTTTACACAATGATAGAATTGTAAACGTATTCCCATGCTCGAGTAAATGGTTAACGTTGTGTGGATTACGCTATACCATTTTTGCCAACGCAAGCGTTCTAGAAAGATATCTAGAATTCAGTACCGGGCGCTGTCCAAAATTTATGCTGCCGCGTCGCGTCGAATCTATGATGCTCTGTTCGTGGTGCTGAAATCCTTTGCGCTCTTGTTCTCTCTCCTTTTCTCTCTGTCCCTCCCTCCTTCCATCTCTCCTCTCTCCCTCCCTTGGTCCTCTTTTACATTCACAAAACCCTCTGTCATGGCGTCTTCCAACAATGTTACCCCCACCAACTGTAGCTGGTGGCCCATCTCAGCCATGGATGAAGACGGTGAAATAACAGATATGGAGAAAAGCGAAGAGACAGCTATAGAGTCGAAACCTAATTTCTCTAAAGACAAGCTTGTTTTATATCACTGGACGCAGTCTTTCACCTCTCAAAAGGTAACACACCGACAGCATGAAAATGAAATGGAGGTGTTCCCGCTCTGTCTCTTACATATCATATCTGCTATAGCTCTATATTTTTTATTCAATATATTAGATGTTTTATATATATAATGTTGTAGGCCTACACGCTTGTGTTAAAAATGATTTAATTTTGGCAATATTTCTCATACGAGACGTTATGAAACCTCTGCATCATCAGGTGTGGACATTTTCCTCGACATTGGTTTATACGAGATGGATAGGCTATAACTGTATTGGTGATCAATATCTGTTATATTCCAATGGATTCGGTGATTAGAAGACGGTGTCTAATTCTAACAAGGCATATGCTATGTTGGACAATCTTCGCTTCATTCATGAGAAATCAGGCTACACCTCCTGTGGTCCGACATATACAATCTAAATAATTGATTGAAAGTGTGGTATCTCTGTGAAAAACAAACAAAAGGCAACCTTCCCTGTGCCTTTCTCTCAATGTAGTGCATATGTTGTTCAAAAATCTATTCCTAGGCTTGGCCATTTTTATTCCAATAGTATATAGGGCCCATCGCGAGCCTTTTTGATACAGATACCTTTCTCTACTGAGGGGTATACTACAGGATCAAGAGTTAGCCAGCTAACTAGCCTAAATATTCCTGATATAACTTTTTATATACACTGAGTGTAGAGTAGGAACATCTAATTTATCTGGCATGGACTCTACAAGGTATTGAAAGCATTCCACAGGGATGCTGGCCCATGTTGATTCCAATGCTTCCCACAGTTGTGTCAAGTTAGCTGGATGTCTTTTGGGTGGTGGACCATTCTTGATACACACGGGAAACTGTTGAGCGTGAAAACCCAGCAGCGTTGCAATTCTTGACTCAAACCAGTGCACCTGGCAACTACTACCATACCGCGTTCAAAGGCACATAAATATTTTGTCTTGCCCATTCACTCTCTGAATGGCACACATACACAATCCATGTCTCAATTGTCTCAATGGTTAAAAATACTTCTTTAACCTGTTTTCTCCCCTTCATCTACACTGATTGAAGTGGATTTAACAAGTGACATCAATAAGGGATCATAGCTTTCATCTGGATTCACCTGGTCTGTCTATGTCATGGAAAGAGTTCTTAGTGTTTTACAAACTCTGTGTATATTACGCATTTTGAATATAGAGACATAATTATTTAGATTTTCCCAAATGCACATATAGTGAAGGCAGGATCAACATTTAGCATCAATATGACATATAGAAACATCATGCAATGAAGACAACATGTGGGCCAGTGTTGCTATGCACCTGGTTAGACATCCGCTCTACACATCTGTTTGTATTGTGCTCAGCTAGCTTTGCTCCACTCCAAACCATTAGGCTATTGGCTCCAAATCACTCTGGGAGCTACTGCTGATCTGTTCCTGTTGTCACTCAACAGTAACAGTAAACATAATGCAAACGTCATTGTCGAGGGTTCCACTTAGAGAGGTTGCATTCCTTTACGTTAGACAGTGCTACATCTTAATACAGTAGCCTAAAACTGTCATTAAGCAAAGTGTACTTTGTACAACTTGAGGTTGCTGTCAATGATGGTTAGGCGGCATTGGACTTGAGATAATGAACAGGGAATGTTAGGATACCCTGCTTCCTCTGTCCTCTCAGCACCAATATACAGTATGTGGCCAACAAACAGGCAAATGTGTTTTATATTTGAGTATGCCATAAAAAGTACATCCATTTATGTCCTTGCACAATTCACATGATCCATATAGGGATTTTGAGCAAACTAAGGAGGACTAAGACAGATGTCCAAGACTGCAAATATAGCTGAGACAGACAAAAAATTGCTCTGTCATTGCATTAACCTGTACAAACCTGTCTTTCTTGATATCTTTAGAAAATCATCAATGTATGTAAACTATATCTCATAATGTAGTTCATTTAATCATTGATCCACCTGACATACAGTAAATGATGGATTGTGCACAAGAGGAATGCTATAGCATGAGTTTGATACCTTAAGGTTACAGCATCATTTGAAGCAGTTGAAGAGAAATACTTCACTGTCTGTCAGTCTTAACTGCTGCAGAAGGTTGGAGATTTACACCTTTGTCACTACAGTATACCCCAGAGCATGTAAGTCTCTACTGCTAGATCTTATACAGTAGTCAACACTCAGATGTCAGTGAGTCCAACTCAGGTGTCAGTGGTTCCCTGGGTCAGATATAGAGATCTTTATCGCTATCTATGGTTCTGGTGGTTCCAACTCAGATGTCAGTGGTTATCAGTGGATCCATGTCAGTGATAGGGCCGATTGCATAGCATATGAACACATCAGTTGAGGGCCCCCTGGAGGTCGGGGCACCGACATGTAGCATATTATGAGCACGTTGGTTGGGGACCCCTGCATATGACGCTGCTGATTATTATCTATCCTGTTGCCCTACCTACAGTGCATTTGGAAAGTATTCAGACCCCATGACTCTGCAGCACTCCACTATTCAGTCCTAGACGGATGCCACTCCTCAGTAAAAGGCACAAGACAGCCCGCTTGGAGTTTGCCAAAAGGCACCCGAAGGACTCTCAGATCATGAGAAACAAGATTCTCTAGTCTGATGAAAACAAGATTGAACGCTTTGGCCTGAATGCCAAGCGTCACGTCTGGAGGAAACCTGGCACCATCCCTAAGGTGAAGCATGGTGGTGGCAGGGACTGTGGCAGGGACTGGGAGACTAGTCAGGATAAAGGGAAAGATTAATAGAGCAAAGTACAGAGAGATCCTTGATGAAAACCGGCTCTAGAGCGCTCAGGACCTCAGACTGGGGCGAAGGTTCACCTTCCAACAGGACAACGACCCTAAGCACACAGCCAAGACAGTGCAGAAGTGGCCCAGCAAGAGCCCGGAATTGAACCTGATCGAACATCTCTGGAGAGACTTGAAAATAGCTGTACAGTGACGCTCCCCATCCAACCTGACAGAGCTGCAGAGAAGAATGGGAGAAACTCCCCAAATACAGCTTGTAGCATCATACCCAAGTGACTCAAGGCTGTAATCACTGCCAAAGGTGCTTCAACAGAGTTTTTATTTTATTTAAAAAATAACTGAACTGCCTTGTTCAGGGGCAGAACGACAGATTTGTACCTTATCAGCTTGGGGATTTGATCTTGCAACCTTTTGGTTACAAGTCCAATGCTCTAACTACTAGGCTACCTGCCGCCCCTCAGAGTACTGAGTAAAGGGTCTGAATACTTACTGTATGTAAATGTGATATTTAAGTTTTTTATTTTCAATACATTTGCAAAAATGTCTAAAAACCTGTTTTTGCTTGGTCATTATGGGGTATTGTGTGTAGATTTTTTAAAATGCATTTTAGAATAAGGCTGTAACGTAACCAAATGTGGAAAAAGTCAAGGGGTCTGAATACTTTCCGATGCACTGTATATACATACACATATCTACGGTACTGGTACTCTGTGTATATAGCCAAGTTATTGTTACTCATTGTGTATTTATTCCTTGTGTTATTATTTTTCTATGATTTCAATGTTTTCTCTCTCTGCATTGTTGGTAAGGGCCCGAAAGTGAGCATTTCACTGTTAGTTTACACCTGTTGATTACGAAGCATGTGACAAATAAAATGTGATTTGAGCACATGAGTTGAGGGGCCATCTGGAGGTTGGGGAATTTAGGAATTTAGCTTTAAAACTGCAAAAAAAACTTTTATGCCCCATGTCAAAATGTGTAGAATTGCAGGAAATTAGCTTTAAATGAGCACATTTTTCTCTCAGCCTCATGGCAAGTGTGTAGAATTGCAGGAAGTTAGCTGTGCTAGTATGGCCCTGGTCAATGAGTTTATGATGAGGAGTTAATGTTAAGGTGCAATTAATAGTCTGGTTAGAAGAGTTAGATTGGTACATTTGCTGCAACCAAATGATTGAGGAATATTTGTCATATTTGAATCGTTGTTCTGGTTGAGTATATACCCTAATAATTCTCTACAGTCATCTACTTCAGCTACTGTTTAAGTTTCATGCTGTTACATAGGTAATCAGTGATGGGAATTGTTGCAGTAAGTTGAGCAAGCTACAAGGTCTTCCTGTTCTGTCTCACACACTAGACTTCCTCCCTCTGTGCACAATAGCCTTGGGACAAGGTTATCCTGTACTAGACAGGGGTTGTGATAATTCCTAGGCTTGAACTTTTTAATAATTTGATGCACTCACACTTTGTGATGTTTTGTTATAATTTGTCAATCCATGGCCCCCTCAACCTCCACAGTGTAATTCATATTCTTTCTACAATATCCGTCTATGGAGCTTGGCATGGCTTTTAATAGACACTGTAAATGGATACTGTCTGCCTCACAGAAGCCCTTTTAGTTCGTATTGAGCACAACAAAACATAATTATTGTGCTTGGGATTATGAACACAAAAGATAAAGGGGCCTACATCTGGCAGTGATGCATGAACGGTACTTTTTCCTAAGGACTTCTAACATCCTGTTTCATGCCTGTCTGTACTTGTGTAGAGCAGGCTTCTCTGCTCTGGGACGTGCAGTTGGTTAGAAAGAAACAGATAATTGTTTTCTTTTAAAATTGTTCTTCAACAAAACATTGTACAAGTAGCAACAATAAGCTGAATTGCGAATGCAACTTACAATTTCTATTTTTATTGTTAACCCTTGTAGACCTGAAGGGATTTCCCTCTTGGATTCACTTCACTAGCACATATTTGTAATAAGATTGTAATAACAAGGACCATCAAGAGTACTGATTGTACAAAGCCACAAAAAAACAGAATTGAGCTAAGAGATGAAGATGTAACTTGTGTCTCTGAAGATGAAATGTAGATGTAACGTGTGCCTTTTGCTATGATACAAAGATGTAACTTGTGTTTCAGGAAGATGAAATGCAGATGTAACTTGTGCCTTTTGCTATGAGACGAAGATGTAATTTGAGTGTTTCTCTGTGTTTCCTCCAGGTGCGTCTGGTGATCAATGAGAAGGGTCTGCTGTGTGAAGAGAGGGACGTAAGTCTCCCTATAGCCGAGCACAAGGAGCCCTGGTTCATGAGGCTCAACCTGGGGGAGGAGGTGGCCGTCTTCATCCACGGAGACACCATCGTCTCAGACTACAACCAGATTATAGAGTACCTAGAGGCTCATTTTGGGGGAGGTATTGCCTTTCAGACTACTTGATCTTTTTCCATTATGTTAGTGAATGCAGTGGGATGTGAGTGACTGCAAATGCTCTCTGTAAGGTTACTTTAGGGTCTATTTTCATCCATGATGTTACAGTAGTGACTGCATAGCAAACAGTATACAACCAGGTCATAGCGATGGCCTACCTAGAGACTAACTTGGGGATGTACTGCTTTTCAGGGCTACTCATGTCTTTATTAGTGACTATAAACAGTATTTACCAGGTTATTGAATACTTACAGACTGAATTGTGAACAGTTGTGAACAGAGATACATCTAATTGGCCAATCTTATGGTTCACTGCAGCTCAAGGATCAATGATCGTCCATGACATGAAGTTAGTGACTGGCTGGCGGCTGCATAGCAAAGAGTATAGACGTTTTGAGGTTTCTATTAAGGCTTAAGGTTGCTATTTTAATGTTTGTAAACCGTGTTAAGCTATTTTTCATCAGGGAAGTGTAATTCAACCCAGATACTAACTGTATTCTGTGCACCATGTTTTTCTCAATATATCGCGTGTCCTATCATGGTCCTATGGGTCATTTGCGGTGGTGGTTGTGGGTCGTTATGTAATGTCCCGAGAGAATGGCTCCAGTAAGGCCTGCAGGGATACAGAATTTACCATGGCCAATGGATGAAGGACTTCCTCTTACTTCAGATCGAGATACTTCATACTCACCCATCCATGACAGAGAGGCTTGATGCTATAGAAGCCAACTATACTGATTTCAGATTTCAGTTGCAACAGATGTGCTCCAATGATTTCTCTCATGTCATTCACGTCCATTTGTTACTTTCAAGCTCTTATTTTATTTTAAACAGATGTAGCTATTTTTTTAATGACATTTTGATTATTTTCAGTTTATATTAATGTTCAATATGGCTGTTGAGTAGCAGATTTGTGTTCAGCAGGGACCAGTGTAGCAAAGCATTTAGCATAGTATATGTCAGAGTAGTTTATCTGCCTGCTTCACTTTGTTGGAAAACTTTTTAGCCCTACTGAACACGACCCAGACCTCATGCTTATTTTAAAGAGGATGTGTCATTCAGCTGCTTGATTTACAGATATTGTCTCCAATTCTGTGTACTTTCTAATGCACCCGGCCAAAGGGGACTGGAGTTGGCCTAGGAAGTGTAGATGAAGCAGCAGAGAAAATCCTGTCATAGGAAATCAGTGCCAAGTCAACTCAAGTTAGCCTATAGGTGAAATCCTACCTCTAGCAAGGTGAAATCCACTGCCATATCAGTTACTATTTTATGGTAGCTAAGCACTAGCCTGACGCCTCACACTACGTTCTTACGCTGTTCTGTCATTCACTACAGACTTTAGTGTGAATCTGCCATCATTGAAAGTCGTTTGAGTGACGTCGTTTATGGTGAAAACAAAGTCATCAGCAATTGGATCGCCTCTAACCAATCACAGTATTAAAGCCAATTATGTACTTCGAAAACACAGCTTCAACCACGTGTTCTGGCTCTGGCCCAACCCATTCGTTTTCTGGGACCAATCAGACGCCATGAATGTGTTCGCATTCGGTGAAGGGTTGGGGAGAAATGCCGCATTCAAAACAACTGGGAACTCTCCAACTTCCAACTTCACTGTGTTCAAGACAACTGCCAACTCTGAAAAAAACTAGCTCAGACCGGGATTTATTTTTTTGAACAGTCATCCAACTCAGGATTCCAAGTCGGAAACTCTGGAATCTTTCTATAGCTCCGACTTTCCGACTTGAAGATAACTGATGTCATGATTTGACCTTTTTTTCAGAGTTCCCAATTGTCTTGAAAGCACCATATGGTCATATCCAGACTCCTTGCGGAGAAAAAAAAAGGTTTGTGGGCGTAGCATTTTAGCAGAGCAAGGTGTCTGGGTAGCCAGGCAAACTGAACCTTAATCTCTCTTTATGCTCTCCTTATGCTTTCTCTGGGAGGATCTTGTTTTGGTATTTTGTCAGCAGTATCCCATTTGCTTGCCATGTATCAGAGTGAGATGTGACTGGGCAGTAAAACATAGTGAGTTCAGTGGGTTCTCTCCAGTGCGACATTTTATTGTGCACCATCATCATGTTGGCACGAGGTGCAGCAGTGCTGTGGCTGTTTCCAAGCCAAGGCCATGCCCCTGTTTGTGTTCTGTCTGAGGATGGGTGGGGGTTGTTTTAACAAGGAGCCTGCTCTGATATTCACAACCCTTTACTGCTTAGTGCTGCAGCAGAGCGCACCAGCAGCAGACCTCCAGAGCCAAGCCACGTACGGCCACAGCCATGCCCAAGTCGACCTGTTGGGCCTGGACTGATTAGTCAGCAGTCTGCCGGGTGCAGCTCCAGGCCTCCGGCTCCACCTTAAAGACACACGACCAGATTAACAGCACAAACTGGAATATCCCCGGGCACGTCCCCACTCCCCGTCATCAGTCACAGCTTTCTGGCCAGCCCTAAGCAGCTCATAGCCTACCTAAACTAGCTAGTATCTTAATCTAAAGTAAAAACACATAGCTATTTGTTGATCTTGCGGAACATTTTCTTCTGGTTCTGCATATTGGCCTATGTTTCCCATTGTCAGAAACAGGGTTGTAGTTGAGCTTACTCCATTCACTGTAAAATCCCCCTTACACACCATTGTTAGGCTTTGTAAGTGGACTATTGCACATAAAGTAAAGGCTGAAGTTGGTATACAGTGTTATCTATTTATGTTACAGGCCTATATGTTAGAATGCTATATGGTCCTATGTGTTACAATGCATTCGGAGAGTATTCAGACCCCTTGACTTTTCCCACATTTTGTTACGTTACAGCCTTATTTTATTAAAATAGAGTCTTCTTGGGTATGATGCTACAAGCTTGGCACACCTGTATTTGGGGAGTTTCTCCCATTTTTCTCCTCAGCTCTTCTCAAGCTCTGTCAGGTTGGATGGGGAGCGTCACTGCACAGCTATTTTCAGGTCTCTCCAGAGATGATCGATATGGTTCTGGCCCTGGCTGGGCCACTCAAGGACATTCAGTGACTTGTCCCGAAAGCCACACCTGCGTTGTCTTAGCTGTGTGCTTAGAGTCGTTGTCCTGTTGGAAGGTGAACCTTCACACCAATCTGAGGTCCTGAGCGCTCTGGAGCAGGTTTTAATCAAGGATCTCTCTGTACTTTGCTCCATTCATCTTTCCCTCGATCCTGACTAGTCTCTCGATCCCTGCCACTGAAAAACATCCGAAACATTATAATGCTGCAACCACCATGCTTCACCGTAGGGATGGTGCCAGGTTTCCTCCATCTTGGTTTCATCAGACCAGAGAATCTTGTTTCTCATGGTCTGAGACTCCAAGCGGGCTGTCATGTGCCTTTTACTGAGGAGTGGCTTCCTTCTGGCAACTCTACCATAAAGGCCTGATTGGTGGAGTACTGCAGAGATGGTTGTCCTTCTGGAAGATTCTCCCGTCTCCACAGAGGAACTCTGGAGCTCTGTCAGAGTGAGCATCGGATTCTTGGTCACCTCCCTGACCAAGAACCTTCTTCCCCAATTGCTCAGTTTGGTAGGGAGGCCAGCTCTAGGAAGAGTCTTGGTGGTTCCAAACTTCTTAATTTAAGAATGATGGAGGCCACTGTGTTCTTGGGGACCTTCAATGCTGCAGAAATGTTTTGGTACCCTTCCCCAGATCTGTGCATTGACACAATCCTGTCTCAGAGCTCTACGGACAATTCCCTTGACCTCATGGCTTGGGTTTTGCTGCTCTGACACGCACTGTCAACTGTGGGACCTCATATAGACAGGTGTGTCCCTTTCCAAATCATGTCCAATCAATTGAATTTACCACAGGTGGACTCCAATCAAGTTGTAGAAACATCTCAAGGATGATCAATGGAAACAGGATGTACTTGAGCTCAATTTCAAGTCTCATAGCAAAGGGTCTGAATACTTGTGTAAAAAAAGTACATTTGCAAAAATGTCATTCTGGGGTATTGTGTGTAGATTGATGAGGGGAAAATATATTTTAATCATTTTTAGAATAAGGTTGTAATGTAACAAAATGTGGAAAAAGTTAAGGGGTCTCAATACTTTCCGAATGCACTGTATGTTTGGCTGTAAATACCTCTGTCTGTGTGTACCTGGTTTCTTTTTAGAAACGGTGGCCCAGCTAATTCCCGATGCTGGCTCTCCACTCCACGAGCGTGTGCAGCAGTACCGTGAGCTGCTGGACGGCCTGCCCATGGATGCTTACACACACGGCTGTATCCTGCACCCAGAGCTCACCACCGACTCCATGATCCCAAAGTATGCCACAGCTGAAATACGTAGTAAGTCAAGTCAAGTTCAGTGTAACCATTTACAATTAATTGTAAAATATTCACATACAGTTGAAGTCGGAAGTTTACATACACCCTAGCCAAATACATTTGAACTCTGTTTTTCACAAATCCTGACATTTAATCCTGGAAAAATTTCCTGTCTTAGGTCAGTTAGGATCACCACTTTATTTTAAGAATGTGAAATGTCAGAATAATAATAGAGAGAATGATTTATTTGAGCTTTTATTTCTTTCATCACATTCCCAGTGGGTCAGAAGTTTACATACACTCAATTAGTATTTGGTAGCATTGCCTTTAAATTGTTTAACTTGGGTCAAACATTTCGGGTAGCCTTCCACAAGCTTCCAAAAATAAGTTGGGTGAATTTTGTCCCATTCCTCCTGACAAGAGCTGTTGTAACTGAGTCAGGTTTGTAGGCCTCCTTGCTGGCACACACTTTTTCAAGTCTGCCCACACATTTTCAATAGGATTGAGGTCAGGGCTTTGTGATGGCCACTCCAATACCTTGACTTTGTTGTCCTTAAGCCATTTTGCCACAACTTTGGAAGTATGCTTGGGGTCATTGTCCATTTGGAAGACCCATTTGCGTCCAAGCTTTAACTCCTGACTGATGTCTTGAGATGTTGCTTCAATATATCCACATAATTTTCCATCCTCATGATGCCATCTATTTTGTGAAGTGCACCAGTCCCTCCTGCAGCAAAGTACCCCCACAACATGATGCTGCCACCCCCGTGCTTCACGATTGGGATGGTGTTCTTCAGCTTGCAAGCCTCCCCCTTTTTCCTCCAAACATAACAATGGCCAAACAGCTCTATTTTTGTTTCATCAGACCAGAAGACATTTCTCCGAAAAGTACGATCTTTGTCCCCATGTGCAGTTGCAAACCGTAGTCTGGCTTTTTTATGGCTGTTTTGGAGCAGTGGCTTCTTCCTTGCTGAGTGGCTTTTCAGGTTATGTCGATATAGGACTCGTTTTACTGTGGATATAGATACTTTTGTACGTGTTTCCTCCAGCATCTTCACAAGGTCCTTTACTGTTGTTCTGGTATTGATTTGCACTTTTCGCACCAAAGTACGTTCATCTCTAGGAGACAGAACGCGTCTCCTTCCTGAGCGGTATGACGGCTGCGTGGTCCAATGGTGTTTATACTTGCGTACTATTGTTTGTACAGATGAGCGTGGTACCTTCAGGCATTTGGAAATTGCTCCCAAGGATGAACCAGACAAAACAATTCAGAGATCATGGCTGATTTCTTTTGATTTTCTCATGATGTCAAGCAAAGAGGCACTGAGTTTGAAGGTAGGCCTTGAAATACATCCACGGGTACACCTCCAATTGACTCAAATTATGTCAATTAGCCTATCAGAAGCTTCTAAAGCCATGACACCATTTTCTGGAATTTCCCAAGCTGTTTAAAGGCACAGTCAACTTAGTGTATGTAAACTTCTGACCCACTGGAATTGTGATACAGTGAATTATAAATGTAATAATCTGTCTGTTAACAATTGTTGGAAAAATGACATGTGTCATGCACAAAGTAGATGTCCTAACCGACTTGCCAAAACTATAGTTTGTTAACAAGAAATGTGTGGAGTGGTTGAAAAAATGAGTTTTAATGACTCCAACCTAAGTGTATGTAAACGTCCGACTTCAACTGTAGTATGAACTAAATTATTTTGAGATGTTTATTAGTAGACATCAAAAATGCATACATGTAAGTCACGTGCACATTGTAATAATATCATATTGAATATAAACAGAGTTCGTGATCCGCAATATCCCAAAACAAAATGAAAACTGATATAATAATCCATTACCATTCAGCGTTCTCACAACATTTTTATGTTAACAGGTTGTCATCAACCAAATTACGCTGTCCAATTTCACCTTGTTTATAGTTAAAATCCATCAAATTGAATTGAAGCAATGTCATTCATTCTCTGTATGCGATATTAGGTCATTGAGTCTGCACTCAGTACATTAACCCTTACTTCATGGACGTGTTGTGTAAATCAAGAAAAAGGCTAGTCCAGCCAAAAGCCTGCAGTGGAATAAATTAACGAGGAAACCCCATGCCCTGTGTTGATGTCTGTTAAATAAACTTGATGCTTTATTTGTTGTTTAAGGCGGTACACCAATGTTTATATTTAATCAGAGTCATTCATGTGTTTTATGAACAACATGTTATTGATTTATATCTCACACTTTATAACTGAAATGGGTTGTCCTTGGGAAATGCAGATTTAATGGGATCTCTGCGTATTTGTAAGTTGTGTATTTCTAACGAATTATACTCTTGTCAACTAGGAACGTATACACTTGATCATTTGCTGTTATTGAACATCAACTCTCTGCCTTTGGTACTGTTTTAGACCGCCAGTTGTGGTGACAGAAGGGTTTATCAGAGGTATTTACTCCAATAGTCACTGACTATTGTCTCTTATCTCACTATTTCATCCAGGAGTCAGTGATGTCTCTGTTTCTCTGTCCTTAGGACACTTGACCAACGCTGCGTCTGAGCTGATGAAGCTGGACCATGAGGAGCCCACTCTGACAGAGCCATACCTCTCCAAGCAGAAAAAACTCATGGTAAGACTGGCAGCATGGCACCACCAGACCACAGGAGAAGCCTTAAAAGAGAGAAACATTACAGATGATTGTCACAGTACAAACAATTGACCTTTCCGTTCGCTCTAAATACTGTGTGTGTGTGTGTATCTGTGTTTAAGAGGCATATAACAATTTCTTTAAATGTGCATGGCCTTACAAGATTGTTAAGATGAGGTGATGCTGTTCTTACTCAAATGAACTGGTCACATTGACAACTGTAAGCAATATGAGCTGTTGGGTACATTTTTACTACACAGAGCATCTCCAACGTGGTTGTTTTTGACAATGTTTCAGTGTGATGTAGGATAGATATTGTGCAATTACCCCAAGTGATTGTGCCAGGTTCTGTGTTAGTTCTTTGTTGACCCATAATATATCAACATGAATAGCTGCTACTGCCAGGGCCAACCTGCTGGCTAAAGCAAATGGTTTCCCTTTAACGGCTTGGCACTGCCTATCTTTAGTCAGTACCTATATGAAAATATGTTCATTTACCACTGTTAGTTACACTGTTACAAATAGGTTTATTTTCCTCTGTTATTGTATTCCAAGGGGACACAGATATGATTAGTTACTTGCTTGTGCCAGACAATGACATATTACATGATAACTGGTAGGTCTTCTGTTGAGACCAGTGTCTCGGCAGATGTTGTCCATGTATGTTTCATGTGATCTTCGAAGAGGTATTGGCCCGTGAGAGGCTATCCATGGTGTGAGACTGAATATAGGCATAGAGATGGAGATGGGTTTCACATACACTACACTATATATACAAAAGTATGTGGACACCCTTTCAAAAGAGTGGATTTGGCCATTTATGCCACACCCGTTGCTGACAGGTGTATAAAATGGAGCAAATTTCGGCCCTGCTAGAACTGCCCTGGTCAACGGTAAGTGCTGTTATTGTGAAGTGGAAACGTCTAGGAGCAACAACAGCTCAGCCGCAAAGTAGTAGGCCACACAAGCTCACAGAATGGAACCGCCGAGAGCTGAAGCGCATATACTGTATGTGATATGGGATTACTCTTGTGCTCACAGGCAAAAATATTGGACCACGACAATGTCAGCTACCTGAAGAAGATCCTTGGCGAGTTGGCGATGGTACTAGATCAGGTGGAGGCCGAGCTAGAAAAGAGGAAAATCGAGTATAAAGGTAAGGGGAGATTATTGTCCCCCTCAATGAAATCGGGGAGGGGACTGTGGACCTGCCTCTGTCCATATGATTGTCAGACGCAATATCTCAGACAGCACTGGCCTGATTTTGACAAAACTTGGGTGAATGATGTGTCTTGTCATAGAGATCCGGTATTTACAAAATTACACTGATTGGCCCAAGGCGGAAGATATAGTAATTAACTGAAATTTGTTAGTCACACGGGGTGGGGCCCATTTGTGGGGGACGACATGTTTACTGTTGCCATGTTATTTATGTTTATGCCCTTCAGTTCAGACATTACCAAATATATTCTATTTTATCTTCCTAGCCTGGTCCCAGATTTGTTCTATCTTGCCAACTGCAAATACAGTGGCAAGAAAAAGTATGTGAACTCTTTGAAAATACCTGGAATTCTGCATAAATTGGTCATAACATTTTATCTGATCTAGGTCACAACAATAGACAAACACAGTCTGCTTAAACTAATAACACACAAACAATTATACATTTTCATGTCTTTATTGAACACACCGTGTAAACATTCACAGTGCAGGGTGGGAAAAGTATGTGAACCCTTGGATTTAATAACAGGTTGACCCTCCTTTGGCAGCAATAACCTCAACCAAACGTTTTCTGTAGTTGCGGATCAGACCTGCACAACGGTCAGGAGGAATTTTGGACCATTCCTCTTTACAAAACTATTTCATTTCAGCAATATTCTTTGAATGTCGGGTGTGAACTGCTCTCTTGAGGTCATGCCACAGCATCTCAATCAGGTTGAGGTCAGGACTCTGACTGGGCCACTCCAGAAGGTGTATTTTCTTCTGAGTGTTTTACGTATCGTAGTCTCGTCAACAGAGATGTTAGCATGTTCCAGAGATTTCTTTAAGTCTTTAGCTGGCACAACCTCACACTATGTTTGTCTATTGTTGTGACTTAGATGAGGATCAGATCAAATTTGAAGACCAATTCATGCAGAAATCCACATACTTTTTCTTGCCACTGTACTATGGTCATATAAGAGTTGACAAGACAGCACACATATCTGGGACAAGGCTACTTCATACCACTCTGCTACAGTATCATGTTTTCTTTTCCCTTTGGCAGGTCAAAAGTGTGAGTTGTGGCTATGTGGACCTGAATTTACACTAGCTGATGTCTGCCTGGGAGCCTTGTTGCACAGGCTTAAGTTCTTGGGACTCTCAAAGAAATACTGGGAGGACGGCAGCCGACCCAACCTCCAGTCCTTTTTCGAGCGGGTGCAAAAACGCTACGCTTTCCGCAAGGTTTTGGGCGACATCCACACAACCCTCCTGTCAGCAGTTCTACCTAACGCATTCCGAATGGTAAAAAAGAAGCCGCCATCTTTTTTCGGGGCCTCTTTCCTCATGGGTTCTCTGGGAGGGATGGGATACTTTGCCTATTGGTTTTTAAAAAAGAAATATGTGTAGTGAACGCCACCACCTCCTTGTGTTAAATGTCTGTGTATTTGTGTGATGTTTAAACTTTTCTGTAATGTTTTACGACAGCAGGAAAATATGAATCTATATAGAGAACAATATTACTTACCTGGGTGAACAAAGAATATACAAACATTCCATACACAAAGGAATTCTTAACAGCAAATTTTTCTGGTATTCAATGCCTTCATCTATTTAATTTCTGGTCTATCGATCAACATGTTACTTTCTCATTAGCTCATTTTGGAGACATGCTTTAGGTTCAGTTATATTGAATTATCATTATGGTCATATTCCCTACACATGAGAGAGCCAGACAGAATGTTTTGACATTGCATCACCATACCCAAAGTGGGGCTCATCCACACCCTGCATGTACTAGAGTTTTATTAAAGGGATATTTCTGGATTTTGACAATGAGGTCCTTTATCTACTTCCCAAGAGTCAGATGAACTTGTGGATACCATTTTTATGTCAACGTGTCCAGTATAAAGGAAGCTTGAGGTAGTTTCGCGAGCCAATGCTAACTAGCGTTAGCACAATGACTGGGAGCTAACAGATACCATTAGACTTCCAGTCATTGCGCTAACGCAAGTAAGCAATTGCGCTCATGCTAGTTAGCAACTTCATTCAAACTGCACGCAGCGACATAAAAATGGTATCTACGAGTTCATCTGACTCTGGGGAGATGATAAAGGGCCTTATTGGTAACATCCAGAAATATCCCCTTTAATACAATTTTCCATCATTGTTTTGGCGTTCACCTATTGCCCTTCACTCCTCTGTTGGCCTGGGGTTTCCGTTATTAAAACCCAGTCAATTGACATGATGAACACTGATACTGCACTTCTGATACTTCCTGTGCTGCCAAAAACTGCCAGATGAGACGTTAGGATAGCAAGACTTCCAGTCGGTCCCAATTAGCTCGCTATCCCCTGGCCATAACTCTTGTTTGCAGATCTGTGAGCTCCACAACTACACTGCTTATACCTACCCAGACCCTTCAGATATGCAAACATTGGGCCAGAGGGAATGGTTCGGGAGTGATTTGGGATCGGCTGAACCAACCAAATACAGACACTACCTTTAGAGCACCATGAAAACATATGCGCTCCATCCATTCATTCATTAATAAAAGGTGATTCTCATTTCTCACACCACAGCTTTGAACTGAGCATAAACTGATCCTTGAAAGTCAGTGGTATGATGGAGAAATACTAAAAGGGTAAATTGAGCCCTCTGCAATATTGAGCGGGGAATCAGTCAGTGGCCTTTAACAGTGCCCCTATAGAGTGATTATGAAATTCTACGTTCAGTTAAATACTCACCTGAATAGCTGATATTTTTTGGATTCCAGGAGTTTTAGTTCAGCTAACTAACCTTTTTGTTTATTTTGTTATATGACTGGTATAACTAGGCATTTAACCTAAACTTCTACAACCTAAACCTCTTATAAGAAACCCCTCTGGAGTCTGACTGAACTATACAATGTTCCCCTCTATTCAGGAGTGCTAGCATGTACACAGACGAATGTGGAACGTTAGCAGGGTTTGCATTGTATGGTTACAATGATTTATTTATATTTAAATGAGGTCTGGGTAAAAAAGAAACAGGACAAGATGCAATACAGGAAGCTCCAGTTCTGTTTTTCCACAGAGCCAGAATCTCTTTCTCAAGTCTTTCCTCACGTCCTCTCCCTCCCTCGAGGAGGGACAGGAGAACATTAAACGAGAAGAGCAGAGGAATCTTGGATCTTCAGCTCTATTTCAATTGCTTAAACATCCATCCACTCCTTGTCAAGGCATGGGAGACAACTGAGAAATATACTTTTTCTTTTCAAGGTGTTTTGAGGAAGAGGAAAGACGTGAGATTCATTCACTTTGAGTGAACAGAGTAACTGTGCAGATGGTTGTTAACAGACTGCATGGCTGATTACTACTGAGATGGGGCGTTGGAAGAGGATTCTGAACCGAAGACAATGACCAATGTTTCATTAGCAATGTGTCAGCTGTGTGGGATATCTATGTCCTAAATTGCAACCTGTTCCCTATGTAGTGCACTCATGTTGACAAGGGCCCATATGGCTCTGGTCAAAACTAGTGCACTAGGTAAGGAATAGGGTGCAATTTTTGGATTCGGCCCTACCTAATGGTTTCACTTGTATTACTTCTCCTTGTCAAGACACACTTGGGGCCGGTTTCCTAGACACAGATAAAGCCTAGTCCTGAACTAAAAAGCATACTCAATGGAGAATCTTCATTGAAATAACTGTTTAGTTCAGGACTAGGTTTAGGCTTAATCTTTGTCTGGGAAACCAGACCTACAAGTTTGTCTGAAAACCGGAAGTTGAGAAGTTACAGTTCATCACCTTTTTTGTTTGTTGGTGACAAAAAAAAAATATTCGGTGCAGAAGAACTGTAAAAACAAAATGATTCACAATATGTTGAGCTTTGGAGATCTATATAATGGAAAGAACATTTGACTCCAGCAGTCACCTGTATAAGAACAATAACATAAAATGGCACAGGTTTGAATATCTTAAGTTGAAGCTGTTTTTAAAGTTGGAAGTAAGCAAGGTAACACATTTGACAGTTTGCCTAGTACTCAACTAATACATACATTGTCTTTCATTATTAGCCATACGGCAGTTTAACACAAGTGTCTACAATCCACTTCATTTTTTCTTCTTGCACTATTGTGGCTCCTCCTGGGACTTTCACTGATACATAAACTGTAACACTGTCTGGGTGAAATGTCAGAGACCAATTGAGAAATCACCTTTCCATAACCAGCCGATCATTGTCAAGGCTTGCATATGTTTCATTATAACAAGCACCATTGTCACCGATAATGATCTGCTTCTTACAACTGAAAAATGAATCCCTGCAAATAAGGTCTGTAATTCATATGGCTCACAGAACTCTCGAGACAATGAATTCATCAAGTTGAGTACTCTTAGTCATTATTTGTGGGCATATTACACAATAGTATTTCTTATTTTTATAAACATGCATTTATTTAGAGTGCACTGTTTGTTCATAAGCCTTAATTTATTCAGTTGCCATCAACAAAAAAATGTATTATGAAATTGAAAAATAGAAACTGGAGAATATAAACTGTTATTTCAACACTTATAATTGAATGTAATGTATTTTCTCTATTCTTTTATACTCTTTTTTTCTCACATACAAACAAAACAGACAATATCCTCATTGTTAAAGAAGTTTATTTGAGTGCACAGTCATGCAATCTACTTAAAATACAATTAATTTCACAATAACTGTACCTGTACATCATACTCAATATTCCATGTCCCTAGGTAGTGCTGAGAATAAACAGATGCACCTACAGCTAGTAGTAGCATTGATATGATTAGAATCCTTTGGTTCTGTAAAGAATTGTGTGTTGTCCTTAATGATTTGTAAAACAAAATTAAATAGTTAGGCTACAATTTTGGCTGACTGTATGAATAAAGCAATGCTGATTGAGAGCTGCTGGACATTTGAGACATCTGGCAATCTGTACAACTAGCTCCAGAACTGATCTCATTTTTATTTGAGGGTTGTGTGTTACAATAAAAACTGTACGCAAACCCCAATACCTTGAAAATACCTTACAGATAAGCCTTACAGTATCTCATTGTAAATGTAGTGAACACTACATTTGCCATTGAGAAACAAATTAATTAGGCTACTTTATACATTTCTCTACAATAAATATTTCCACACAAATAAAACATTTGAAGCCAAAAACGTAAAACAAAAAATTACACCGTGACCACCAGAGTGGGGTGAATTATTATTATTTATTTTTTTCAGGTTTGGGTGAATTCCTTATTCAATTCAGGAAGTAATGGTATGGACCTCAACCCTGGAGAAGACTAGCTAGCTGATAAGCCTAGGCCTGGACCTAGACGTCAACGCCATGCACTGCAATGATCTCGGATTACTTCAGAGTCATTTTAAGAACACCAGCTGCCTACGGCCACATAGGGAGTCGGGACTGCATGCAAACCAACCCCGGACCCCTGTCCAAAATGACCTTTCTGAAGGAAAGACAACTTTAAATAGCAATAACGGTCAACACTGACCCTCAGAAGAATGTCAATGTTTTTAAATGTAATGTTTTGACGGTGCCAAACGTTGCAGAGCCACACAGCAGTGCGAGAGTAGGATGTTTAGCCTAGTACTAAGTAGTGCTGATTTTAAGCAAGTCAACTCTGCTTTGTGGGCTTAAGTGGAAGACCAGGCGATAAGGGCTTTGGATACCATACCCGATATGTGACAAACCATGCCAGAATTCCAAAAACAGTCCCGAGACCGTTC
This sequence comes from Salvelinus namaycush, assembly GCF_016432855.1. NCBI lineage: Eukaryota > Metazoa > Chordata > Actinopteri > Salmoniformes > Salmonidae > Salvelinus > Salvelinus namaycush. The sequence continues at coordinate 15,466,705 of NC_052322.1, forward strand.
TGCCAGAAATTATGAAAATACACAGAGGTACACATAAACATCCATATCCAGATGAATACTATTCCATTAAGGGACACATATAACAGATCAAGGACAATGTTCCGATTCCTCTCCATGGTAGCCATAGGTGCCATTTCTTCAGCAATGATGAGTGCAGAGTACGAGAGAATGAACGAGTGTCCTGAGATGTCATAGCCGTCCCATTGACCCCCAGCACTCCTGCATCTCCACTTTGTGGTGAATTCTTTATGAGGGACTTGATCCCTGTGGCATGTACCTGTGGCATCTTCAATGTAGAAGAAGGTCTCGGTGAAGGTGTACCAAATGGCTGTGGCCACCACCAATGAGCTCATTCGCCGGAGGGCAAAGGTCAAGCTGTCGTTGTAGTGTATGAGGAAGATGAATGGGGTCAACAGCAGTAAAGTCCAGCCCCAGGACACTTTGACAAAATACCTGAAAGAGATATAGGAAGTGGTCATGTAAGATGCAGCACAGACCGTTGATAATCAGACTACACAGGTAAACTTGCTTGCGGACAAGTGTTTAGCCGTATGTAGGGTTTTCGGCCATTACATTCGCCCACATTTGGCTTCGTGTAAACTCCTATGTGGTGTTGTAACGTTTAGAAACGTCAATAATCATTGCTTTCTAAACCTGTGTTGATATGCCCCTTATTATTCATATAATCCAGAAATAATATTTCAAATAAAAAAGCCAGTTACTGTTAAGCGTAGGCATCGGGACTATTAACAAAATTCCCCATGTCAGTAGATACTATCGTCAATAGGCGCTAAAGTATTTAACGTTAGTGTTTATGAATTTGTTAAGTGGTTGTTGCTAGCTAACCTCTATGTTGCTCCTCCTTGTATTTTAACGTTAAATAAATACGAAATAAGAACTGGGGATATAGTTAGCTAGCTAACTTGCCTGTTTAACTGAATAACACTGGCGTTTGGCCCTAGTCGTTGCTGTGCTCGCAAGGGTTTGCCACTTTGCCACTAAATCTAGTTGTCATTGTGGATAGTTTGCTAACCGGTAACGTTAGCTGACTCTACTTACATATTGAGAACATTTCTGCTGTTGCTAAAATATGTCTCCGGGACGAGCTGTGTCGACTTGACAAGGGATCCCACCATTGAAAGACCCAAGAAAATCCACGGCAATTTAAGACGGACAAACGGTATCCTCCAAAGTGCCACAAACTTGTTCACGATGATATCCACGTCTGCCATGTTACCACTTGGAACGAGAATGGCTGATGGCGGTCCAATGAATGAGGGGATTGGTATAGTACACCGTGACATCAGCCCTCTCTACACAATGAACTCTATGAGCGTTGCGTTTCAGCATTTCAGACATTTGTCCAAAAATATACATTGATTTGAATGAGTAGATCATTTGATTAATATCTTGGCAATTGGCAAGCAACGACATTAAATACGTTTAATTGTTTTCACTATGGTACATGTGACGTTTAATGACTACTGGAGAATGGTGGGAGGGGGAACAAGTTACTTTTTGTAATTTTTCATAAATCGCATGTTCAGAGAACAGTTTCAAAGTTACGAAGACAAGGGCAAAAGCTTCTTCTTCTATGAGGTTTAACGGCAGTTGGCATCCAATTTGTTGCATTACCGCCACCTACTGGGCTGCAGTATAACTCCCTTATACTTTGCTTGAAAAATAAAAATGTACTAAATAAATACCCTTCTAACACTACACTCACTAATCTCAAAATTATATAAAATACAAATAACACCACCCTCAAATCAAATCAAATGTTATTGGTCACATACACATGGTTAGCAGATGTTCATGCGAGTGTAGCAAAATGCTTGTGCTTCTAGTTCCAACAATGCAGTAATATCAAACAAGTAATGTAACAAATTCACAACAACTACCTTATACACACAAATGTAAAGGATGAATAAGAATATGTACATATACATATATGGATGAGCGATGGCTGTGCAGCATAGGCAAGATGCTGTAGATTATATAGAACAGTATATACATATGAGATGAGTAATGTAGGATATGTAAACATTATTAAAGTGCCGTTATTTAAAGTGACTAATGATAGGTTTAGGCAAGATGCAGTAGATGGTATAGAACAGTATATACATATGAGAAGAGTAATGTAGGATATGTAAATATTTTTAAAGTGGCGTTATTTAAGGTGACTAGTGATACCTTTATTAAGTCCATTTATTAAAGTGGCAAGCGATTTGAGTCTGTATGTTGACAGCAGCCTCTCTATGTTAGTGATGGCTGTTTAACAGTCTGATGGCCTTGAGATAGAAGCTGTTTTTCAGTCTCTTGGTCACAGCTTTGATGCACCTGTACTGACCTCACCTTCTGGATGACCGCGGGGTGAACAGGCAGTGGCTTGGGTGGTTGTTGTCCTTGATGATCTTTTTGGCCTTCCTGTGACATCGGGTAATGTAGGTGTCCTGGAGAGCAGGTAGCTTGCCAACTGTGATGCATTCTGCAGACCGCACTATCCTCTGGAGAGCCTTGCGGTTGTGGGCGGAGCAGTTGCCGTACCAGGCGGTGATACAGCCCGACAGAATGCTCTCGATTGTGCATCTGTAAAAGTTTGTGAGTATTTTCGGTGACAAGCCAAATTTCTTCAGCCTCCTGAAGTGCCTTCTTCACCACACTGTCTGTGGGGGTGGACCATTTCAGTTTGTCCATGATGAGTACGCCGAGGAACTTAAAACTTTTCACCTTCTCCACTACTGTTCCGTCGATGTGGATGGGGGGGTGCTCCCTCTGCTGTTTCCTGAAGTCCACGATCATCTCCTTTGTTTTGTTGAAGTTGAGTGTGAGGTTATTTTCCTGACACCATACTCCGAGGGCCCTCACCTCCTCCCTGTAGGCCATCTCGTCGTTGTTGGTAATCAAGCCTACCACTGTAGTGTCGTCTGCAAACTTGATGATTGAGTTGGAAGCGTGCATGGCCACGCAGTCATGGGTGAACAGGGAGTACAGGAGAGGGCTGAGAACACACCCTTGTGAGGCCCCAGTGTTGAGGATCAGCGGGGTAGAGATGTTGTTTCCTACCTTCACCACCTGGGAGCAGCCCATCAGAAAGTCCAGGACCCAGTTGCACAGGGCGGGTTCGAGACCCAGGGTCTCGAGCTTAATGACGAGTTTGGAGGGTACTATGGTATTAAATGCTGAGCTGTAGTCAATGAACAGCATTCTTACATAGGTATTCCTCTTGTCCAGATGGGATAGGGCGGTGTGCAGTGTGATGGCGATTGCATCGTCAGTGGACCTATTGGGGCGGTAAGCAAATTGGAGTGGGTCTAGTGTGTCAGGTAGGGTGGAGGTGATATGGTCCTTGACTAGTCTCTCAAGGCATTCGGCACACACGCTCGTACAGGATAACTTATATATCCTAACTTCACTTTGTCGGGCAAAGACTCATCTTCAAAACTCTATAGAGCAGATAATAATTATTTCCCCACTATCGCCTCCCTGTCTGCGGCGCAATCAAACGACGAGCATCAAATACACCTGGAATCTTTCCCCTCAGCTGGTCAACTTTTATATTTTGGTCAACTTTTATATTTACTGCTACCCCAGTTATGACTTTTTTCATTGGTGCCCTTTTCTTGGGAGTGAAACAATTCACTTTTCTTGCTCCCATTTGTTTTATTCCGAGCACATTCTCCCTCTGACCAACAGAAACACAAACAATTATCAATAGACCACTTCTGGTTACCCTCACCAATTCCACATTACCCAACTCTTTTTTCACCCACCGTGAAACCACAAATGGATCAGCCAAAGGGCAAGAGTCCACTTTTTCCATAAACTTCACTCCTACTGTCATAGACTCCGATAACTTCACCACACCTACCACCTCTGATACTTCACCCTCATTCACTTCCATTTCTCCTCCTGTCTTCAGCTCCCTCTGCTTACACTTTCTACCATTCGTCTTTAACAAACCATCTCCCTTTTTCCCACCATTTTTATCCGACTCAAACTCACCCTCTTCTTCCCTCTTTCTCTTAGACCTCCTCTCCGTCTTTTTCCCTCCATTCCTCCTTCGTTTTCCAAGTATACGTCTCCTTATGAATACTGCACTACTCCTGACAACCACCTTGTTCTTGCTTTCTCTAGGGACTCCATTTCCGCCGAGGGGTCCACCCTCTCTAATCTATCAGGGCAAAAGCTAATCACCCCTGAGCTCATTATGGCTTCTGTGGTTTTATCGACCATCATTTACAGAGCATCCCATGGCCTCTAGGTGACAGTCTAAGCATGAGGGATATTCAGTTTGGAACAGTTAGAAATAATATCAATGTATTTCTCTGAGTAGTCACCATTTCCAATTCATTGATATTGGTTTAACAATAGGAGCAGTTCACACACCCATAAGATGGAACAATCAATGCTGTACATCTTTCATTTCATAAATCTGCTGATATCAATGAAATATATTTATCAATCAATCAAATGTATTTATAAAGCCCTTTTTACATCAGTCGATGTCACAAAGTGCTATACAGAAACCCAGCCTAAAACCACAAACAGCAAGCAATGCTGAAGTAGAAGCAGTTATGGAAGTAGCAGCAAGTTTATCAATTAATCAAAACAGTGACATGTCAAATATATATACAGATAAAAATAGCATGCAGGTAAAAGACAAGTGGATTTTATAGGCTAGAGCACAAACATCAAACGTTATTTATACAAATAACACATTCAAGTGTAACAGAACAGGAGCTCTGGGAGCAAGTCAAGTAGTGCAAGGTTCAAATGATTGCAATTTCCCAATATATTGCATCCAATTTGAGGCGAGCAAATAAAAAAAAAATGTTGACACCAATTTAACATTCGTCCTTGTGTATCTGTAAAATAGGCAATAACATCACGCAGATTAATTAAATGTTTTTCCCGCGCTACAGATGGCTATATCGGGCTGCTAATACAGGACTAATACAGGCCCAGTGCACTATTTTTGTGAGATTTCTTTTCTTCAAAAATATATACAGTACCAGTCAAAAGTTTGGACACACCTACTCAGTCAAGGGTTTTTCTTAATTTTTTACTATTTTCTACATTGTAGAATAACAATGAAGACATCAAAACTATGAAATAACACATATGGAATCATGTAGTAACCAAAAAAGTGTTAAACAAACCAAAATATATTTTAGATTTGAGATTCTTCAAAGTAGCCACCCTTTGGCTTGAATACAGCTTTGCACACTCTTGTCATTCTCTTGGTGCCCAACACATATTCTGTAAGGTCCCTCAGTCGAGCAGTGAATTTTAAACACAGATTCAACCACAAAGACGAGAGAGGTTTTCCAATGCATCGCTAACAGCACCTACAGTGCCTTCAGAAAGTATTCCCACCGCTTTACTTTCCCCCATTTTGTTGTTACAAAGTGAGATTAAAATGGATTTAATTGTAATTGTTCTGTCAATGATCTACTCAAAATACTCTTTAATGTCAAAGTGGAAGAAATTAACATTTGTAAAAAAATATATATATATTTTTTTATAAGATAAATATTTGACCCCCTGAGTCAATACAGAATCACTTTTGACAGTGATTACAGCTAGAGCTTTGCACACCTGGATTGTAAAATATTTGCACATTACTCTTTCAAGTTCTTTCAAGTTGGTTGTTGATCATTGCTAAACAGCCATTTTCAAGTCTTTTTTTCCACATTTTCCACATTTTCCACATATTTTCAATCCCTTTTAAATCAAAACTGTAACTAGGACACTCACGAACATTCAATCTCATCTTGGTATGCAATTCCAGGGTATATTTGGCCATGTGTTTTAGGTTATTGTCCTGCTGAAAGGTGATTTGTCTTCCAGTGTCTGTTGGAAAGGAGACAACCAGATTTTCCTCTAGGATTTTGTCGGTGCTTAGCGCTATTCTGTTTTTTTTATCATAAGAAGACTCCCTAGTCCTTGCCGATGGCAAGCACACCCATAACATGATGCAGCCACCACCATGCTAGAAAATATGAAGAGTAGTACTCAGTGATGTGTTGGATTTGCTCCAAACATAAAGCTTTGTATTCAGGACATAAAATATATTTCTTTGCCACTATTTTTGCAGGATGCATGTTTTGGAATATTTTTATTATGTACAGGATTCCTTAGTTTGTATTGTGGAGTAACTACAATGTTGTTTATCACAGCCATTGAACTATAACTGTTTTAAAGTCATCATAGGTCTCATAGTGAAATCCCTGAGCCATTTCCTTCCTCTCCGGCAACTGAGTTTGGAAGAACGCCTGTATCTTAGTAGTGACTGGGTGTATTGATGCACCATCCAAAGTTCACCATGCTCAAAGGGATATTAAATATCTGCTTTTTATTTTTACCCATCTAAATCAAGTTAATCAATTTGAAATTCAGGCTGTAACAGCAAAATGTGGAATAAGTCAAGGGTTATGAATAGCCTACTTTCTGAAGGCACTATATATAATGAATATGGGTATTTGAACTATACAATTCGATCTGCCCAAAATTGGAGGTAAGCAACTAGAATGTTACTAGGGCATCATTAAAACTTCCAGCATTTCATCTTTGATGGTAGTTACTGGAAGTTTAGTGTACCACTTCTCAAAACAGTTCCTGTCAGGAATAACGTTTTGTCGAGGCAATATTTACAACTTCTGCATTCTAGACTAGCCCTCTTGCTTTTGCATACTGGCGGTTTGCAAGGCACAGGAATGTGGTCTGTTTGCCTTTCAACGGTTGGACCGTGCACGTTCACCCCACAAAGTGAGGCTGCAAGCTCTTCCATGTACCGTTGCTGTGCCATTCGCGTCTCGTTCTTATTTTTGCATAGATCCTTGTGGAGGATTTAGCTGTTCATAGCAGCGATGTTAAGGAAGTGGTGGAAGAGAAGGCGGTACAACCTGCCGCCTAATGAGTAGTGATGGAGATGCATGTCGGACAGGTTCACACCTATGTTCTTAGTGTAGTCCACAAAGAGCTCTGGGATAGGCACGAGCACAGTGGTCCAGCTCCCGTCCTTCAAACTCTTCTTCCTCTTCAGCGTTGTGTCCTTCTCGTATGCTTTGTGTATGCTGGAACAGATCGACACCATGCTTCCGTCATTCCACTTCACATACAGCAGGTTGCCCTCCTTCCTCCACCTTATGGATCCACTCGGGGATTTCATTGGAGGGGCGTTTGTCTCGACGCAAGCAAGGTCTTCTCTATCCTCATGCAGGGTTCCACAAGCACCAATTTTCCGGGAAAATAAATCCTGGAACAGTTTTGAACGTGTGTAGAAATTGTCACAGTAGAGATAGTAACCAGTGCCCAAGTTGGATGGTTGAATGAGGCGCATGACAGCGTCGTAGGCATTGTCTGTTGCCAGAGGAGAAGTTGGACTTTCCAGTGTACACACTGAAGGCAATGGTGTAGCCATTGCTGGCTTAGCCTTTATGCACTGAGGCTTTTGAGATATAGCCTTAGATGCCACCATTCGCTCATCGACAGACAGATTTCTGTGAGGATGGTAATACGCTCGACTTGCAATCCGCATGGCACCCATCAATGGCTTAATATGGCAAAGGCTGTCGTACTCAGGCGTTCTCCTTTTTTGCATCGTTGACGCAGTCTTTCTTAGGGTCACTCATGTGAATGTTCACTAGCAACATTTGGAATCTATTCCTGGACATGACTGTCCCTGGAAAGGACAGGGAGAAAATGCTGTTCACTTTCCAGTAGTCTCTCATCCGTTTCAACTTGACCATAGACATGTAGAACAGAAGCCCTATGAGTTTATACATCTCTGGAAAAGTAATGTCCGTCCAGGCATATTTTCTCCCTCTCGCTATGTTTATCGCTGCTTGTTTGTTGGTGTTGTCACACAGGACCCTCATGGTCTGTTCACTGAAGAACAGCTTGAATAAGTCCAGTTGGGTGTAAGTGACGCTAGGGTCCAGCTGCACCCCAGGCTGCCTGGCTGAAAGAACCTCAATTGTTTGGGAACCACATCAATGTCCTTTTCTGTCTTCCACACATGCTGCAACTGCACTGTTCGCAGTGTAGCCTTGCCTCTGCTGGAGCTAAGGGAGACTCGGCGGGAACTCTTTTCCTTTTCGCATGCGAGTCTAGCCTGTGTGATAAAGAATTATTATAATTAGAATTAGTTTTTTAGTATCAAACCACCGAAGAGAGATGCCTTTTATTTGGCATATAAAGAAGATATTCAGCATCATTCTAGTTCTCCACATGCAACCCCCCTCCCCCCTAACACTATCATGAGCTGCATGCAGGCAATCCCCAGCACAAAAAAACACAAAGCTATTAGCCTGGTCCCAGATCCGTTTGTGTTGTCTTGCCAACTCCTATAGTCATTGTCATACCAAACGTGGCATTGCAACAACCATAGGAGTTGGCTATACAACACAAACATAAACAGGACCAGGCTTATGTTATATCCTCAAAAACAGAAAATGTATTACGAGATGATCGAGTCCAGTTTATCTGACTCCTCATCATCAGAGTACACACAATAATCTGAATCGTCATCAAGACATCCAGGGTTTGATTTGCTCCCGTCATAGTCATGGTCCCAAACGACAACATCCATCTCAGGGGTCTTGTGTCGTGGCTAGTTGGCTGGTATTATGGGGAGAACAGGAATGTCTTCTGCTTTTCTATGGAGAGAGAGACCTGGCATGAGAGGAGTCCTTGGGTTCCGGGACAACAAGCCTGGTCTGTGTGGTGGTGAGGTTTGTGTGTTATGCGCGTGTGAGGAGCATTTCCAGTTCGCTGACATTGTAGAGGAGCGGGACTGGGCCTCAGTATCCTGAACTTCATTCTCGGACTATATCACTGGAAAAATATCAAAAGTTTGCCTATCTGCAATGAGAAGAATAGTTACATTTTTCCCTCTGAATAACCCCTTACCCAGTTCCATTCACTGCCATGGTAGAGGAGCCAGGCTGGGCCTCAGGATCCTCGTCTTCACAATCCCATCACTGAAATAAGTGCACAATTAGACCAGCACAAACCTAATGACAAGAATAGTTCAATTTTCACTCTGAATGACCCCATATTGAGTTCCATTCACAGAATAGTGTATTCTTACGTGTTAGTGCGATGTCACTTACATTTTCAATCTCAACCCCTAAGAGATATGCAGGTGCTCAGATTTGTATGCCAACCAAAGAGGTACCTACCCAGTTCGATCACTTTACTCTTGTGAAATGTTGCCGTCCAAATAGATACTCTCGGGTTCTGACAGATCACTCTTGAATTCAACATTGACGTCCAAAAGGGTACTCTCAGGTTCTGACAAATCACCGTTGACTTCAAATCAAATCCAATTTTATTGGTCACATACACATGGTTAGCAGATGTTATTAAGAGTGTCGTGAAATGCTTGTGCTTCTAGTTCGACAGTGCAGCAATATCGAACATGTAATCTAACAATTCCACAACAACTACCTAATCCACACAAATCTATGTAAAGTAATGGAATAAGAATATATACTTTTAAATATATGGATGAGCAATGACAGAGCGGCATAGGCAAGATGCAATAGATGGTATAAAATACAGTATATACATATTTAGATGAGTAATGCAAGATATGTAAACATTATTAAAGTGGCATTATTAAAGTGACTAGTGATCCATTTATTAAAGTGGACAATGATTTCAAGTCTGTATGTAGGCAGCAGCCTCTCTGTGTTAGTGATGGCTGTTTAACAGTCAGATGGCCTTGAGATAGAAGCTGTTTTTCAGTCTCTCGGTCCCAGCTTTGATGCACCTGTACTGACCTCGCCTTCTGGATGGTGGCCCGGGGCTAACAGGCAGTGGCTCGGGTGGCTATTGTCCTTGATGATCTTCAATGTTCCGATCCGTTCCTTTATCATGATGATTGTTGTCATCCAACAAGATTACCTCAGGTTCTGACCAATCACTATCAACGTCTGTGAGGTTGCACATCTGTAAGGGTAGAGGTCGGTATGGTAAGGGTTAGTTATTCTACCATGTTAGTAGTTCTCAATGTTGACTGTAGCCTACTCATTGTCATTCCATAAGGAGTTGGCATGAGAGCAGAGACAGACTGGCAACCTGGCTATGACTGTTGTGATAATCAATCACTATCTGTATTCTGGCTCTGTATCACTTTATATTACCAGGCCACATTGTGAAAGAACGTGGACTTTGTAAGTACAGGCCTAATATTTCATAGATGATGTTTGTCATATTATCCAGCAGTAAAGTAAAACATAATATAGGGTTATAACTGGGCCAAGTTGAAGTTAGTAGAACTACTGTAGGTAGTTCTACATTTGTTTGTGTGCATTGAAATGGAATGGACTGTTCCATGTGTAAAATCCTTACTACGCACACCATGCCTAAGCCTGACCTCCTGCACAACCAGTGTTACTATCATGGGGTGGCAGGTAGCAGGTAGACTAGTAGTTTGAGCGTTGGACTAGTAACCGAAAGGTTGCAAGATCGAATCCCCAAGCTGACAAGGTGAAAATCTGTTGTTCTGCCTCTGAACAAGGCAGTTAACCCACTGTTCCTAGGCCATCATTGAAAATAAGATTTTTTTCTTAAATAAAAGTTGTAATTTTTTTAATTATTTTTTAAAATCACCAACAGCAGAAAACGTATAGGTATTCGTCGGATTCCCCGTACATTGTCGTGCACTCATCGGATCTCTTCGGTTTCCTTTCCCCTGGTGTTCATCTCCTCCTTTACTACATTAGTAACCTTCCTTGCCCTCACAATCTTAAATGATCTATGGAGACATCTATCAATTTGACAAACAACGTTTTATAAGCATCATACCATCCTTTGAAATAAATATTGAATCATAAAACTGTAGCCAAAATCTTAGAAAACCACTGCTTGACAGAACGCCTACTCAACGCCATTGTTGTGGTCTTAGCTTCAAATCAAATTTTATTTGTCACAATTTTTTTTGTGTATTTTATTTAACCTGTATTTAAGTAGGCAAGTCAGTTAAGAACAAATTCTTATTTACAATGACGGCCTACCAAAAGGCCTTCTGCGGGAACGGGGGATTAAAAATATAAATAAATTGAATAAAAATATGGGACAAAACATACATCACAACAAGAGAGACAACACAACAATACATAAAGAGAGACCTAAGACAACAACATAGCATGGCAGCAACACATGACAACACAGCATGGTAGCAACACAACATGACAACAACATGGTACCAAAACAACACAGCAGCAGCACAACATGGTAGCAGCACAAAACAGGGTACAAACATTATTGGGCACAGACAACAGCACAAAGGGCAAGAAGGTAGAGACAACAATATTTCACGCAAAGCAGACTGTCAGTAAGTGTCCACGATTGAGTCTTTGAATGAAGAGATTGAGATAAAATTGTCCAGCTTAAGTGTTTGTTGCAGCTAGTGTTAAACACAAAATCCGGGGAGGGGCCAACTGAGTATAAGACTGCATCATCTGCATATAAATGGATGAGAGAGCTTCCTACTGCCTGAGCCATGTTGTTGATGTAAATTGAGCAGAGCGTGGGGCCTAGGATCGAGCCTTGGGGTAGAGCCTTGGGGTACACCCTTGGTGACAGGCAGTGGCGGAGACAGTAGATGTTCTGACTTTATGCACTGCACTCTTTGCGAGAGGTAGTTAGCAAACCAGGCCAAAGACCCCTCAGAGACACCAATACTCCTTAGCCGGCCCACAAGAATGGAATGGTCTACCGTATTAAAAGCTTTGGCCTAATCAATAAAAATAGCAGCACAACATTGCTTAGAATCAAGGACGCCGAATTAAACAGGTGTAGACATTTTTTTTTAAATATCCTATATAAAGCCCAAAGGGTAGGCTTCCATTATGTCAGATTGTGAAATGCACGGTCAAATACATTTTTACCAGGCCAAATTATTAGATGGCCCGAAAAAAAGCACTTAAAAAAATCTCTCACCACTATTTATTTCTGCAGTGTGGAGTCACCCTCTTTAAATAATTATTTTTTAACTTATCTGCAGAAAATCTGTTGTTTTGAGCTCAAACAGCAGTAGTAGCAGTATGCAAATCAGGGAGCCAAATGAATGACTCATTCACCGATGCGATTCAGCTCTCTACGTTCACCAAAAAGATCTGTTCAAAAAGAGCTGTTCGTTCACGAACAACCAATCACAACCAATCACTAATCTACAAACAATACCCCATAATGACAAAGCAAAAACAGGTTTTTAGACATGTTTGCAAATTTATTAAAAATTAAAAACAGATATACCTTATTTACATAAGTATTCAGACCCTTTGCTATGAGACTCGAAATTGAGCTCAGGTGCATCCTGTTTCCATTGATCATCCTTGAGATGTTTCTACAACTTGATTGGAGTCCACCTGTGGTAAATTAAATTGATTGGCATGATTTGAAAAGCCATTAACCTGTCTATATAGGGTCCCACAGTTAACAGTGCATGTCAGAGCAAAAACCAAGCCATGAGGTCGAAGGAATTGTCCGTAGAGCTCCGAGACAGAATTGTGTCGAGGCACAGATCTGGGGAAGGGTACTAAAACATTTCTGCACCATTGAAGGTCCCCAAGAACACAGTGGCCTCCATCATCCTTAAATGGAAGAAGTTTGAAACCACCAAGACTCTTCCTAGAGCTGGCCGCCCGGCTAAACTGAGAAATCGGGGGAGAAGGGCCTTGATCAGGGAGGTGAGCAAGAACCCATGCTCACTCTGACAGAGCTCCAGAGTTCCTCTGTGGAGATGGGAGAACCTTCCAGAAGGACAAGATTGAACTCTTTGACCTGAATGCCAAGCGTCATGTCTGGAGGAAACCTGGCACCATCCCTACGGTGAAGCATGCATCATGCTGTGGGGATGTTTGTCAGTGGCAGGGATTGGGAGACTAGTCAGGATTGTGGGAAAGATGAACAGAGCAAAGTACAGAGAGATCCTTGATGAAAACCTGCTCCAGAGCGCTCAGGACCTCAGACCAGGGCGAAGGTTCACCTTCCAACAGGACAACGACCCTAAGCCCACAGCCAAGACAACGCAGGAGTGGCTTCGGGACAAGTCTCTGAATGTCCTTGAGAGGCCCAGCCAGAGCCCTGACTTGAACCCGATCGAACATCTCTGGACAGACCTGAAAATAGCTGTGCAGCGACACTCTCCATCCAACCTGACAGAGATTGAGAGGATCTGCAGAGAAGATTGGGAGAAACTTCCCAAATACAGTTGTGCCAAGCTTGCAGCATCATACCCACAAAGACTCAAGGCTGTAATCGCTGCCAATGGTGCTTCAACAAAGTACTGAGTAAAGGGTCTGAATACTTATGTGAATGTGATATTTAAGTTGTTTTATTTTTTATAAATTAGCAAAAATGTATTTAAAAAAACTGTTTTTGCGTTGTCATTATGGGGTATTGTGTGTAGATTAATGAGGGGGGGGAAATGTAATCCATTTTAGAATAAGGTTGTAACGTAACAAAATGTGGAAAAAGTCAAGGGGTCTGAATACTTTCAGAATGCTCTGTATATTACAACAATTTACTATAACATTTAGGTCCTTGAAAATAATAATTAAGTACTTGAAAAATGATTTTAAAGCCCTTGAATTTGACTGGCCAATGTCTATATGAACCCTAAAGTCACTGCAGAAGCCACCAGTGAGCACATCTGACCACTTTGCAATTCAGTTGCTTCCAAAATACTAACATAATCTAAATCAGGATACAATTAACAAGGAAAGAGCAGTTCAGATATGATCAGAGGAAGCGTCAGAAAACATGCAAGGATGTTTTTCCTGTACCAAATGGTCCTTATGTCACGCCCTGGCCTTAGAGATCCTTTTTATGTCTCTATTTTGGTTTAGTCAGGGCGTGAGTTGGGGTGGGCATTCTATGTTTTGTGTTTCTATGATTTTCTATTTCTATGTTTTGGCCGGGTATGGTTCTCAATCAGGGACAGCTGTCTATCGTTGTCTCTGATTGGGAACCATACTTAGGTAGCTCTTTTTCCCACCTGTCTTTGTGGGAAGTTGACTTTGTTTAGGGCACGTAGCCTGTAGCTTCACGGTTTGTTTTTGTAGTGTTTGTTGTTTTTGTTCGGCGTAATTTTTATTCAATAAAGAAAATGTCCGCTCACCACGCTGCACCTTGGTCCTCTGCTTTCAACAGCCATGACACCTTATTTATTAATTCATGCAATAGTGGATCAAAATACCTGTTTACATCAAGGATGTGAAAAATATCAAAATAACATCAAGTTCTTGTCTATAATGTCCCCCCGTGTAGCTCCAAAAATACTCGATATTAAGATAATTTTATGAAGGTTCTTCCTCTCATTGGGGTTGCCAACCCCTGGTTTAGAAGATAGAACAGGGAACATAGGGCCCGGGGAACATTGGGCTGAGGGAACATAGGGCTAAGTGAACATGGAGTGAGGGAACATAGGGCTGAAGGAATTTAGGGCTGTGGGATTTGAAGGAACATAGGACTGAGGGAACATGGGGCTGTGGGAACTGAGGGAACATAGGGCTGTGGGAACTGAGGAAACATAGGGCTGTGGGAACTGAGGGAACATAGGGCTGTGGGAACTGAGGGAACATAGGGCTGTGGGAACTGAGGGAATATAGGACATAGGGCTGAGGGAACTGAGGGAACATAGGGCTGAGGGAACATAGATATGGTTCCATATATGGCTTTAGAGCTAACAGTTTAGTCAATTGTAGTTGTTACCAGTATAATGCAGTACAATTTTTAAGTAAAATTATCTGAACAAAATTTAGGCATGCATTTTGTTTTTTTTGTTTGCTAATGTAATAAATCTGCTTCATTTGTTACAGCATAATAAGTTGTTTATTTTGTAATATTGGTATATTGGGTTGATTGGGGAACATAACAGTATGGGATACAGTATGGGACCAGGCAGGCTACATAATCACATGGCCCATAGATGACAGTCTAAGCATGTGGGATATTCAACTTTAGGGTTCAGAAGTAGGCTATACTTCAATGTAGCTTGATGCACTTTGACTTGGCGAGCAAGCTTCTCTTAGAAATTCCCCATCATGTCTTGTGTTTGGCTGTTGTTCTTGAAATCACTTTCAAGTCTCAAGAATCCATGCCAGACTATACAGGCTGGGCTGGGATGAGTTGAAATATTGGTGTGTTAAATTAAATGGTTACAGATTTCAATCATGTCTGGCAGAGGCAAGCACAGTTTGGAGGAAATATGCTAGTTACATTTGGACGTCCAATTGTAATCTTGAGTCAAATTTCACTGGACTCTACCAGCACACTAACACATACTACAATGACACTCCAACACACACACACACACACACACATTACATACGCTCACACACAAAACACACACACATGCATATAGACGCCACACACACACACACACTTTCACACTCTTTAAATGCGCTGCTGCTACTCTGTTTATTATCTATCCTGATCGCATAGTCACTTTTACCCCAACCTACATGTACATATTACCTCAATTACATCGTTTCCCTGCACATTGAGTCGGTACCGGAAGTCTCGTTATTGTATATTTTATTGTGTTACAGTACTATTTCCTTTTTTATTGTTTCAAAACTTTCTTACTTTTTACCTCTGTATTCTTGGGAAAGGGTTCATAAGTAAGCATTTCACTTTAAAATCTACACCTGTTGTATTTGGCGCATGTGAGATTTTTTATTTTTTTTCACAAGCGCTACGGAATATTTTTTAATGTGTTGCACATTACAGCAGACACCAAAGTTTGAGATTGACATTTCTGTTTAACAGTGATATTAATCTACTTTACATTTAGCAGAAGCTTTTATCCAGAACGACTTACAGGAGAAATTAGGGTTAAGTGTCTTGCATCAACAGATTTTTCACCTAGTCAGTTCATGGATTCGAACCAGCAACCTTCCGGTTACTGGCTCAATGCTCTTAACTGCTAGGCTACCTGCCACCTTTACTACGCCTACTTTGCAGTTGTTCAGATGCCATTGTAGTCTAAACTTTCCATACAAACCCTGTGTCCTTAGCAGAATGATAAAGGTGGTACTGATACCTGGCTTGGGTTTTGTTAAGTAATTTCAGATCATTTGTCAATGTAACATTTTCTGGATTGGCGAGCAACCAGAGTTAACACATGTTGGATGGATTCATATGTTTGCCAAGCAAGAGCAGGCAGCTTCTACAGTATCGTTCGTATCACACCCTGATCTGTTTCACCTGTCTTTGTGCTTGTCTCCACCCCCCCTCCAGGTGTCGCCCATTTTCCCCATTATCCCCAGTGTATTTATACCTGTGTTCTCTGTTTGTCTGTTGCCAGTTTATTTTGTTCATCAAGCCTACCAGCATTTCCCCCTTGCTCCTGTCTTTTTCTAGTTCCTGTTTTCTAGTTTTCCCAGTTTTGACTATTCTGCCTGCCCTGACCCTAAGCCTGCCTGCTGTTCTGTACCATTGTCACAACACCCTGGATTATTGACCTCTGCCTGCCCTGACCCCAAGACTCCCTGCCGTTCTTTACCTTATGGACTAACCTCTGCCTGCCCTTGACCTGTCGTTTTGCCTGCCCCCTGTTCTAGTAATAAACTTTTGTTACTTCGACTTGTCTGCATCTGGGTCTTCTCCTGAAACGTGATAGTATGAACTGGCCATGACTGACCCAGAAGGCTTGGACCAGCTCTGCAACCCCATCTCCTCCCAAGGAGCCACCATTGGAAGGCACAAGGAGTTGCTTCGTGGACTTATGGAAGGGTTCCAGACCTTGGCCGAACACCATGACCGAGCGTTGAACACATTACTGGAGCAATTCCGCGGGTTGTCTGTTAGGCAGCCTACCACAACGGTAACTTCCCAGCCCCTCAGTAACCCGGCTATTAGCAGCACCGCCTCCCCGGCCACCCCGATTTCCCGGGAACCCCGCTTACCTCCCCCAGAACGCTTTGAGGGAGAATCAAGCCCCTGTCGGATGTTTCTCGCTCAGTGTTCCCTCATCATCATGTTGCAGCCTTCCTCCTTCCCTTGCTCGGACCACTCTAAGTTAGCGTACCTCATCACGCTGATGTCCGGGAGGGCTCTCGACTGGACTACGGCAGTATGGGAACAATAGTTGGCCGTATGCTTCAGTCTGGAGGAGTTCGTGGCGGAGGTGAAGAAAGTTTGATGCTCCATTGTCCGGGAGAGAGGCTGCCAGCGTCGGCAAGACTCCTGCAAGACTTATTTCCGCACGTTGGCAGCTGAGTGCCTGGAACACGGAAGCGCTGTTCGACACGTTCCTGCACAGAGTATTGGAGGAAGTAAAAGACGAGCTTGCAGCCCGGGAACTACCAACGGATCTCGACTTGCTCATTGCCTCGACCATTTGGATTGATGGGCGACAATGGGAGCGAAGGAAGGAGAGGAGGTTCGATTTCACTCACTCGCCCAGGGCTTCCACCTCGCCTCCGAGACATCCCGTAAGTCCCCGACGGCTTCGTTGCCGGGAGAACGCGAGGCTACCCGAGTTCCCCCGAGAGTCTCCGAAGTCTTCAATTCACCTCTTCCTAAGCCGATGCAACTAGGCAGAGCGAGGCTGTCCCCAGCAAAATGGCTATACAGGCTTCACACGAAAAGTTGCCTGTATTGCGGGACTACTGGTCATTTCGTGGCCACCTGTCCACTAAAAGACCAGGCTCACCGATAGGAGCGAGTAATCTGGTGGGCCATTCAGAGAACTTCTCCCCTTACTTATACCCCTTTTAATGCCATCTTGCTCTGGGTGAACCAGTCAAAATCTCTTAACGGGAACTCATCAACACTAGAGCCGATGAGAGCTTAATGGATGCTACCCTGGCGTCCGAGCTGGGCATCCCCACTCAGCCCCTCTCCATTCCCATGGACGTTAGAGCGCTGGACGGGCACACTATAGGCTGGGTCACCCACAATACCACCCCCATCAACCTACGTGTATCAGGGAACCACAGCGAGACGATCCAATTCCTGCTTATTAAGTCTCCTCAGGTTCCCATGGTATTCTCTTGGCTCCAGCGACACAATCCCCTTATTGACTGGTCTGCTGGTGCCATCATGGGCTGGAGCCCGTTCTGCCACGCTCATTGCCTAAAGTCAGCGCAGCCTGCCCCGAGATGTCTTCCTGGGGGCCCGGAAGTGCCAGGACTTCTGGGAGGTGTTCAGTAAGGCCCGGGCCACTTCGTTTCCGCCGCACCAACCCTATGACTGCGGGATCGACCTTCTCCCAGGCACCACTCCGCCCCCTGGACGACTGTACTCTCTGTCGGGTCCAGAGACCAAGGCTATGGAGACCTACATTGAGGACTCCCTAGCTGCAGGGTTCATCCATCCTTCTGTCTACCCCGCCAGCGCAGAGTTCTTATTTGTGCAGAAGAAGGACAAAAGTCGATGCACGGTGCATCGACTACCGAGGCCTCAACGACATCATGGTGAAGAACCGCTACCCACTACCACTCATCTCCCCGGCCTTCGAGCCTCTCCAGGTGGCCACCGTGATCTCCAAGCTGGACCTACGGAACGCCTACCACCTGGTGCGGATACGGGAAGGGGACGAGTGGAAGACTGCTTTCAACATGGCCAGCGGTCACTACGAGTATCTGGTCATGTCATTTGGCCTTACCAACGCTGCTGGGTTTCAGGCTCTGGTGAATGATGTACCTCGACAACATCCTCGTTTTCTCCTGTTCCACCAAGAACACGTTCTCCACGTCCGACAGGTTCTCCAATGCCTCCCGGAGAACCAGCTTTTTGTGATGCAGAGAAGTGTGAATTCCATCGCTCCACCATCCCCTTCCTGGGTTACACCATCACTGCAGGGAGTGTACAGGTGGATCCTGGGAAGGTGAGAGCAGTGGTGGATTGGAGTTACAGCACCCTGGCTTCCCCCCTGTCTGCACTCACCTCTCCCAAGGTTCCGCTCACGTGGTCCCCAGCTGCTGACCAGGCGTTCCGGGATCTCAAACACCGTTTCACCACAGCTCCCATCTTGGTTCATCCTGACCCGTCCTGCCAGTTTGTGGTGGAGGCCGATGCTTCGGATGTCGGAATGGGGGCTGTCCTGTCCAAGCGTTTTGCCCTGGACCTCAAATTACATACCTGCGCCTTCTTATCCCATCGCCACACTGCCACGGAGAGGAACTACAATATGGGGAATTGTGAGCTTCTCACGGTGAAGATGGCATTGGAGGAGTGGAGGCACTGGCTGGAGGGGGCGGAACATCCGTTCATTGTGTGGACAGACCACAAGAACCTGGAATATCTCCGCACTGCCAAGCATCTCAATTCCAGGCAAGCTAGGTGGGCCCTGCTTTTCACCCTGTTCAACTTCTCCCTCTCATTCCGACCGGGATCCAAGAATATCAAGCCGGATGTGCTATCATGCCACTATAGCCCCACGCTACGCCCCCGGAACCCGAGACCATTCTTGCGACGGCACTCAGCAGGGGAATACACCCACTTCATTCCTCTCCCCAAGCTACCCTCTGCCAAAGAGACAGCCCAGCTCATGGTACATCACGTCTTCCGGATCCATGGACTCCCAGTGGACATGGTCTCCGACCGGGGTCCTCAGTTCTCGTCCCGGTTCTGGAAGGCGTTCTGCACACTCATTGAGTCCTCGGCCAGCCTGTCTTCCGGGTTCCAATGCCAGTCCAACGGCCAGTCGGAGTGAGCCAACCAAGACCTGGAGATAACGACCTGCTGCCTGGTCTGCGCCAAACCCCACCACCTGGAGCCAGTAACTAGTGTGGGTTGAATATGCCTGCAACACCCTTCCTTGCTCTGGTCTCTCTAGGGTCTCTTGCCCTTTGTGTTCCCTGGGTTATCAGCCCCCTCTCTTCCCTGAGCAAGAGGAAGAGGTTGGCATACCCTCGGCTCAGATGTTTGTCCGCCGCTGTTATCGTACCTGGAAGAGGGTCCGGTCGGCTCTTCTCAAGACCACCTCCAGGTATCGACGACAGGCGGACTGCCACCGGACCCCGGCTCCCCGGTATCGTCTCAGGCAGAGGGTATGGCTATCCGAGATCTGCCCCTCTGGGTGGAGTCCCGCAAAATGTCCCCCTGATTTATTGGCCCTTGCCCCATCTCCAAGATCATTAGCCCCTCTGCTGTTCGTATTCTGTTGCCCCGTACCCTCCGTATACATCCCACTTTTCATGTGTCTAGGATTAACCTCTCTATGCTAGATGGGACGCTACCGTCCCACCTGACCAACATCCAGTGAAAGTGCAGGGCGCCAAATTCAAACTACAGATTTGTAAATATTTAACATTCTTGAAAATACACATGCAATATGTCAAAATAAATCTTAACTTCTTGTTAATCCAGCCACGGTGTCAGATTTCAAAAAGGCTTTACGGCGAAAGCAAACCATGCGATTATCTGAGGACAGCACCCCATCAAACAAACACAGACAATCATATTTCTTCCCGCCAGGCGCGACACAAAACTCAGAAATAACGATATAATTCATGCCTTACCTTTGAAGAGCTTCTTCTGTTGGCACTCCAATATGTCCCATAAACATCACAAATGGTCCTTTTGTTCGATTAACTCCGTCGTTATATCTCCAAATTGTCCATTTATTTGGCGCGTTTGATCCAGAAAAACACCGGTTCCAACTCGCGCAACATGACTACAAAATATTTAATAAGTTACCTGTAATCTTTGTCCAAATATTTCAAACAACTATCCTAATACAACTTTATGTATGTTTTTACGTAAATAATCGATAAAATTTAAGACGGGATAAACTGCGTTCAATAGCGGATAAAACCAAAGTGGAGCGAGCTTTCAGGTCGCGTGCCCCAACCACAACAGTACACTAGACTCGACCCTCATTCTGAACAGCCCTACTTCTTCATTTCTCAAAGGAAAAACGTCAATCAATTTCTAAAGACTGTTGACATCCAGTGGAAGCGACAGGAACTGTAAGCAAGTGCCTTAGAAATCTAGATCCACATTGAAAACCCATTGAAAAGAGAGTGACCTCAATTTTCTTCCACTGGATGGTTTGTCCTCGGGGTTTCACCTGCCAAATAAGTTTCTGTTATACTCACAGACATCATTCAAACAGTTTTAGAAACTTCAGAGTGTTTTCTATCCAAATCTATTAATAATATGCATATCCTAGCTTCTGGGCCTGAGTAGCAGGCAGTTTACTTTGGGCACACTTTTCATTCGGACGTGAAAATACCGCCCCCTAGCCTAGAGAGGTTAAAACCATGTCTCACAGCACTTTGTCTCCTGTTTCCAAATCCAGTGCAGGAAGTGAAACATTTGATGCTGTCCTGCAGACAACTTGGCCCAATGATTTTAATTTGTTTTATTTATTTAACCTATATTTAACTAGGCAAGTTAATTAAGAACAAATTCTTATTTACAATGACTTCCTACCAAAAGGCAAAAGGCCTCCTGCAGGGAAGGGAGCTGGGATTAAAAATAAAACAAATAAAAATATAGGACAAAACACACATCACGACAAGAGAGACAACACTACATAAAGAGAGACCTAAGACAACATAGCATGGCAGAAACACATGACAGCACAGCATGGTAGCAACACAACATGACAACATCATGGTAGCAACACCAATGATCAAGAGAGTCTGTCTGTACGTTCCCGGAGTACAAAACTTAGACAGTCAATTTTTTAAACAAACTCACCTGACTTGACCTCATAGGGTGCCAACTCTACAGGCATTCCCCCACAGGCATGATGGTTACCATCTATTTTACTGTCCATGTGTTTATTGACTTTTTTAAAAAGCATACCACTCTTTGCCTCAGTCTCCCCTGATTTATTTTGTTAAGCAGCAACATGTGTACCCAGTACTACTACCAAGTTTGTTTCTCTATTTGTGCACCTTGCTTGGAATATATATTATGCTGTAGGCTACATTCTAGAGACTGTTGAGTGTCTGCTGTGACAGAGGTGGAGCCTTCCCTGAAGGCACCAGCTGCTGATGTAGCCAGGGTGAAGAGGAGAGAGCTGGCTAACAATTGAATGCTGTGGCTAAGGGACCTCAAATACAGTTTTTGTAAGGTTTATTTTATGTTCCCTAAAGGTAAATACGGGGGCCATTCAGTGAGCAGTGATTTTCTGTTCCGTGCCTTTGGCACTACCTAGACACTACGAGGTCACAGTGTGCTTTTGTATGCAAGGCCACAGTCAGCTCTGTCTAGACCCAGACAGATGATGTCATATTGCAAGCCCAGGGGGTGGGATTGTCTCTGGCCTGATTGTTTGGTCTAGGGTTCATCCTCCCAGGCTTCAGGCCGACCCACTTCAAGCTTTCCTGAAGAAAGGTCTGGTCAGATTTATTGGACAGTTAGCCATGCTTCAGCAGAGTTCCAAACCATAAATCACCAGTTCATTCCTGGGTTCAAATAGTATTCAAAATAATTTCAAATACTTGAGCTGTACTCGATTGAGCTTGTCAGTTGCAATGGAACAAATGGAGAACACCCGAAAGTGCAAACCTCGCCCACCTGCCACTCCTGACAGGCTAAAGTAAACTCTCAAAGTATTTGAAATATTTCTAATAATTTGGGCCCAGGTCTACCAGATTTAGTGTCTGGCATCTTTCATTGTTTTTTCAGGTGATCGCCTATTTGACTACTAAATGACACAATCTTTTAAAAGAGTGGTCATTTTAGCCTTAGGGATTGTGTAGTTATATACATATATATATATATTGTCATTTACATCTGATAGGTGCAGTTTCACAGTGTCAGCTATAGTAGTACTGCGCCTGTGAAGCTAATTAGGGTTGAGTGTCTTGCTCAAGGGCACATTGACAGATTTTTCAACAGATTTTTCACCTTGTCAGCTTAGGTACTCGAACCAGCAAACTCACGGTTAATGGCCCAAAGCTCCAACCACTAGGCTACCTGCCGCTCTAGAAGTATTATGCGAGGGGGGCTCGAAACTGCTTTAGCAATTAGTGCCACATAGAACAAATGATAAATTAATTTCACACAGTTTGAACTTTTGGGACTATTCTGTTGGTTCCATTGTACGAGGCCAACTAAATCAAGCACAGCTCAATTATTTGAAGTATTTGACATAATGTATTTGACCCAGGTCTGGTACACATTATAGCCTAAAATTATGCTGATTATTTCAAGTCCATTACAAATGTAGCCTTTAACATAGTTTACTCTCTGCAATGCTTGTAACATCCATTTACATTTTTGAGGTCAGTTTTAACACACACACTACCACACTGTTTCCTACTTGCGGTGTTGGGAATAACAGTGTCTTGTCTTTCTAAAGGTTACTGACGTAGGTAAAACGTAGACAAACGTTCCAGAGGTAGGCCTCATTGTGTGCAAAGGATTATGTTCTATAACATTGTCATTTTTGGACCTTCTTAACACCTGTTAAACCATTCATTGTGGCTAAATGCCTTGCTGAAAGTTTATGCTAGAAAGCAGAGTTTTCAATTCTTTCAATTCCTGTAAATTCCGTCAGGAATGACGTTCCAATTGTAACTGTCTCCCTCAGTCCCTCTATGTATCACCGGTCGGTCCGGGAAAAGCTCACTGCTACATCACTGGGTAAATTTGTTTTCTGGCTGCCAAAACAAAGTTTGGACAAAGTTTGCTGACATGAAATACCAAACGGCTCATTACATGGCAGCAGCAGGAGTAGCGAGAGCAGGCCATTCTTGTATTTATGCTAAATGACGGGCTTCACGCAGAGACTGCTCATATGTACTGACTGAGGGAATAAGTTTATTGTCTGAGAAGGACTTTTTCCCACAAGCTTGTAGCCTACATTATACACAAACACACCAATAACACCATCACCCAACATTTCTACTTCCATAGGCTACTACTGTGCAGGTTTGAAGGATCCACTTTATATTGCCTCTCAACAGTTTTCCTCTCCTTTGATGTGTGATGACAGAACTGGTAACTAAACTTAGCAAAAAAATAAACGTCCCTTTTTCAGGACCCTGTCTTTCAAAGATAATTGGTAAAAATCCAAATAACTTCACAGATCTTCATTGTAAAGGGTTTAACCACTGTTTCCCATGCTTGTTCAATGAACCATAAACTATTAATGAACACGCACCTGAAGAACGGTCGTTAAGACACTAACAGCTTACACACGGTAGGCAATTAAGGTCACAATTATGAAAACTTAGGACATTAAAGAGGCCTTTCTACTGACTCTGAAAAACACCAAAGAAAGATGTACAGGGTCCCTGCTCATCTGCGTGAACGTGCCTTTGGCATGCTGCAAGGAGGCATGAGGACTGCAGATGTGGCCAGGGCAATAAATTGCAATGTCTGTACTGTGAGACGCCTAAGACAGTGCTACAGGGAGACAGGACGGACAGCTGATCGTCCTCGCAGTGGCAGACCACATGTAACAACACCTGCACAGGATCGGTACATCCGAACATCACACCTGCGGGACAGGTACAGGATGGCAACAATAACTGCCCGAGTTACACCAGGAACGTACAATCCCTCCATCAGTGCTCAGACTGTCCGCAATAGGCTGAGAGAGGCTGGACTGAGGGCTTGTAGGCCTGTTGTAAGGCAGGTTCTCACCAGACATCACCGGCAACAACGTCGCCTATGGGCACAAACCCACCGTCGCTGAACCAGACAGGACTGGCATAAAGTGCTCTTCACTGACGAGTCGCGGTTTTGTCTCAACAGGGGTGATGGTCAGATTCGCGTTTTATCGTCAAAAGAATGAGCTTTACACCGAGGCCTGTACTCTGGAGCGGGATCGATTTGGAGGTGGAGGGTTCGTCATGGTCTGGGGCGGTGTGTCACAGCATCATCTGACTGAGCTTGTTGTCATTGCAGGCAATCTCAACGCTGTGCGTTACAGGGAAGACATCCTCCTCCCTCATGTGGTACCCTTCCTACAGGCTCATCCTGACATGACCCTCCAGCATGACAACGCCACCAGCCATACTGCTCGTTCTGTGCGTGATTTCCTGCAAGACAGGAATGTCAGTGTTCTGCCATGGCCAGCGAAGAGCCCGGATCTCAATCCCATTGAGCACGTCTGGGACCTGTTGGATTCGGAGGGTGAGGGCTAGGACCATTCCCCCCAGAAATGTCCGGGAACTTGCAGGTGCCTTGGTGGAAGAGTAGGGTAACATCTCACAGCAAGAACTGGCAAATCTGGTGCAGTCCATGAGGAGGAGATGCACTGCAGTACTTAATGCAGCTGGTGGCCACACCAGATACTGACTGTTACTTTTGAACCCCCCTTTGTTCAGGGACACATTATACAATTTCTGTTAGTCACATGTCTGTGGAACTTGTTCAGTTTATGTCTCAGTTGTTGAATCTTGTTATGTTCATACAAATATTTAAACATGTTAAGTTTGCTGAAAATAAATGCAGTTGACAGTGAGAGGATGTTTCTTTTTCTGCTGAGTTTATGTGGTAGAACTGACATGGATGTGCTTGTTGCTATATATAAATGTATGTTGTCAATTGTAGACCTGGCACTCCTGTGTACTCATGGTTATCCATCATTCTACCATAACCAACACAAAAAAATGCCATTGATGGAACTAAATATAATCAAACTGTTATCAGGCTGTGTAAATGGAAAAAGCCAATAGTGTAAAAATGGTGTGCAACAGTAACTGTATCTTTGTTACTGTCACGTTCCTGACCTGTTTTATGTTATTTTTGTATGTGTTTAGTTGGTCAGGGCGTGAGTTGGGGTGGGCATTCTATGTTTTGTGTTTCTATGTTTAGGTCACTTGTAATTAGCCTTATATGGTTCTCAATCAGGGACAGGTGTTTGACGTTTCCTTTGATTGAGAACCATATATAGGTTGGCTGTTCACACTGTTTGTTTGTGGGTGATTGTCTTCCGTGTCTGTGTCTGTGCACCACACGGGACTGTTTCGTTTGTTCGTTCGTTTGTGTCGTCTGTACCAGTTCATGCGTTCTTCGTGTTCTGTAACTTCCATGTTCAGGTCTGTCTACATCGGTTTTGTTATTTTGTAAATTCTCAAGTTTGTTTAGTTTTCGTCTTGTTTAAATAAATATTCATGTCGTATCACAACGCTGCGTTTTGGTCAAATCCCTACTCCTCC
The DNA here is from genome assembly GCF_016432855.1 of Salvelinus namaycush. NCBI lineage: Eukaryota > Metazoa > Chordata > Actinopteri > Salmoniformes > Salmonidae > Salvelinus > Salvelinus namaycush. The sequence goes on from NC_052322.1 coordinate 15,492,801, forward strand.
TCTTCGGACGAAGAGGAGGAGGAAAACCGTTACAGTTACACAGCACTAAGTGACCAATAGGTCAATGTCTGTTATTTAATCATGCTGCTGTTTGGAACTAAATGAAATTTAGTTTTTCATTGCAAGCCATTCAAACAAGCAAGGACGTTTTGTAACCACAACCCCCCCCCCCCCCCCCCCCCCCCCCAAAAAAACAAAAAGACATGACTAGAAAAGAAAAATGTATAACCACAAATAGGTGCTAAGTGGCATTAAAACATCTAAGTCCAAGCACTCCTGTGAGTTTGCAAGTTACAAAAAGCCTTTAATGTGTGGGCTAAGTCATAATTAAAATACACCAACGCGTATTGGCTAACGCCTTCATCAGAGTGTCAGACACAATGTGAAAAAGAAGGCGATGTCATGGCTATAAACTCATGCATGTCATCGGGTCTAACGGTCATCTCGCTCCAAACTGCGCATGTATAGGCCGTCAAATGAAAAGGCACTCCTTCGATATAAAGTAGTTTTTGACGAAAATGAAAAAGTGTCAATCATTTCTATCTGCAAATATATATAATAGATGAGGGGCTATGTGTTCTATGGAAAATAATGAACGACGTGGAATGTGTGTTCCACAACGTGCTAGCGGACTGGAACTAACCTCCCGAGGAGTTGCATTCTTTTCCAGAGAAAAGAGCCTGTAGTCCCTTATCCATTTTTTATACAATCGGTGGGTCTAATCCTGAATGCTGATTGGTTAAAACCGCATTCCAGCCGCCGTGTCTATTCCACAAATTACCACCCGCTAAATCCATTATGTTAAATGCCTATTTACTCTGTTCCATCTGACTGCGCAATCCACTGTCTCATCAGAACAGCCAGGAACTTTATAAACTCCACTATAAAAAGCATCTAGACATTATCTCACTTTTATTTTAGACTAACATTTAGGGTGCGTTCGTAAATTTCCTCTGGCGATCTACTCCGATTTCAGAGCACTCTCGCCTGAGTGTGCCAGAGCGCAGAATAACGCTCAACAACCCTTGAATATGGCCGGTGTCAGTAAACGTCGGCAAAAAAAGCCTAATTAAATTTATGCCAGCAGCACAGTTACAGTCAAAGCTCTGGATAACATGAAAACAGCCTAACCAGCTCTGCTAGGGCGAGTAAATGGCCAGAGAGGTGTTCTCTCATTTGTGTCTGGAAGTAGCTAGCAAGCTAGCCAACGTTAGCCAGTTAGCTCGGGTGCTTGACTGCCGTTGTGAAGTCAGAACGCTTGGATCAACCCTACTCCTCGGCCAGAGCGTTCAGTAGTCCTTAGTTTTCAACAGCGGAGATTTGTATAAATCTTGCTGTCTGTCTCTCGACATTTTCCACATTGAAACAATGTTCAAATTAGATCTCCAGCTGTCCCATAGTAATAAACATGTAGGGACGAGACAGACAGCACTTCTCAGCCAGTTGAAATCATGAATCAACTGGCATGATTTTTATGAATATATACAAAGAAATGTCAATTGAAAAAAGGTAAAATGAAGTGCAGCTAGCTTGCAGTCTTTACAGCTTCAGTTTGAAGTGATTATGTTAGCTGTGTTGTTGGCTAGCTCCTCTGAACAACAAAAAGGAGAGAGCACATTTTGTTCGTAACCAAATGGTAACCCAGGATGTTGAACACATTTCTCCCTGTAAATGAAAAAATGTAATGGCGGCAAACGTGTTAAATTATAGCCATGGTATTTAAGTGGTAATGCCGGTGTTGTGCCAGAATCCCCCCGCACCCTGCGTTCTTCATTGCCGCGACTTGTTTGCTAGTTGAGATTTCTGCTCTTCGTGTAACCGATGTGAAATGGCTAGCTAGTTAGCGGTGGTGTGCGCTAATAGCCTTTCAATCGGTGACGTCACTTGCTCTGAGACCTTGAAGTAGTGGTTCCCCTTGCTCTGCAAGGGCCGCGGCTTTTGTGGAGCGATGGGTAACGATGCTTCATGGGTGTCAGTTGTTGATGTGTGCAGAGGGTCCCTGGTTCGCGCCCGGGTCGGGGCGAGGGGACGGACTAAAGTTAAACTGTTACATTCGCTCAATTGTCAGTTTAGCCTACATTTCACTGATCTTAGTAGCAGCAAGCATTTTTGTCAGCAGTTTTCAGTTTGGCTATTTGTTTCAAGTGTATGTGGCGGTTCTAACTTGTATGGCGTCCCCCTTCAGCGCCCGCACCCGGGGGCGGCATGATACCCTTACCTAAATCCGCTATTGATTTTTGTATTAGTCTATAAATAAATCTCTTTGCCAAAATTCATAATCTCTCCCATGTCTTATTCTACTAGTATTTTTGAAAGTGTAAGGATAATAATTCAGCCATAGTTGTTCTGAAATGTTTATTGCTTGCCAACATTTTACTCCCTCTGTTTAATATAACACACATACATTAATTATTAATTTCGGTTGCCTATCCTGGCGTGAAGTTTGTTCTATAGAAAGTATTTGACTCTGATGTGTGTCACAGAAAGTATTTGACTCTAGCCACAAAATTAAGGAAATTAGAGGGGGAGGGGGGATTCTGGCAGGGGGGGAGATTTTCGGCACAACACCTGTTCTCCACTTCATCTCGGGCCTAACAACACCGTGCCAATATATCCTCCAAACACTGGCTTCTCGGGCATTATTACTTAAATACCATGGATATAATTTAACACCTTTGCCGCTATGAAATGTGTTAATTTACAGGGTTCAGAAATGTGTTTAACATCATCTGAAGTAGTTACAGTAGTTGCCTTGGTAAACAAACAAACAGACTTGCTTGTTAGCTAACCAAACCACCAGTCCTAGCTTGCTTTATGAAAATCTAATTCAACAATGCCTATAATGATTTCAGTGTTAGTTCAAACTGAGCTCCGTACCAAATTATTGTGCACCTCCGAAATGTAACAATGTGGAGGGCTCCATATAGCTCCACATTGACATGAGTGGTTGACAGTACGTGGGGGCGGGTGGTCCTGTATAAATACAAACTCACTTCCTTGACAACTTCCTTCACAACAGCGCTGCTCAACAGCTATGCTCTGCTATGCAAAGCGCAAGACGTATGAATGCCCTGCCTTCTGCAGAGGCCGTATTGCAGTAAATGCTGTATTCTGTAGGTCACTACAGACGTCAGATTAACCATGCAGAACGTTTTACTTGACTCACAGGTAGTTCATATATTGGCCACTAGGGGCCGGCACAATAGCAACACATAAATCACACATTTTATAAGAAAAAAAGAGAGTAGAAAATAAACGATTTACAATGCTTACACAGGACAAATACATTTTAACGTAGGAAAATGGAATAGTGGAAATTCTCATTAAACAACCTATCTATTTTGAAACATCCTGACAATATACTAAACATTTCTTCACACGCATTATCCAAAATTAGAGACATCTATAGTGCTTCAAAAGGAGAAACACCTATTTTGGGACTAGGGTTTGAGGTGAACCTTGACCCAGATGCGGGCCAATAGTTTCTGGTGACCTCCTATTCCTTCTTGAGTTTACACTGACTCTTCAAAGAAGCACACTGAACAAGAGTCTGACAACACTTTACTAGACCGTGTTGAGGTATTTCTGAAGGCTTTGAAATTGGGACGTAGGTTATATCAGAGTGATCCGGTTCTAAAAACATGAAATTTGCTTTGGTTCAAGGATGTTTGTTTTGCATGTATTTGACCATGGCTGGAATAAAAAAAAGAGGAAAATGTAATAAATCAACAGGCAGGGAAATGAATGCACCTTGCTTTCATAACCTACATACTAACATAAAGGTAAATACAAAAATAAAGGAATCAACAACATAAAGGGTCTTATTAGGGCCGACACCATTCTTCCAGTAGAAATTCCATAATTTGGTGTTTTGTTGATGATGGTGGAAAATGTTGTCTCAGGAGCTCCTCCAGAATCTCCCATAAGTGTTCAATTGGGTTGAGATCTGGTAACTGTGAGACACACACACACACACACACACACACACACACACACACACACACACACACACACACACACACACACACACACACACACACACACACACACACACACTTTAAACCCCTCTTTCAAAGTCACTGAGATCTCTTCTAGCCATGGTAACCAAAATAATGGGCAACTGGGCATTTTTATACATGACCCTCAGCATGATGGTATGTTAATTAATTGCTTAATTAACTCAGGAATCACACCTGTTCGGAAGCACCTACTTTCAGTATACTTTGTATGCCTCATTTACTCAAGTGTTTCCTTTATTTTGGCGGTTACAGTACCTGCAGATTACAAAAGCATGTAAGATGTAACTCAAAAAAGCAAAAATGCTTGTGTTTCCACTCAGGTGCACACAGAGCAGAGTTCTGGAAATCTCTGCAACATCCAGAACCTAATTAGTCACCATGCTGATCCAACTGGTCTATATCAACCTGGAGTTAAGTCTTGATTTACAGAATAAAAAATGTAAAAACCTCTGAAGTCAATCGGACACACATCAAGTCAATATATGATGAGAACACTGAATCCAGAATGCTGATTCTGCTTTATACCCTGTGTTTTCATCATCTCACATCTACTATTAACGCCAAAGTTAACAGACATTTAAACGGTCACTTAATTATATTATCATGACTTCCGCCGAAGTCGGCTCCTCTCCTTGTTCGGGCGGCGTTCGGCGGTCTACGTCACCGGTCTTCTAGCCATCGCCGCTCCACTTTTCATTGTTCCATTTGTGTTGTCTTGTTTCCCCGCACACCTGGTTTACATTCTCTAATCACACTACATATATATTCCCTCTGTTCCACCCATGTCTTTGTGTGGGATTGTTTTGTTACGTGTTTTGTGTGACGCGCCAGGCTGGTTTTTCCCCGGGTACCGTGTTTAACCCGAAGTATGTTTAATTGTTAAACATTTGCATTATTGTGACTGTTGTCGCGCTTTTCACTTTTGCCATTTGGCTGGAGGTTTTTGACGCAGCTGCGTCCATCTGTTGTTACTTCTGCCAAATAAAGTGTGCGCCTGATCACAACTCTCTGCTCTCCTGCACCTGACTTCTATACCAGTAGCGCACAACCTGACATACAGTGGGGCAAAAAAGTATTTAGTCAGCCACCAATTGTGCAAGTTCTCCCACTTAAAAAGATGAGAGAGGCCTGTAATTTTCATCATAGGTACACTTCAACTATGACAGACAAAATGAGAAAAACAAATCCAGAAAATCACATTGTAGGATTTTTAATGAATTTATTTGCAAATTATGATGGAAAATAAGTATTTGGTCACCTACAAACAAGCAAGATTTCTGGCTCTCACAGACCTGTAACTTCTTCTTTCAGAGGCTCCTCTGTCCTCCACTCGTTACCTGTATTAATGGCACAGTCACACTCCAAACTCCTCTATGGCCAAGACCAAAGAGCTGTCAAAGGACACCAGAAACAAAATTGTAGACCTGCACCAGGCTGGGAAGACTGAATCTGCAATAGGTAAGCAGCTTGGTTTGAAGAAATCAACTGTGGGAGCAATTATTAGGAAATGGAAGACATACAAGACCACTGATAATCTCCCTCGATCTGGGGCTCCACGCAAGATCTCACCCCGTGGGGTCAAAATGATCACAAGAACGGTGAGCAAAAATCCCAGAACCACACGGGGGGACCTAGTGAATGACCTGTAGAGAGCTGGGACCAAAGTAACAAAGCCTACCATCAGTAACACACTACGCCGCCAGGGACTCAAATCCTGCAGTGCCAGACATGTCCCCCTGCTTAAGCCAGTACATGTCCAGGCCCGTCTGAAGTTTGCTAGAGAGCATTTGGATGATCCAGAAGAAGATTGGGAGAATGTCATATGGTCAGATGAAACCAAAATAGAACTTTTTGGTAAAAACTCAACTCGTCGTGTTTGGAGGACAAAGAATGCTGAGTTGCATCCAAAGAACACCATACCTCCTGTGAAGCATGGGGGTGGAAACATCATGCTTTGGGGCTGTTTTTCTGCAAAGGGACCAGGACGACTGATCCGTGTAAAGGAAAGAATGAATGGGGCCATGTATCGTGAGATTTTGAGTGAAAACCTCCTTCCATCAGCAAGGGCATTGAAGATGAAATGTGGCTGGGTCTTTCAGCATGACAATGATCCCAAACACACCGCCCGGGCAATGAAGGAGTGGCTTCGTAAGAAGCATTTCAAGGTCCTGGAGTGGCCTAACCAGTCTCCAGATCTCAACCCCATACAAAATCTTTGGAGGGAGTTGAAAGTCCGTGTTGCCCAGCAACAGCCCCAAAACATCACTGCTCTAGAGGAGATCTGCATGGAGGAATGGGCCAAAATACCAGCAACAGTGTGTGAAAACCTTGTGAAGACTTACAGAAAACGTTTGACCTCTGTCATTGCCAACAAAGGGTATATAACAAAGTATTGAGATAAACTTGTGTTATTGACCAAATACTTATTTTCCACCTTAATTTGCAAATAAATTCATTAAAAATCCTACAATGTGATTTTCTGGATTTTTTGTTCTCATTTTGTCTGTCATAGTTGAAGTGTACCTATGATGAAAATTACAGGCCTCTTTCATCTTTTTAATTGGGAGAACTTGCACAATTGGTGGCTGACTAAATACCTTTTTGCCCCACTGCATATAAGGTTTTCATGAGTGACGGCTATACAATTTAGTGTTTAGATAGTGACCTCAAGTATCTGAAACTTCACCTTACAGGTTCCAAACATCTTATGCACATCTGAGGTAGAGAGGTCACAGATGTTCCACAACAGCTTTTCTAAACACCATAGCTTTGTTTAATAGAAAGGAAAAGAGGGATTACATGCATACAGCGCATTTGGAAAGTATTCAGACACCTTCACTTTTTCCACATTTTGTTACGTTACAGTCTTATTCTAAAATGTATTAAATAAAAAATAAATGTGATATTTCAGTTTACATTTTTTAAAATAAAATTGCTAACATTTCTAAAAACCTGTTTTTGCTTTGTCATTATGGGGTATTGTGTGTAGATGGATGAGGAGAAAAAACGATTTAATGCATTTTAGAATAAGGCTGTAATGCAACAGAATGTGGAAAAAGTGAAGGGGTCTGAATGCGTTCTGAATGCACTGTGTATTCGCAGTCTATGCTGTTGTGCTCCTGTACAGACGGAGGACCTATTTTTATAATACCAAGAATCTTCTTTCTCAAGCTTGCTTTATTGAATTTGACGTCCCATGTACACACACTACTCTCACACTGTCTGGCCTATTCTTTTTGCGAGGTCATTAATTGGGAAAGTATATATCTTGACGTATATATCTTCTCATTGACTCTGGGGCCGACGAGAGTTTTTTGGACGCTACCCTGGCGTCCGAGCTGAACATCCCCACTCAGCCCCTCTCCATTCCCATGGACGTTAGAGCGCTGGACGGGTGCTCTACAGGCCGAGTCACCCACAACACTACTCTCATCCAACTACGGGTGTCAGGGAACCCCAGCCAGACGATCCAGTTCCTGCCTAACAAGTCCCCTCTGATTCCTGTGGTATTGGGATTCTCCTGGCTCCAACGACACAATCCCCTCATTAACTGGTTTACTGATGCCATCATGGGCTGGAGCCCGTTCTGCCACGCCCATTGCCTGAAGTCAGCACAACCTGCCCCGGGACTTCTTCCTGGGGAACTGTAAGGTGCCCCGGACCTCTCCGCCATTCCCACGGAGTACCATAACCTACGGGAGGTGTTCAACAAGACCTGGGCCACATCGTTTCCGCTGCACCGACCCTATGACTGCGGGATTGACTTTCTCCCTAGCACTACGCCGCCCCGGGGACGTCTGTACTCTCCGTCGGGACCAGAGACCAAGGCTATGGTACCTACATTGGGGACTCCCTAGCTGCTGGATTTATACATCCCTCTTCCTCTCCTGCCGGAGCAGGCGTCTTCTTCGTGGAGAAAAAGGACAAGACCCTGCGCCCATGCATTGACTACCGGGGACTCAACGACATTACGGTTAAAAACCGTTACCCTCTACCACTCATCTCCTCGGCCTTCGAGCCACAGTCCTGGAGTGGGCCAACTCCTCCAGGCTGGCCCGCCACCCAGGCGCACGTCAGACCTTGGCCTTTGTGCGACAACGCTTTTGGTGGCCTACCATGGTCCCGGACATGTTCACATTCGTCACAGCTTGCACAGTTTGTGCACAGAATAAGACTCCTCGGCAAGCTCCGGCTGGTCTCCTCCAACCTCTGCCTGTCCCCCACCGTCCCTGATCTCACAACTCCCTGGACTTTGTCACAGGTCTTCCCCCATCTGATGGCAACACCGCCATCCTGACTGTGGTGGATTGGTTCTCCAAAGCCGCGCACTTCGTTCCTCTCCCCAAACTACCCTCTGCCAAAAAGACGGTCCAGCTCATGGTGCAGCACGTCTTCCGGATCCATGGACTACCGGTTGACATGGTCTCCAACCGGGGTCCTCAGTTCTCGTCCCAGTTCTGGAAGGCGTTCTGCACCCTCATTGGGTCATTGGCCAGCCTGTCCTCCAGGTTCCACCCCCAGTCCAACGGCCTGTCGGAGCGAGCCAACCAGGACCTCGAGACCCCCCTGTGTTGCCTGGTCTCTGCCAACCCCACCACCTGGAGCCAGCAGTTTGTGTGGGTCGAATATGCTCGCAACATCCTTACCTGCTCTGCCACGGGCCTATCTCCCTTCGAGTGTTCCCTGGGATATCAGCCCCTGCTCTTCCCTGAGCAGGAAGAGGAGGTCGGCATACCTTCTGTCCAGATGTTTGTCCGCCTGCCGTCCTGTACCTTTGCCGCTGTTGCTGTAATAAACATTGTTACTTCGACACGGTCTGCATCTGGGTCTTACCTTATCCTGATAAATATGATGTCAAGATGAGCCAATTGAGCCAGAGTTTAGGGAGAGTCAATAATGTCACCACACAGTTCACTGGCATAGGTCTGGTTATAGTACCTATAGCAGGCATCAGTATGGTTGTACCTGAATGATTTTGTCGAAAGGGGATGTTTATGATACTATAGTGAGTATATAAGCTTTTCAGGAAGTATATTATATTTGCTTGAGATAATTGGGTGACTGACAAAATTATGGGTTTTTATTTGGATTAAAAATCTAAACATATTTCAGTTTGCATTTAGGCCAATTTGACTGAAATCCTGTGCTTTCCCCATCCACTGAAGTGAGAGAAAGACTCATTGGAATGCCTAAGTTAAAGAGTGCTGGTCATTCTGTACACAGAACATCTTTTTCGTTGGGCATGGCATGGGGTTAGAGGGTGGATGAATCTCCCACAAAGTAAAGACTTTTCCATAGGATTCCATGGCATACATCCAAGGTATTTCCCAGCTGTGACATTCATTATTCATCGCATAGAGGTTTGGGTGGTCAATGGTTAGACTATGATGGTGTTTGAAACTGAAGTATTGAAACTAAAGTACAGTATAGTGATTCTTGAAAGCAAGCCATTCCATCACACACAATACAGTACTTCATGTACCATATACTGTAGACAGTCTCCTAGAAAGAAATGTAATATGCAAGTGTAACCATTTGACATGCCAGCTGTATGTGTAACTATATATGGTATCAAAACCTTTTGATTTAATGCCTAAATACCACTGATTTAATCAGAGTTCTCCCACTGGACAGTTACTGTACCTCTCTTTTGCCATTATATATTTGCTCCAATGAGGAGGCAAGTGTCTTGGCGATCTCTTTGACCCCACACTGCTGGTAGAGTTTTGACAGTTGGTGCTGTGTACCTTGGCAGTGCCATGGTAGTCGAGAGGTACAGTATATTACAAATGGCAGAGGTTCTAGGAACCTTCATGCCTGGAATCCACTAGGACAGCTGGACATGAACGCTGACTCCACAGTGTCAGGCACTTTCAAAATGGGACCTTTTAATGCTTATATGCATTCTTCTCTCCTTTCATTCCCTGGAGGCATGCTTCTTATTTATTTAAATGTTTTATTGTGTTTTATTAAATCAACTTGGGGATAACTGTGGAGATAGAGGGGCAGCCAAAGCATGTGCTCTACGATTACAAACAGCTCTTTAGGCAGACCTAAGCACTCAAATTAAATATCACTCAAATGTCCCAACCCCCAAATTCTTTTGATGGAAAACTCTCATTGTATAGTTGATTTAAAAAAAATCTTTATTATTCAGGGATAAAAAAAATCCAAGTAATATTAGCCATCAAGAAAATACAAGAGAACAAGAGATATTCATGTGCAATGAATTCTATAGAAACAGAATATATAAATATTTATACAGTATTTCAATGATTACTAGAAAATCTTTATTGTGTTTTTTACAGGGCTTGGAAGCCAGTGCAGTGAGTTTTCATAATGAGTGTATTAACATATATCAAATTGTTTTCTGGCCCCTGGGTAGAAACCCTCTGTGAGAGAAAAAAAAGAAGAGGGAGAAGACAGGAGGGCTTGTGAGTGCGTCAGATACCCTGTGAGAGAGTTGGCCCAGTTAAACTTCCCTGCCACATATGTCAAACGGTCTTGTTTGCAAAGGCTAGTGTTTAAGTGTGGATCTGCTGAGCTTCGCAACTCCTAGCTGGCTGCTTTACTCTGCTCTACTCTGCTGGGCTTGAATAACTGATAAAGGTATGTACTGTCTGGGTCAGGAGCATTGCTGCTTTGTGTGCATGGCATTTGTATTTATTAAATATAATAGAGACCGTGATAAATGTGAGATTAATTAAGCAATAAGAATGGTAATTGTACATTTTCATTGATGCTAATAGAGAATATTACATTTATAACTTTCCATTGTGAATTAGAATGTCAAATTAAATAATTATATTGATTACAGATACTTGTGTAAAAATATTGTTTCAGCTATAGGCTTCCTATAATTTTTCACAGTTTAGGTATGACTATGTGTGTTAAAATTAATAAGTTTCATGATAACATTCTGACTGTACAATTTACATATTAATTAAATATTGATATTTATTTGGATATATTATATTGTCACTGTATAAGGTTTTTGCTATCAGTATCTACTGTATATTTTTTGCCTAACTACAAACAAACTGCAGTTAAGAATGTAACATTTGTATTCTCTTGACCTCCTCTGTAAACTTGATTCTGACTTATAATCATGAATTAATTAATTATACATTGATAAGTATGTTCATAGAGTTCAGACAGCACCTTGCACAGGAATTAGAAACATGACTTAATAGAAGCTTTCTCCCCAATAATTGTTGCTCTTTTGACTCCTAATATTGTAGCTTATGACAGTTTCTAAAAAATATATATTTATTCAACATGCTTTCCCTCCTCTCCCCACTCAACAGAAGTCTACTAGAACCATGTGCTGTCAGAACCCCATCCAGAGGGTAGAGATGGGTGCTGCTCAGCTCCTCTTCGCTGCCATCTTCTGGTCAATGCCTTACACTGGAGTTGCTGCTGTGCTGTCTCTGTCCAAATCCAACCAGACAGACCTTCTCCAACTAACTAGGCCTGCCTTCAAGGCAGAGTCTGACTGGAGGAATCTGAATCTTACTAGCATCCACGTGCCTCGTAGCCGAAGGAGGAGAGCCATCTCCTCCAGAGAAATGAATGCCTTGTTGGATTATCACAACCGTGTCCGCTCCCAGGTCTCCCCTCAAGCTGCCAACATGGAGATCATGGTGAGGCCCCTACATCTACTGTACCAGGGCAGGAAAACAAGGGACTGACGCATGACTGACTGACACATGCTAAGGCAGGGCTTACTAACACTCAATCAAATCTGAAACATAACTTTGGTGTTTTTGCTCTACACTAGAGTTAGATTTGACATTTTTGAAATATTTTTTGTCGATGTTTAATCACGTATATTTATTGAATAACTCAAGTGTCGCGTAAGTATGTACACACAAGTAAAACAATGTGGTGAAGAGACGCTAGATAGATAGGACCAGCGGACATCTGTAAAGCCTTCCTCGTGCTAGGGGCAGGGTTAATGAGTTTTTATATTTGAGAGGTGTTGAACTGCTGCTCTCTCTCCATGCTTTAGGTGTGGGATGGGAAACTGGCAAAATCAGCAGATTCCTGGGCCTCCCGCTGCATATGGGATCATGGACCCTCACAGACCATGAGATATATGGGCCAAAACCTGTCCATCAACTCTGGCAGGTACTTTTGAACTGTCCCTCTTCTTTCCATGTTGCTTATGTGAATGTTTGGTTCAACAATGACTGCCTAAAGAACACTTACTGTATATCTGGTCAAATATGAAGTAGGTTGGTATTTTATGAAAATCCAAAATGTCTCTTTCTTCTCCTAGATACCGATCAGTCATTGAGCTGGTGAGGTCCTGGCAGGATGAGAAAAACTCCTTCTCCTACCCCAACACATGCAGTGGACCAGTTTGTTCCCACTATACACAGGTGTGTGGCTTAGATATTGTACTAAATGTGAATGTACTGACTGGGATGTGTTCTATCCATAGTCTTCTATTTACAGAAGATAAGTACTGTACTGGTATAGTTGATATTTGTATTGGTAAGAAATTGGGTGACTGTGTGTGAGAACTTGTCTGCAATTAATCATGTTGACCATGAGAACTACAGATTGCATCAACAAATTGATACATTGCATCTTTCTGTTTCAGATGGTATGGGCCAATACCAACAGGATGGGATGTGCCATCAACAAGTGCTCAAACATGAACGTGTATGGGAGCTCTTGGAGAACAGCAGTGTTCCTGGTTTGCAACTACTCTATCAAGTAAGTCATGTACACACAAATCCTTCTCTGTTCATAGAAAGAGCAAGCTGTCTTGTTATAATGAACACAAAAAAAGCCAAATCTATAGTATATACCCACTATAGATTAATACGTTTCTTTTTCAATGTACAAGCTATATTCATCAGAACCTTATATTGAAGTGAATATTCTTTAATAATAAAAGGAAACAAACAAACACACAAGATCAGTAGTTAACCACGTTTTATTGCTCTTCCAGAGGGAACTGGGTTGGAGAGGCTCCCTACAAGAGTGGCAAACCATGCTCTGCTTGTCCATCAAAATATGGAGGTTCGTGTAACAGAAACCAGTGTTCCTCCGCTGGTTCAAAAGCCAAAGCCAAGAAACGGAAAAGATATTAAAACATTTTGGCCGTCAGTCACATTTTCCCTGTTTTAATGGAAGACTTTAAATAATTAACTGTTTCTGTTGAACCATTCCATTGATCTCATAAAATAACAACTGCAAGAGAAGATGTGTGAGATGCAAAGAATTTCTAAATAATAATAGTAATTTAAAAAAACAATAACTGGTTTTGCAAAGTTGGAAGTAACTAAAAATTACAAAAAATGTTTCTGTGATTAAATTACAGTACCACTATTTTTGTGTTAATTATTAACAAATGTTTGATGCACCACCCACTGGATGGTTAGGCAAGGTCCCCCCCCCCCCTTGGTCATGATGATGTCAATTCTCTCCTCTGCATGGAAATAAGCCTAATTATAAGCCTAAAGAACTTAAATCTACATAAACTCTTGGGTTGCAAAGCTCCATTTGGGGCCAGGACATACAGAACCCAACTACCTAAAACCAGAAGGGAATTATGTTGTATTAATTTGATTATGTCCTTTATTGAAAATGTTGAGAAGATGAGTTCAATATATTTGTAGGTCTATGCCAACGTGTTTGATAAGTCCACAAACTGTTTGCACTGTTTTTGGTTGATTATTTGGCTCGAGTGACATTTTGCGAAGCTATTTGTATTGAAAATTAAGCACTTTTATAGTTCACTGTTTTCTATTTGTTTTTTATTGTATAATACATATGTTTACTGTAAATTTAGAGACGTAGATCATTTTTGTTATTTGTTCTGTTGTAGACCAATTATCTTTCATAACATTGTAATTCACTTATTAGAGGTCATGATTGGCTTGAAAATGACAACACTGTCAAGCGTTCTTTGAATAAAAAAGAAAGGAGTTTAACTCAGTAGTGGGTGTTTTAATAAACCTTACAATTCCAAGGTGCTTTTTCACCTATGTCTGTCTTAAAAGGAGGACTTCAAGAGACAACTACTTTTAATAGATTTTCTTCTAATTATCTTTGGGTGGGCGTTTGTTACTAGCAACAGCCAATCAATCCCATCTTACATTTACAGTTGTAAGATGTCAATTCATGTACAGTCTATTCATGTATGCATTAGAGCGTAGATATTATCAAATGGACACAGTGACAGGCTATATTGTGCATATTCTCTCAAATGGCTCCCGGCCTGCATCTGTGCTTATTTAACTAGGAGGCCAAGGGAGGCTAGGGGGATCTGCTCTGCTGTCATGTTTTTCCACCTCATTGATTCTCCATATTCATCCGGAGAGAGAGTCCATCTATGCTATAAAACTGGACTAATGAGGCTTTTATGGTCAGAATTATTGGGATATCTGCGCAATGGACACTCCCGGAACTATACAATTCAATTTGTTCATATCCATTAACAATGAGAGACTGGGAGGCAAATATAAAGTGATTTGTATCTTTTATTTCATGGCCACAATGGTTCATATTAATACAAAATATTCTACCTTGTAGTATGTGTCACAAATGTAAGTTTGATGAAAATGCACTGCATGCCTCATTCCTCTTTATATGTTCATGCTCGTAAAATATTTTTGAGTGAAACTTTATGACACCTAATCAATCAAAAAATATTTCAATGTTTTCAGAGGATATCTGATTCCGTGGGAAAACTCCTTTTCAGGACAGCAACATGGGAAACTCCTTTTCAGGACTGCAACTGACCCATACATGCGACCAAAAGTGAAAGTTCCCACAAGGAAAACAAATGCGCTAATTTGTAATAATATCAGTGTGAGACCTGTATATGTTGTCACCTTGCTGCCATCCACAGGGATATTTGTATCAAACTGTATTTGTCTAGTGTTTGTCTGTGCATTGCATAACCTGGACGGATTATTTGTTTTTTCAACCAAAACATTAACTTCATTCACACTCAGCGTCTGAGGTGGAGAGGTAACACCCTCTGTACATGCTCCAATCCAGCTTTCTCTTTCATGTCCCTCTCTCCGCCTTCCCCCTTTCTCGCCGTGGTTGAACAAATGCAGTCTACCATTCTTCCTTCCTTCCTTCCTTTACTCAATGCACACTAATAAAATGTTTGGATATTGAATATAGAAAGAAATACATAACTTGTCTACAGACCGTATTTGAGCTTCTATCATCTAGTTGCTATAGCGACAGCTGCCTGTCATATAGATCTGGTCTCTATACGAGCCTGGTTACTGTTTAACCTCTCCACCCACATTTGCCCAGATTAGGAAAATCAATAAGATAACAGCTAGGAGTACCTACCTACCTACGGCTGGGGCCTTACCTTGCATCAACACTACCTGTCTCACTATAACGCAGGCGGGCGCTAACTTCCATATTTGAAATCCTAGAACTTTAGGAATACAGGAGAAAAAGAAAGACACATTTGAAAGAAACAGGGGGAGGAGAGAGATGGTCAATGTAAACTCACAAGTCAGTACAAGCATGGAGATTCCATTCGCTGATGGTGAGTACACAGTTTCTTTTATCATCTCACGGTTTCGGTGCGTATGGTGGAGCTCACACCAGCTGTTGACTTTGTTTAAACTGTGGTTGGCAATACACACTGCAGAGGGCTTCTCTTCTGGCAGGCAGGTCCATTCAATGTAGAAAATAGCGTCGTCATTTTTGTCTGTGTTTTTGACACGACTGCAATCAAGGAGGTGTGGAGAAGATATGAAGGTTGTTAAAAAGGGCCCCACAATAAGCTGAGACTGACGGATGAGACTCCATTCAGACTGATATGAACCTGGGAAGTCAAAGCTTTGAAGAGTAGAATAATACGATTTAAGGTCCAATATAGGCAGTGGGTAGTATTTGATGAATGGAAAAGACCGAGTCAGAGTGAATCAGGATGGAATCATAGCCAGGATAGTAGAAAGGTGTGAAGAAGAGCGGCCTGAAACGCTGGGCTTTCACCTGAAAAACACATGGGAACCACCTGGGTAAAACTGGAAAAGCATCCAACCACATCAGCAACCTCTGATCCAATTACACTAAAGTTGCCAAAACATGCCTTTTCAGGAGTGTACTGTGTAAATAGCTTGGGGTTGGTTTTCATTATGTCATTCACCACACATGGTATGATTTACATATGAGTCTGGGAGATGTAAAACTCCCCAACCAAACTAGGGATATTAGTCGTCCTAAGAAGGGCACACTAGAGTAGCGTCATTGTTTATTCAAAACTGTTGGGTTCTTTCTGGTTTTATTATACTGTATATCTTTATACTATGTTTCTTTGTGCAGACATAAAAATGCTGCAAATCACAATGTCACAAGGTCACTCCTCCTAATTTGAGATAGTGCTGACATAATGTCTCATGCATCAGGAGACTTAATAATACTGACATTAGTACGTCACAGCCATGACCTGCAGTTATGAGGGTTTGTCCCTGGACATTACCTGGGCTGCACCTTATTCCCTTACAGCAGTGTCATCAACCTTTTCTTGCCCAGGGACCCCCGCCCAGGCAAACCTGCGACCCAGGGACTCCCATCTTGTTTGCAAAGCATGTTTTTTTTCTTCAAATCTTGTCTTATCACCCGGTGAATTATAATGGCATGGACAAGTAATCAACATTTCAAAATTAATAGATTTGGTAGATCGTTTTTCATGATTTTGACCTCCCCACATTCTAATTGGAAGAAGTGTAAACTCTAAGATCGCCTATACTAGAAAGGTAACGTGAAACTAGGGCTGTGACGATAATGGAATTTTGGGTAATGATGAATTGTCATGCAAATGAACAGTTTTTGGCATAATTGTCTTCTTTTAAAAAATATTTTGAGCTTGTAATGCATCATAATGCATATTTGAAAGACATACCTAACTGAATACAACAACGACATACAGTACTTAATTAATACAACACAGCTTTGGTTACACCCGCCTCAAAAAAGAATAGTTTTGACCGCTTAGAACTTTTGGAAAGGAGGCTTCTCCTCCCAACCGTGCCGTTCTGCTCGTACAATGATTACCAACTTCATGTAAAAATGAAAAACTGCTATAAATACTTGAATATAAAGTTTAAACCCCCCTTCTCCTAAAATGAATGTATTAAGATGATTATGATGACTATTATACAATAATTGTGCCAGCCCTACTACAAACACATTCGCATATAGCAGCTGTTAAGCTGGTTAAACAATGGTTAGCAATGTGTTGGCAAAAATGTACTGCATCATGAAGGGGCCTCGGCCTACAGTCTGGATTCAGACCTACAGTACCAGTCAAAAGTTTGGACACACCCACTCATTCAAGGGTTTTTCTTAATTTTTACTATTTTCTACATTGTAGAATATTAGTGAAGACATCAAAACTATGAAATAACACATATGGAATCATGTAGTAACCAAAAAAAAGTGTTCAACGAATGAAAATACACTACCATTCAAAAGTTTGGGGCCACTTAGAAATGTCCTTGTTTTTGAAAGAAAAGCAAAAAATGTTGTCCAATAAAATAAAATAAAACTGATCAGAAATACAGTGTAGACATTGTTAATGTTGTAAATGACTATTATAGCTGGAAACGGCAGATTTTTAATGGAATATCTACATAGGCGTACAGAGGCCCTTTATCAGCAACCATCACTCCTGTGTTCCAATGGCACGTTGTGTTAGCTAATCCAAGTTTATCATTTTAAAAGGCTAATTAATCATTAGAAAATCCTTTTGCAATTATGTTAGCACAGCTGAAAACTGTTGTGCTAATTAAAGAAGCAATAAAACTGGCCTTCTTTAGACTAGTTGAGTATCTGGAGCATCAGCATTTGTGGGTTTGATTACAGGCTCAAAATGGCCAGAAACAAAGATCTTTCTTCTGAAACTTGTCAGTCTATTCTTGTTCTGAGAAATGAAGGCTATTCCATGCGAGAAATTGCCAAGAAACTGAAGATCTCATACAACGCTGTGTACTACTCCCTTCACAGAACAGGGCAAATTGGCTCTAATCAGAATAGAAAGAGGAGTGGGAGGCCCCGGTGCACAACTGAGCAAGAGGACAAATACATTGGAGTGTCTAGTTTGAGAAACAGACGCCTCACAAGTCCTCAACTGGCAGCTTCATTAAATAGTACCCGCAAAACACCAGCCTCAACGTCAACAGTTGTCACGTTCTGACCATAGTTCTTGTGTGTTGTGCTTGTTTTAGTGTTGGTCAGGACGTGAGCTGGGTGGGCATTCTATGTTGTGTGTCTAGTTTGTCTGTTTCTGTGTTCGGCCTAATATGGTTCTCAATCAGAGGCAGCTGTCAATCGTTGTCCCTGATTGAGAATCATATATAGGTGGCTTGTTTTGTGTTGGGGATTTGTGGGTGGTTGTTTCCTGTCTGTGTTTTCTCTGCACCAGCTAGGACTGTATCGGTTTGCCACATTTTGTTATTTTGTTATTTGTTAAGTGTTCACTGTTTATTCGTTTTATTAAACATGTTGAGCACTGGCTACGCTGCGTGTTGGTCCGATCCCTGTTACACCCTCTCTTCTCGTGAAGAGAGGGAAGGCTGCCGTTACAACAGTGAAGAGGTGACTCCGGGATGCTGGCCTTCTAGTCAGAGTTGCAAAGAAGAAGTCATATCTCAGACTGGCCAATGAAAAGAAAAGATTAAGATGGGCAAAATAACACAGACACTGGAAAGAGGAAGATTCGGAAAAAAGTGTTATGGACAAACAAACATACTGTAAGTTTGAGATGTTCGGATCACAAAGAAGAACATTCGTGAGATGCAGAAAAAAAGAAAAAATGAAAAGATGCTGGAGGAGTGCTTGACGCCATCTGTCAAGCATGATGGATGCAATGTGATGGTTTGGGGGTACTTTGGTGGTGGTAAAGTGGGAGATTTGTACAGGGTAAAAGGGATCTTGAAGAAGGAAGGCTATCACTCCAGTTTACAAAGCCATGCCATACCCTGTGGACGGCGCTTAATTGGAGCCAATTTCCTCCTACAACAGGACAATTACCCAAAGCACAGCTCCAAACGATGCAAGAACTATTTAGGGAAGAAGCAGTCAGCTGGTATTCTGTCTATAATGGAGTGGCGAGCACAGTCACCGGATCTCAACCCTATTGAGCTGTTGTGGGAGCAGCTTGACCGTATGGTACGTAAGAAGTGCCCATCAAGCCAATCCAACTTGTGGGAGGTGCTTCAGGAAGCATGGGGTGAAATCTCTTCAGATTACCTCAACAAATTGACAACTCGAATGCCAAAGGTCTGCAAGGCTGTAATTGCTGCAAATGGAGGATTCTTTGACGAAAGCAAAGTTTGAGGGACATAATTATTATTTCAATTAAAAATCATTATTTCTAACCTTGTCAACGTCTTGACTATATTTCCTATTCATTTTGCAACTCATTTCATGTATGTTTTCATGGAAAACAAGGACATTTATAAGTGACCCCAAACTTTTGAACGGTAGTGTATATTCTAAATAAATCACTGACAGTGTCACCAGCAAAGCACCCCCACACCATCACACCTCCTCCTCCATGCTTCACGGTGGGAACCACACATGCGGCGATCATCTGTTCACCTACTCTGCATCTCACAAAGACAAGGAGGTCGGAATAATTTTTTTATTTAAATTTGGACTCATCAGACCAAAGGACAGATTTCCACTGGTCTAATGTCCATTGCTCATGTTTACTGGCCCAAGCAAGTCTCTTCTAATTATTATTGGTGTCCTTTAATAGTGTTTCTTTGCAGAAATTTGACCTGATTCACAGTCTCCTCTGAATAGTTGATGTTGAGATGCATCTGTTACTTGAACTCCATGAAGAAGTTATTTGGGCTTCAATTTCTGAGGCTGGAACTTCTAATGAACTTATCCTCCCTTAGTTAACTAAGCAAGTCAGTTAAGAACAAATTTCTATTTACAATGACGGCCTACCCCGGCCAAACCCAGACGACACTGAGCCAATGGTGCGCCGCCCTATGGGACTCCCAAGCCCGGCCAGATGTGATTCAGCCTGGATTTGAACCAGGGACTGTAGTGATGCCTTTTGCACTGAGATAGACTGCTGCGCCACTCGGGAGTCCAGTTGTTACAACTGCACTTGAAGAGTGCACTTGAAGAAACGTTCAAATTTCTTGAACTGTTCCACATTGACTGAACTTCAAGTCTTAAGGTAATGATGAACTGTCGTTTCTCTTTACTTATTTGAGCTAATCTTGCCATAATATGGACTTGGTCTTTTACCAAATAGGGCTATCTTCTGTATACCACCCGTACTTTGTCACAACACAACTGATTGGCTCAAACGCATTAAGAAGGAAATTACACAAATTCACTTTTATCAAGGCACATCTGTTAATTGTAATGCACTCCAGGTGACTACCTCATGAAGCTGGTTGAGAGAATGCCAAGAGTGTGCAAAGGTGTCATCAAGGCAAAGAGTGGCTACGTTGAAGAATTTGTTTAACACTTTTCTGGTTTCTACATGATTCCATGTGTGTTATTTCATAGTTTTGATGTCTTCACTATTATTTTACAATGTAGAAAATAGTAAAAATAAATAAAAACCTTTGAATGAGTAGGTGTGTCCAAACTTTTGACTGGTACTGTATATATACAGTGCCGTCAGAAAGTATTCATACCCCTTGACTTATTTCACATTTTGTTGTGCTACAGCCTGAATTCCAAATGGATTCAATAGATTTATTTTGTGACCCATCAACACACAATACCCTATAATGACAAGTTGAACATTTCAATTGGACCTTTATTTAACTAGGCAAGTCAGTTAAGAACAAATTCTTATTTACAATGACAGCCTAGCAGGGAACAGTGGGTTAACTGCCTTGCTCAGGAGCAGAACGACAGATTTTTACCTTGTCAGCTTGGGGATTCAATCCAGCAACCTTTTGATTACTGGCCCAACACTCTAACCACTAGGCCACCTGCCTCCACTAACATGTTTATAGAAACGTTCGCACATTTTTTGAAAATGAAATACCAAAATATCTCATTAACATAAGTATTCAAAACCCAGAGTCAATACATGTGAGAATAACCTTTGGCAGCGATTATAGCTTTGAGTCTTTCTGGATGAGTCTCTAAAAGCTTTGCATACCTGGACTGTAAAATATTTAGGAACATTTACTGTCATCTTGGTTAGCAACTCCAGTGTATATTTGGTGTTGTCTTTTAGGTTATTGTCCTGCTGAAAGGTGAATTTGTCTCCCAGTGTCTGTTGGAAAGCAGACTGAACCAGGTTTCCCTCTAGAATTTTGCCTGTGCTTAGCTCTATTCCATTTCTTTTTATCATAAAAAAAACTTCCTAGTCCTTGCCAATGACAAGTATACTCATAACATGATGCAGCCACCACCATGCTTGAAACTATGAAGAGTAGTACTCGGTGATGCGTTGTGTTGGATTTGCCCCAAACATAACACTTTGTATTCAGGACATAAAGTATATTTCTTTGCCACATTTTTTGCAGTTTTACTTTAGTGCCTTGTTGTAAACAGGATGCATGTTTTGGAATATTCTTATTCTGTGCAGACTTCCTTCTTTTCACTCTGTCATTTATGTTAGTATTGTGGAGTAACTACAATGTTGTTGATCCATCCTCAGTTTTCTCCTATCACAGCCATTAAACTCTGTAACTGTTTTAAAGTCACCAATGGCCTCATGGTGAAATCCCTGAGTGGTTTCCTTCTTCTCCAGCAACTGAGTTAGGAAGGACGCCTGTATCTTTGTAGTGACTGGGTGTATTGATACACCATCCAAAGTGTAATTAATAACTTCACCACGCTCAAAGGGATATTCAGTGTCTGATTTTTTAAATTGACCCATATACCAATAGGTACCCTTCTTTACAAGGCATTTGAAAACCTCCCTGGTCTTTGTGGTTGAATCTGTGTTTGAAATTCACTGCTTGACTGAGGTACCTTACAGATAAGCGTATGTGTGGGGTACAGAGATGAGGTAGTCATTCAAAAATCAAGGTAAGGCCTCCTGAGTGGCACAGTGGTCTAAGGCACTGCATTTCAGTGCTATCTGTGCCACTAGAGATCCTGGTTCAAGTCCAGGCTCTGTCGCAGCCGGCCCTGACTGGGAGACCCACGGGGCGGTGCACAATTGGCCCAGCGTCGTCCGGGTTAGGGGAGGGTTTGGCCGGCAGGGATGTTCTGTTCCATTGCGCTCTAGCGACTCCTGTGGCAGACTGGGTGCAATGCATGCTGACATGGTCGCCAGGTGTACAGTGTTTCCTCCGACACATTGGTGCTTCTGAGTTAAGTGGGTATCATGTCAAGAAGCTGTGCGGCTTGGCTGGGTTGTGTTTTGGAGGACGCATGGCTCTCGACCTTCGCCTCTCCTGAGTCTGTACGGGAGTTGCAGCAATGAGACAAGACTTTAACTACCAATTGGATCCCACGAAATTGGGGCAAAAAAATATTTTTATTTAAAAAAAAAATCAAGGTAAACCCTATAATGGCACAAAGAGTGAGTCCATACAACTTATTATGTGACTTGTTAAGCAAATGTTTCATGCAGCGCGATACATCTCCTTCGCATAGAGTTGATCAAGCTGTTGATTGTGGCCTGTGGAATGTTGTCCCTCTCCTCTTCAATGGCTTTGTGAAGTTGCTGGATATTGGCAGGAACTGGAACACACTGTCATAAACGTCAATCCAGAGCATCCCAAACGTGCTCAATTGGTGACATTTCTGGTGAGTATGCAAGCCATGGAAGAACTAGGATATTTTCAGCTTCCAGGAATTGTGTACATATCCTTGCGACATGGGGTTGTGCATGATCACGCGAAACATGAGTTGATGGTGGTGGATGAATGGCACAACAATGGGCCTCAGGATCTTGTCATGTTATCTCTGTGCATTCAAATTGCCATCGATAAAAATGCAATTGTGTTCATTGTCCGTAACTTATGCCTGCTCATACCATAACCCTACTTCCACCATGGGGCACTGTTCACAATGTTGACATCAGCAAAACGCTCACCCATATGCCTGCCATCTGCCTGATACAGTTGAAACCGGTTCATCTGTGAAGAGCACACTTCTCTAGCGTGACAGTGGCCATCGAAGGTGAGCATTTGCCCACTTAAGTAGATTACGACACCAAACTGCAGTCAGCTCAAGACCCTGGTCAGAATGATGAACATGCAGATGAGCTTCCCTGAGACAGTTTCAGACGATCCCACAGGTGAAGAAGCCAGATGTGGAGATCCTGGGCTGGCATGGTTACACGTGGTCTGCGGTTGTGATGCCGATTGGATGTACTGTCAAATTATCTAAAATGACATTGGAGGCGGCTTATGGTAGAGAAATGAACATCCAATTATCTGGAAAGAGCTCTGGTGGACATTCCTGCAGTCAGCATGCCAATTGCACGCCTCAAAACTTGAGACATCTGTGGCATTGTGTTGTGTAATAAAACTGCACATTTATAGTGGCCTTTTATTTTCCCCAGCACAAGGCTCACCTGTGTAATGATCATGCTGTTTAATCAACTTCTTGATATGCCACACCTGTCAGGTGGAAGGGTTATCTTGGGAATGGAGAAATGCTCACTAACAAGGATGTAAACAAATTTGTGCACCACATTTGAGAGAAATAAGCTTTTTGTGCGTATGGAACAATTCTGGGATCTTTTATTTCAGCACATGAAACATGGGACCAACACTTTACATGTTGCGTTTATATTTTTGTTCAGTATATTTAGGCTTGCCATAACAAAGGGGTTGAATTCTTATTGACTCAAGACATTTCAGCTTTTCATTTTTAATTAATCTGTAAACATTTCGACAAACAATTCTACTTTGACATTTTGGGGTATTGTGTGTAGACCAATGATACAAAATCTACATTTAATCCATTTTAAATTCAGGCTGTAACACAACAAAATGTGGAAAAAGTCAATAATAATATATACTGTATATATTCACGGACCCCCAGCAGTACCTCGACCCCTGGTTGAATACCCCTACCTTACAGTATACAGTTCATTACTTTTGACCAGAGTTAGTGCACTATATAGGGAATAGGGTGCCAAATCAGAAGCACTATCAGCCATCCTGGGATGTGACTTTTGACAATAACATCTGTTTTCCTGGACTTGGACAGGAGTGATCTGCCATTTGAGATGGAAGGCTATGCCATTATTTATTAACAGTTTATTACACACATAGAGTAAATACAACAATGCTAAAAGCAGTGCAATGATCAAACCGAGAAGTGAATCTACATAGATGTTCCTGTTATTGAACTGAGTTAAGGAGATACGTCTGTAATAAATCTGTGATACGTCTGCGTCTCTATGGGGTTGGACAGAGCTAGTCCCTCCTCAACAGTAATATCAACACTATAAACAATTATCAACAGCCACATAACAATAATAAACAGCTAAAATGGAGGGTTTTCTTGTAATTTACGATCCCTCCTCTTAAACCGATTGTACTGCTGCCTGAGGCAACAAGCCACCATACGTTCAGTGTAAAATTCAAATGTATATTTCACTTAGCTTCAGGTCATATATTGAGATGAATCGCTCAACCGTCACAACTTGGACAAACTACTACTGGCGCTCTGATGCTTGCAGAATCAGTTGGCAAATGTAAACACAACAAAAGCCATAGAACAGCCCTTCAGCGAACGGATCTGTTTACCCAAAATGCTGAATGACTTTGTGGTAGGCTCTGATTGGCTGAACCAGTCAACTCTCTGCCCTATCAGTGACAGGACAAGAATGAACTAAAGCAACTCAAGTAACCCCAAACAGGCCAGCCCTCCCATTTGTTAACATATAAATAAAGTTAGTGGAATGCAATATAATTCACCTTTCTATTGCTTAGGACTGGGTGCAATCTGCAATTTCGGTATGTTTACTGTCAGTCAGAATGTAATTAAAAAAAATATGTATTTAACCTTTATTTAATAAGGTTTGGCGTACGGGCCATATATACAGTACGACCCATATACACCTTGTTGTCTGCTAGGAGGCAGTGCTTGTGAATGCTGATAGTGTCAATCACTTCAGTTTACAGTAGTACATACTGTCATCAATCAAAATGAAAACAAATCTCTCTAACGAGAATGACAGGATGTGAATGAAGGGTTTTTGGAAAGAGACACTGGGCACAACACAGTTCTAAAGTGGAGAGTTTTCTAATCTGGAGCAGTAGACGTATGCTTTAGTTCACAGACAGACAAATCCTGTTTCTCTCTAATCATCATCTCAAAACCATCTCATTCGTCATTCTTCAGCTATTTCATGACAGCTCTCTTTGCTTGGATAGGCTACATGCTTGAACTTTTCCTCCTCATATACACTACCGTTCAAAAGTTCGGGGTCACTTTGAAATGTCCTTGTTTTTGAAAGAAAAGCAATTTTTTTGTCCATTAAAATAAAATAAAACTGATCAGAAATACAGTGTCGACGTGATTAATGTTGTAAATGACTATTGTAGCTGGAATTGGCAGATTTTGTATGGAATATCTACATTGGCCTATAGAGGCCCATTATCAGCAACCATCACTCCTGTGTTCTAATGGCACGTTGTGTTAGCTAATCCAATTTTATAATTTTAAAAGGCTAATTGATCATTAGAAAACTCTTTTGCAATTATGTTAGCACAGCTGTAAACTGTTGTGCTGTTAATGAATTAATACAACTGGCCTTCTTTAGACTATTTCAGTATCTGAAGCATCAGCATTTGTGGGTTCGATTACAGGCTCAAAATGGCCAGAAACAAAGATATTTTTTCTGAAACTCATCAGTCTATTCTTGTTCTGAGAAATAAAGGCTATTATGAGAGAAGTTGCCAAGAAACTGAAGATCTCGTACAACGCTGTGTACTACTCCCTTCACAGAACAGCGCAAACTGGCTCTAACCAGAATAGAAAGAGGAGTGGGAGGCCCCGGTGCACAACTGAGCAAGAGGACAAGTACATTAGAGTGTATAGTTTGAGAAGTCCTCAATTGGCAGCTTCATTAAATAGTAGCCGCAAAACACCAGTCTCAACGTCAACAGTGAAGAGGTGACTCCGGGATGCTGTCCTTCTAGACAAGAGTTACAAAGAAAAAGTCATATCTCAGACTGGCCAATAAAAATAAAAGATTAAGATGGGCAAAAGAACAGAGACACTGGACAGAGGAACTCTGATTAGAAGGCCAGCATCCCAGTCACCTCTTCACTGTTGACGTTGAGACTGATGTTATTTTAATGGACCAAAAATTAGCTTTTCTTTCAAATACAAGGACATTTCTAAGTTACCCCAAACTTTTGAACAGTGGTGCATATGTTTTATTTATCCTTTATTTTTAACCATAGAAGTCAAATTGAGACTGGCATTTCTTTTTAAGACCTGGGCTCAACTCATATAATAAGTTAACACGGTCTAGATGTTTTTATTTATTTCTGTTATTTTACCTATATTTTACAAAATGAGTCTCATTGAGATTAACAATCTCTTTCACAAGAGAGACCTAGCCAAAATAGCAGCACACAAAATTACAGACACATTTACATTTAGATGTGTGTTAGTGTTAAAGCCAGGTAAGCAGATCTCCCCATTAGCAGTGTGCGTGGATGGGGGTATTACACTCCAATCAAATCTCATTGTGCCAGGCATTATAGGATTAACCCCCCCCCCCCCCCCACACGCACACACACACACACACACACGCACGCACACACACACACACACACGCACACGCACACACACAGACTTTTCAAAAATGTTTTCCTTCCTTGTCAGGAAATTTGGGTGAATTGTTAGGACACTGGGGTCCTGATAAGGTAGAAAAACAAGTACACACATACACACACACACACACACACACACACACACACACACACACACACACACACACACACACACACACACACACACACACACACACACACACACACACACACACACACACACACACACACACACACACACACACTGGGTAAGTGGCTTAGCTTATGGCCCTACATCCCCACCAGCTACAGCCCCATAGCTTCCGTCCCTTACACACAAACTCCCACACACACTCGTGTAGGGCCGGGCAGGGCCTGGGTGAGCACTGTAGTGTGCTCCCAGTGAGAGGGGAGAGAGAGGCTGATTGGTCTACGGTCTCGTCACTGGGCCTGGTCACTGTCAGGGCTCAGCTATCCACAGTCAGGAGGATGTATGGAGAGAAGCATGGAACACTGCACGGTCACCTCACGACTCCAGGTACAGTCAGGAACACATGTAACAGACAAGTATTCTGTAGTTCTAAAACTGTTGTGCTATGACTGTAGTACTGTAGCACCATAACTTTCCGAATACAACCATTCAACAGATATTGACCATATGACCTGTTACACATACTTTTACATAGCTGATGGATACAGAGAGAGGAATTTCATCAGTGCGTATGGTAGATTAACTCCACCACACAACAAGCAACTTGGCTGTTTGTTTACGTTTCAAACCATGGGACTGTGTTCCAAGAGCAGTCGAAGTAAAGCTGTGGACGGATTGCTCGCAGAACGAAGATTCGTGTCGTTCGTTAGTTGAATTAACACATTCTGACTTGATCATTTTTGCTGTGTATGAAAATGGACACATTATTATAGGTCCGTAGTTATTGATGTGGTGACACCATATTGGTCATGTAAAAGGTAAAGTTATACAGTGTATTATTGTTGTTGTGTATCATTTTACCTTCTATGTTGAGATTATTCAAACAAAATTGGGAAAACTGCCGATTAATTCATTTGCTCTGAAAGTTGAACGTCACCCGCAAAGTTGTCTTCTTGGGCAACTATCACCTACAAAAATAATGGGATACTGCATCTTTTGTCCACAAGGTGGCACTGCAACGCAGTGATTCCCTTCTCTATTATACGGGTCAGTCTGTGACATCTACCTCATCATTAGGCCTACATTAGGCCTTCTCATCAATTACGCCTCCTCTTTCAACTCCCAATAGAGTTGAACTGTTCATCAAGCTCAGTCAGTAGAATATAGGTGAAAGGGTGATGAACTGTCATAATGGGGCCAATGAGTTTGTTTGAATGTTGAGTTTATGAAAGAGGCACCAATGTCAGTTGCTGTCTAGCTTCTGATGCTACTTAGGTATTTGTTCATTTTAAAACCATTCTTGTGAAGATGAAGGATAAGGTTGAAATCCTTCTCTTATAGTATCTTGTGTTTTCTTCCTGATCATGAGGTCAAATGACTATTGATTGGTTGATGACAGAAGAAAGAACCTATTACAGCAGACAGAGATAACCGGCCACGGCAGCCGTGTGCTGACAGATAGGATTGGGCTAGGAAGAGGCAAAATGAATTCTCAGCAAAACAGCGGTTAATGATTAAAGGGCTTTATCAAGACACTGTAATTGATTTACGTGGAGCATCGCGCTAAATGTTTATTGATGCAATTGTTTACTTATTTAGTGTACAGACATGGGGCTACTTGAGTTTTCCTCTCGCATGGTGGAAAAAACAACTAGGGGTGGATGTGTAAGAATATATTCCAATGGTAGTCTGTTTTAGTTTGGAAGGTTTTGCATGTAGACGGTATACATTTTATATGTAAAATCCTTGACTGTTGAAAGTTATCTACAAACAGAGTGAAGAAGTTTTCTAACTTCAACTGTTTTTAATGTTTTATTTTGTAGAGAATCTTGCTTTAACAAATGATTTATGATTACCTAGTGGAAGTCTAAACCTTACTTTTACAAGAATATGAGTCTCTTGTATTTTTTTTAGATTTCCAGTGACAAACAAATAGGATTTCTCTGTGGTAAATTGGAGTGTGGGACTGTGAGCAAGGAATAATCTTTCTCGATTTCTAGCTAATTTTAAGCTCTATTTGCAAATGTGTTTATTGCCCAATAACATTGGGGTTATGGGGGCTGAGCAAAATTAGATCCTAGTAGTTTATCATTACCCTAAGAACAAACAGCCATGGGTCAGGACTATGATAACTTTTCAGTTGATTCAGAGAACTATTTGAACAATCTCAGTTCTTTTTCATATGAAGATGCATGCATTTTCACATTTTCTTGCTGTAAATCCCACAAGGAGACTTTGAGTACTTCCAAGTTTGTGGATTTGATGAGAGTAATTGAAAGGTCAATCATGTGGATAGCACAAGGCCTACATAGCATTATTTTCATTTTGGTTTCCTCCTCTGTACTTGAATCAATGATAAAGCTCTGGACCAAATTATACACGTTCAAATCTCTGAAGTTGACTATTGGTGCCACAATCATAACTCTCTGTGGTTCTCTGCTCCAACCTGAGGTGGCAGACTAAAAGCTGTCTAAAAAATAAAGGCACATTGAAAAGAGTAACATGTTCCTACTGTGTAGGCCTCTGGGAGTCTACTACCACTGCAAGTTTTAGCTTCAATGTTGTTCCAGACATTTGCACAAAATAGTTTTGAGTCAAAACAATGTGTTTCACCTCAGCTTATCTGGAAAAATTAACTTTTTCTTTTCTGATGTACGTTTTAACAAGCAAGACACAAGAGGTATAAATCTTGGTCAGTGCTAGCTAAAACAGAGGGGAGGACAATCAAGTCAAGTCACTTGTAAACATAACATTTCAATTGTATCATCAACACTAAAGCAACCACTAAAACACTAAATATAAGAATCATTTCAACCAATGTCAACACGAAGACAGGCAGTCAA
This sequence comes from Salvelinus namaycush, assembly GCF_016432855.1. Lineage (NCBI taxonomy): Eukaryota > Metazoa > Chordata > Actinopteri > Salmoniformes > Salmonidae > Salvelinus > Salvelinus namaycush. Next base: position 15,522,526 of record NC_052322.1, read on the forward strand.
CAATTTTCCAACAGTACAGACACAGTGATAATCCCACTGGTCAGCCGAAGGGGCTTGTAGTTGCACAAGATGTGTGATTTGCAGATAGTTATCATCTGTTGACAAGGTCTTCGCCTGCCATGACACTACTACTACTCACATGGTATCTCCTACATCTAACACACAGACAGACAGAGCAGCGCAGGCTCAACACTGGCCTAAAATATGCTGCAACGAGCACATTGCCTCCTTGTTCTCGCTTCCACTCTTCTTATCAATATCTACAGCACTGTATCGTACACACATCAAAAACACTTACATTTTCCCTGCGCTGAAGCTCTCCTAAAAAGAATATGTTCTCATATATAGTATATTCCAAATATCATTGACTCTTGGTTTCCCCCCAGCTGTTACCTCCAGTTATTAGTTTTTATCCTCCCTAGCTCTTTCCATTGGGATCGGACGTGTGGAGTGAATAAGAGTCATTCAGTGGAAGGTACAAATAGGCAGTGGTTAACAAATGGAGTTTGGTCAGTGGTCGGACTATTCAGATTCCTATTCAGAAGACAGACAGGACTTTGTTCACAACTGGAGTTTGAAGTTAGTTTCAAAGGGGAGAAACACACTAGTGTTACATCAGGTCTCATCAGCATTCAGTCCTTTGACTTTTAGCCTCGGGCTGTTTGGGTGACTGATTATAAGACTGACAGGACAGGACTTCCATACACACGTCATACACAGATGAACATGGCTACTTCATATGTGTGTGACGAGGACTGCCTGTGTCAAAAGGGAGCGTGTGGGAACACGTAACATCATGTTAACCCTTCATAAAAATAAAAAAATGTAATAACCTTGTTGAAAAACAAATGTCTGTGTATTTCACAGAAATAAACGATTTGTCTGGAAGAAATTTCACTTTGAGCGTTTATATGGACTGCATGTTACTGCTAAAGATCTAGTCTTCTGACTGTTGTGTTAGGGTCTGTGCCCGGTGCAGGTTAAAACAGGTTAAAGTGAACTAGTTAAATCAGCAGGCTTCTCTGATTACTCTGTGATAAGATACTCAGGAGGCTACTTTGGCTGCTCTATGATAACCCCCTGCTCTGCCCATCCCATCGTTGCCGTTTCTGTGCCGTGGGAATGTACGACATACAGGTTAACAGGAACTAATGTTAAACATACGACCTCATATAATAGCACTCTCCATATTTGAAAAAGCATGACAGATCATATAGTTACTAAGATGACAAATGACCATTGACGATTATATTTAGCATACTATGACATGGAATCGAGTTAGCAGCATGTAAATGACATGGAAGTCATGCAAATAATCAATATTATCCAGAACTCCCACATTTAGTTAAAAATCTCCCATTTGCACAACATGAGATAAATGATCATTAGTAAAATACTGAAAGTTACTAAAACGTAGGCAAGGTATGTCAGTTTAAGGTGAGGATCCAAAAAGTAGCTATCAGTATCTTTCTATACCTGAACAGTCTGTCACTGCCTGAGTGTGAATAAGAAAACCTTAACCTTGCAGATTACACTTTATAGCAGTATATGACTGTTCTTGGACGAGTTCACAGAAAATGAAGATGGGAGCTTGCGATAATAAAGACGTTTAATGGCTAAGGAGATAAGATTTCTTCTAAGTGACTCATTCCCCTCATTCCGTCACACAGATTTCCCTCTCGCTACCTTCTGGTTCTTCACGATCATTACCGCCGTGGTGATTGAGCAAATATGGCCACTTGAGGGGCGTTCCTACAGTGTTTTGTATGTGGCCCAAACCCTATTCCCTTGTGCACTACTTTTGACGAGAGCACTATGGGCCCTGGCCAAGAGTACTGCACTGTATAGGGAATAGAGTGCTGTTTGGAACTCAACCGAAGTGCTTCATGATCATTACTGCCATGGTGCTCAAGCAAACATGAACAAATATGGGCACTTGAGGGGTGTTCCACTAGAGTCTGTGTCTACCAAAGATGTGGAGAAGTAATCAATTGTAATGACCTCTGTTCAGACTTACTTGTATGATATACACCTAGAAGCTCTGGCGAGGCCCTAGATTAGTCGCATGTTCTATTTGAACACCTCGTGTCATCCGTTGATAAAACAATTTGTGGCAAGCTACACATCTTCCTATCTCAAGCTCAAAGAAGTGTGAAGATTCTTCAGTGACATTTTCTTTGTGATTCTAAATCGGTGTTCATCCATTTGACTGGTTGTAGTGGACAATCAAATTCTAACATTTTCACTTGATCTTCTCTACACTCTCAGGCGGATCACTGTGACTTTATCCCAATAATGGAACCACAGGAATGTTTTGATTCGGAAGAAGATTTTATTTGCTGAATCCTATATATGCTCTGGGTGGGTAGTTATCAACTCCACCAGCCTGCGTTTTACTGCTCTGAGGTCTCGGTGAACCCAAGATCATTGACCTATCGCTTTGTACTGGCACCTTCCTTCAAATACAAGACTGCTGTTTACCATGTCATATTTACTTACACAGTGGGGCCAGCATATTTGCGTATTCTGCAACATTTATTCTTTCTAAAATCAGTTGCTTTATATAAGTGTTGCGCGTTCTGTTCTCACATTCTTGTTAAGCCACTTTAATTTGGTAAATCCTGCTGAAAGCTTTCTAATACGATGCCTGCTTTCCCCAAAATGAACTCGTTAGGGCTTGAGACTCGTATCCCAATCCCAATGTGGTCCTAAAAACATAGGCTCCTGCCAAATCAAATCAAATTTTATTGGTCGCATACACATGTTTAGCAGATGTTATTGCGGGTGTAGCGAAATGCTTGTGTTCCAAGCTCCAACAGTGCAGTAATATCTAACAATACACAACAATACACACAACTCTAAAAAGTAAAATAATGGAATTAAGAAATATAGAAATATTAGGAGTCCGGAGTGTAATATTCACGTATTCTTCAGGTATACTATATATTCTATCCACATACTGTCCATAATTTCTATACAACCCATCACACACATATAGTGCATTCAGAAAGTATTCAGACCCTTTGACTTTTTCCACATTTTGTTATGCTACAGCCTTATTAAAAAATGTTTTAAATACATTTTTTTCCTTATCAATCTACACACAATACCCCATAATGACAAAGCAAAAACAGGTTTTAGAAATGTTTGCAAATGTATTACAAATAAAAACAGAAATACCTTATTTACGTACAGTACCAGTCAAAAGTTTGGACACACTTATTCATTCAAGGGGTTTTTCTTTACTTTTACTATTTCCTACATTGTAGAATAATAGTGAAGACATCAAAACTATGAAATAACACATATGGAATCATGTAGTAACCAAAAAAGTGTTTGTCACGATCGTCATAATAACTGGACCAAAGCGCAGCGTGATCTGGGTTCCACATCTTTATTTACTATGTGAAACTCAAAGCAAAACAAAACAATAAATGAACAAACGAAACGTGAAGAAAATGCAGTGCTCACAGACACTACACAAAAACAAGATCCCACAAAGCACAAAGGGGAAATGGCTGCCTAAATATGATCCCCAATCAGAGACAACGATAAACAGCTGCCTCTGATTGGGAACCATACCAGGCCAACATAGAAATATAATTACCTAGATGACCCACCCTAGTCACACCCCGACCTAACCAACATATAGAATAAACAGCTCTCTATGGTCAGGGCGTGACAGTGTTAAACAAATCAAAATATATTTAAAATTTGAGATTCTTCAAAGTAGCCACTCTTTGCCATGATGACAGCTTTGCACACTCTTGGCATTCTCTCAACCAGCTTCATGAGGTAGTCACCTGGAATGATCAAGAAGGAGAGTGATGGATTGCGGCATCAGATGACCTGGCCTCCACAATCACCCGACCTCTACCCAATTAAGATGGTTTGGGATGAGTTGGACCGCAGAAAGAAGGAAAATCAGCCAATAAGTGCTCAGCATGTGTGGGAACTGCTTCAAGACTGTTGGAAAAGCATTCCAGGTGAAGCTGGTTGAGAGAATGGCAAGTGTGTGCAAAGCTGTCATCAAGGCAAAGGGTGGCTACTTTGAAGAATCTCAAATATCAAATATATTTTGATTTGTTTAACACTTTTTTGGTAACTACATGATTCTATATGTGTTATTTCATAGTTTTGATGTCTTCACTATTATTTTACAATGTAGAAAATAGTAAAAATAAAGAAAAACAATTGAATGAGTAGGTGTGTCCAAACTTTTGACTGGTACTGTGAGTATTCAGACCCATTGCTATGAGCCTCGAAATTGAGCTCAGGTGCATCCTGTTTCCATTGATCATTCTTGAGATGTTTCCACAACTTGATTGGAGTCCACCTGTGGTAAATTCAATTGATTGGACATGATTTGGAAAGGCACACACCTGTCCATATACGTTCTCACAGTTGACAGTGCATGTCAGAGCAAAAAGCAAGCCATGAGGTCGAAGAATTTGTCCGTAGAGCTCCGAGACAGGATTGTGTCGAGGCACAGATCTGGGGAAAGTTACATGGAAGAAGTTTGGAACCACCAAGACTCTTCCTAGAGCTGGCCGCCCTGCCAAACTCAGCAATCGGGGGAGAAGGGCCTAGGTCAGGGAGGTGATCAGGAACCCATGGTCACTCTGACAGAGCTCCAGAGCTCCCCTGTGGGGATGGGAGAACCTTCCAGAAGGACAACCATCTCTGCAGCACTTCACAAATCAGGCCTTTATGGTAGAGTGGTCAGACCAAAGCCACTCCTCAGTAAATGCACATGACAGCCCGCTTGGAGTTTGCCAAGAGGCACCTAAAGGACTCTCAGACCATGAGAAAAAAGATTCTCTGGTCTGACTGAACTCTCTGGCCTGAATGCCAAGTGTCACGTCTGGAGGAAACCTGGCACCATCCCTACGGTGAAGCATGTTGGTGGCAGTATCATGCTGTGGGGATGTTTTTCAGCGGCAGGGACTGGGAGACTAGTCAGGATCGAGGGAAAGATGAATGGAGCAAAGTACAGAGAGATCCTTGATGAAAACCTGCTCCAGAGCGCTCAGGACCTCAGACTGGGGTGACAATTCACTTTCCAACAGGACAACGACCCTAAGCACACAGCCAAGACAACGCAGGAGTGGCTTCGGTACAAGTCTCTGAATGTCCTTGAGTGGTCCAGCTAGAGGCCAAGGACCAGCTAGATGCCAGAGTTGAACCCGATCGAACATCTCTGGAGAGACCTGAAAATAGCTGTGCTGCAACGCTCCCAATCAAACCTGACAGAGCTTGATAGGATCTGCAGAGAATAATGGGAGAAACTGCCCAAATACAGGTGTGCCAAGCTTGTAGCGTCATACCCAAGATGACTCGAGGCTGTAATCGCTGCCAAAAGTGCTTCAACAATGTACTGAGTAACGGGTCTGAATACTTATGTAAATGTGTTATTTCAGTTTTATATTTAGAATACATTTTACATTTTTTATAAAAACCTGTTTTTGCTTTTTCATTATGGGGTATTGTGTGTAGATTGTTGAGGGGGAAAAAATTATTTAATCCATTTCAGAATTAGGCTGTAACATAACAAAATGTGGAAAAAGTCAAGGGGTATGAATACTTTCCGAATGCACTGTATATATATATGTGTGTGTGTGTGTGCGTGCGTGCGTGCGTGCGTGCGTGTGATGGGATGGGATGTGTAGACATTATGGACAGTATGTGGATAGAATATGTAGTATATCTGAAGAATACGTGGATAGAATAATATATGTACAGCAATAGTTGAATAGGATGGCCTTGACTAGAATACAGTATATACACATGAAATGGGTACAACAGTATGTAAACATTATTAAAGTGACCAGTGTTCTATTATTAAAGTGACCAGAGTTCCAAGTCTATGTACATAGGCAGCAGCCTCTAAGGTGCAGGGTTGAGTAACCGGGTGGTAGCCGGCTAGTGACTGTGACTGAAGTTCAGGGCAGGGTACTGGGCGAATGCCGGATAGTGGTGACAAACCAATGACATTAGTGACCAAACAGCGCTCTAAAAAGCTTTACATTTGACTAAGGAGCAATTGCTTTGAACAAAAAAGTTTCTGAAGAGTTGGGTCACACTACTTTGTTATGTGCGTACAGAATTTTGTGAAACAATTAACTCTTTTACATAAAGGCAACCATTTTTTCCCCCAGCAATAATTATTTATCTGGTTTAATATGCAATAATTAACTGAGATTTACCAGAGACATTTTACATGTGGATGTACAGTGGCAGTCAAAAGTTTGGACACACCAACTCATTCAAGGGGTTTTCTTTATTTTTTACTATTTTCTACATTGTAGAAGAAAAAAAAAGTGTTAAACAAATCAAAATATATTTGAGATTTGAGATTCTTCAAATAGCCACCCTTTGCCTTGATGACAGCTTTGCACACTCTTGCCATTCTCTCAACCAGTTTCATGAGGCAGTCACCTGGAATGCATTTCAATTAACAGGTGTGATTTTTAAAAGTTAATTTGTGGAATTTCTTTCCATCTTAATGCGTTTCAGCCAATCAGTTGTGTTTTGACAAGGTAGGGGTGGTATACAGAAGATTTTGAATGTTTCTTCAAGTGCAGTTATAAAAACCATCAAGTGCTATGATGAAACTGGCATTCATGAGGAACGACACAGGAAAGGAAAAATCAGAGTACCTCTGCTGCAGAGGATATGTTCATTAGAGTTACCAGCCTCAGAAATTGCAGCCCAAATAAATGCTTCACAGAGTTCAAGTAACAGACACATCTCAACATCAACTGTTCAGAGGACACTGCATGAATCAGGCCTTCATGGTGCAAAGAAACTACTACTAAAGGACACCAATAATAAGAAGAGACTTGCTTGGGCCAAGAAACACGAGCAATGAACATTAGACCGGTGGACATCTGTCCTTTGGTCTGATGAGTCCAAATTTTAGATTTTTGGTTCCAACCGCCTTGTCTTTGTGAGACGCAGAGTAGGTGAACGGATGATCTCTGCATGTGTGGTTCCCACCGTGAAGCATGGAGGAGGTGTGATGGTGTTGGGGTGCTTTGCTGGTGACACTGTTGGTGATTTATTTAGAATTCAAGGCACACTTAACCAGCATGGCTACCACAGCATTTTGCAGTGATATGCCATCCCATCTGGTTTGCGCTTAGTGGGAATATCATTTGTTTTTCAACAGGACAATGACCCAACACACCCAACACTCCAAGCTGTGTAAGGGCTATTTGACCAAGAAGGAGAGTGATGGAGTGCTGCATCAGATGACCTGGCCTCCACAATCCACTGACCTCTACCCAATTGAGATGGTTTGGGATGAGTTGGACCGCAGAGTGAAGGAAAAGCAGACAACAAGTACTCAGCATATATGGGAACTGCTTCAAGACTGTTGGAAACGTATTCCAGGTGAAGCTGGTTGAGAGCGTTGGTTGAGAGCGTTGATGAAGGCGTTGGCTAAGAGTGCCTTGGCCTACAAGTTGAGCTTCCAATTCTTTGGTCAAAGACATTTAGTTATTTTATGGTTTTAAAATGGCAGGAAACAACAAGAGGTGATTTCAAGCAAGTAAAGCACAATGATTTGGCTGAGATTCAACATTCATTTTATGTCTCTCATGATATAATTGTTGATCCATTACTGACAGCAAGGTGGAAAGAGAAAGAGGGAAAGAGAGAGAGAGAGAGAGAGAGAGAGCGAGAGAGAGAGAGATGTGGAAAAGAGTGAGAGATCCGAGTTATGTTTGAGAGAAAAACAACCATGATTCTCCAATAGAGAAGGAGTCTAGTTAAACATCAACCAGACTTCCACCCCACCCCTCCTGGGAGCCTGGGAGGAAGCTCCTCCTGTCAGTCTGACCCAGGCTTCTCATGGCCTCGTCCTCCAGAGCTCTGGAGGAGAGACTGTCCCCATCGCATAGGGGTATCTCTTTTTACTTTTAGGAGGAGGAGCCTGGCCAAATATGGGGGGGGGGGGTGAGAAGGGAAGGCACTTAGCTTCATGGACAAGTCTTTTTGATCAACTGTCAGGTAGCTGAGAGGGAATTTATTTGTCCAAAGCACTGGTAGACATGGACATGGCAGACTATAGTGACGCCCTGGACCCAGCCTACACCACATTGGAATTTGAAAACATGCAAGTGCTCTCCATGGGCACAGGTGAGTCAGAGTCATACGTTGCCTGGTTGAACTTTGAGACTTTTGGCTACTAAAGTTTTAGTTGATGTCATCAAAAGTAGCTGTCATTTGTCCAATCTTGTATTGGATGCAAAAGGATGAGAATGTGCTTTTCTGATAATATGATCACCTTTTGTTGCAATAGTAAAACATTCAGGGGTTTTGCACAATACACACAATGCATCTGGATGATTTGGTGGTGAAACAACTGTTTGGTAGAGAATGACCTTATCCTGTTGTAACTTGTAGACTGTATATTTGACCTAAGATAGAGTTACAACAAATAGATATTCACTATATGATTTAAGTGACATGGACATCACTCTCTTGTTACATGCATCTATGTTCCCACGCATTTCGAGGTCCATACAATGAGAAAAGCATTTCTCAGAGTTCTTTGACAGCATGATAGTTTTTTTGAAAGTGAAACATTGGCCTTTCTAGTCTCCCATGACATTCAGCTGTGAACTTGATTCTGAAATTAAACAATTTCCTCTGAGGAAGAAAAGGCAATGACCCTTGAAAGACAATCGAATTGCATGGCCAATATCATCTGTGTTATTCCTTACTCATTGTACAGGCTTATACACATACATATTCAGATTGTTTATGATACGTAAACAGCATACAGTACATTGTATATGTGTAGTTTATTTCAACAATAAATGTTTTTACCAGTATAATTACAGCTTTACTACACAGGTATAACTGTGAGTAACTCAATGTAAAGTGTTGGCAGAAACCTTCCATACTGTATGATTGATTGAACCAGTCATCTCATTGATGACTTTGAGGGAGGGTGAGACTGCCTGTCTCCAGTGATTGCGTTTTCAGAGGTAATCAAATCCTGGATCAGTTACTGTTTACCTTGACTGGGATTTCAGCTACTACTCAGATAGACAGATAGACAGTAAATACTACTGTAATAGACCATAGCCTGATCATAGCCGTATTAGCCCATTTGATCAATCAGCAATGACACTGACCGACTTTAATGTAATCACTTGATGCCGGTTGTTCTCAACTTTTAAACTAAACTAATCAAAGTGTCTGTTTGCTTCGAAAATATGTTAAGTTAATGACTGAATATAATATTCAGTCATTATATTGACCAATTAGTCAATAAATATGAGGACTGAGAGAGCTACGAGTCGAAACATGACTTTTTCACGTTTTATAGCAAACATTCTGCTAAAAGTAACAAATATTTCAGCATCACATAACATTTCCTCCAGCTCAAGCCTTTCTAACTCTTTTCAACTAGTCACTCCACACCATCCATCCCTATACTCACAGGCTAACTTCCAAAAAGTTCCAAGCTGTGAATTATTTCATTGTCATCAAAAATGTCTAGTAACTACTTATCCCACTGCACACATACACATCCTCTTCCCTAAGTCAAACATTGATGACCCAAAGACCTCCTGACCTGAAGAGGAAGACTGGATTGATATAGCATTTTTCCACAGCTCAAAATGCTTTACATAGTGTAGCACCCACAATATCTCTCTGTCTGTTGTTTCAGACTCCTCACCGGCTGAGAGTGCCAACATGAACACAGCCAACCACCTCGGGGCGGTCGCCCTGTGTGCCATCTGTGGGGACAGGGCCACGGGCAAGCACTACGGCGCCTCTAGCTGTGACGGCTGCAAAGGCTTTTTCCGCCGGAGTGTTCGCAAAAACCACATGTACTCATGCAGGTGCGTATATACAGTACATTATACGCAAGGGCAAACAACAGAACCACCATATTCCGGTCCATTTGACAAGAATAATGACAGTGAAGTTGCAATTGCTGATTTATGCCTCTAGAGCCAGAGATAACAATGAAAGAATGACTTATACAGACAGTTGTAATAATGACACTGGCATATTCAACAACAGTTTTCTCTCTACTGCAACACAATTCATCTAAAGCATTCTTTCTAACTTCCTTCTCCAGGTTCAACAGACAGTGCATTGTGGACAAAGACAAAAGGAATCAATGCAGATACTGTCGATTGAAGAAATGCTTTCGAGCTGGCATGAAAAAAGAAGGTATACAATTCATTCAACTTCATTCAAATGGTAATTTACAAGAGTGAAAGAGTGAAAAAATGATTGAGATGATTGAGGCCTATGTGGTCATATTGTGGTAGTACGTATTATGCTCAGTCTCTACTTTTTGTACAAGAACGTGATGACACTAGCAGTTATTTCATAATCTCTGGTAAAGGATATCCTAGAACTAGAACGTCCCATTTTTATCAGCCAGTCCCTATCGTAGCATTGTAGAGCCGAGCAGAGCCATTGGGACTGCTCATGAGGTATGTTGCAAGAGCCAGGAGGCCAGCACTTTGTTAATGTTGACTCCATGATGCACTAAAGTCTATGACCAGCTTATGCTGAGCAAACAGTACTGTGGGGGAATTGTGGGGGAATTATAGCCACACATACTGATAAACACATCAACCTTGGGAGACTTTTGTCTCCCTCGAAGTCAATGCTAATATGAGTCAATGATAATATCCCCATAATAATTGTTAATGAGTGTCAGATAATATTGTATGCACCGTTTATTATGAAAAGAATGGCATATTTGAGTTGTATGACTTTGTAGGTTTGTCAAGTTGAGTCAGAATGGCAGTATGGGGAGTGCTTTGACTGAACAGTTTCTGGTGAACAATAGATAATAAAGGATCTATTCTATTCCGATAGCTACGGTTTATTTGTTTCTCAGCTGTACAGAACGAAAGAGACAGAATCAGCACCAGAAGATCTAGCTATGAAGACAGCAGTTTACCATCTATCAATGCACTCATCCAGGCAGATGTGCTCTCAAGACAGGTAAGGCCCATGGATATGGCTATTTCGATCGAAATCATTGTAAGTCATTTTAAAGTCATTTTAAATTGCCCCAGAATGGGTAAAAAGTTGTATTGAAATTGAATTTATTTTGGTTAAATAAGTGGTGTTGATAATTTGTCTATGAATAGAACACACATCTATTTATTATTGTGTGTGTGTGTGTGTGTGTGTGTGTGTGTGTGTGTGTGTGTGTGTGTGTGTGTGTGTGTGTGTGTGTGTGTGTGTGTGTGTGTGTGTGTGTGTGTGTGTGTGTGTGTGTGTGTGTGTGTGTGTAGATATCCTCACCTGGGCCCATACTGAATGGTGACATCAGGACGAAAAAGATAGCGACCGTCACAGATGTGTGTGAATCAATGAAACAGCAGCTGCTGGTGCTGGTAGAATGGGCCAAGTACATCCCTGCCTTCTGTGATCTGCCTCTGGATGACCAGGTAAGACATTGCACTAGACTTTACAGTGATAGACTTGGACTGGACTGGACTAAACTAGGTTGGACTAAACCATACTACTCTTATTCTGGGGTATTGCACTTTATGGGCCATTTTGTCTTGGACTAAAAAGCCTGCAATATAGGGCAGAAACCAGTCTGATAGATAATTCAAGTATTTTATTAAACCTATATTTAACCAGGCAAGTCAATTAAGCACAACAGTTATATTTACAATGGAGGCTTAGCAAGAAGCAAAAGGCCTCCTGTGGGGTCGGGGGCTGGGATTTAAAAAAAGAATGTTGGAGTAAAGTATTATTGTCATTCCTAAAAAGAACAACTTAAAGCTATGTGTCCATGGAATAGACATCTCTCCAATCAGCATTTTGAGTAGGGAGTGCTGCTGCTGTAAAGACCTCCGAATCCAAAGAAGGGGTTAATGTATTTGAATCACCAGTTACAATATGATGAGCTGGTTTGAAAGTTCTATCTGTGCTCAGAACCATTCCAGAATCATTAACACTGTGATGACCAGGGCTTGGTAACTGATTTGCTGAAATTGAATTAGTGAGGGATCCAACAGGTGTATCTTCACACACTTACTTGACTCTGGTCAGCTCTTCAGTGACCTAAAAGGTGGTGGGAAAGCTTCCTTGTTTAATGGTTAGGTATAAGTGGCATAAGAGGTATAATATTTCCAGGGTTGGGTAGGTTACTTTCTAAATGTAATCCTTTACATGTACTAGTTATGTGTCCAAAATTGTAATCAGTAACGTCATCTGATTACTTTTAGTTACTTTTTGGTTAAGGGGAACCTTAAGAGGCATTAGAAGAAGACAAAAAGAATCCATCAAACTGTGAAAATATTCCTAAACATAATTACAGGGCTCTTCTGTAAAAGAGACCTTGTTCTCAGCATGACTCCCTGCTGGTAAAGGTTCAATAAAAACTCTCAAATAAATCAAATGCATTTGGTGTGTCATCATAGTGGACTCACTCAGGTGGAACAAACTAAAACTTTTTTCAATGCTGAATTCAATCTAATTGAGAAAACAGAAAGGAGTCATAATGTATCTTTTCCACAAACATCCTTTCTGAATTTAAAAGTAATCCAAGAAGTAATAATCTAGTTTTTCAAAAGTATTTGTCTATCTGATTACAATATTTTTGCTGGTAACAGTAAGCTATTTTGTAATCAGATGACATGTAACTTACTACATGTAATAAGTTACTCCCTGTCACGCCCTGACCTTAGAGAGCCTTTTATTGTCTCTATTTGGTTTGGTCAGGGTGTGATTTGGGGTGGGCATTCTATGTTTTGTTTTCTATGATTTTGGTATTTCTATGTTTTGGCCGGGTATGGTTCTCAATCAGGGACAGCTGTCTATCGTTGTGTCTGATTGGGAACCATACTTAGGTAGCCCTTTTCCCTCCTTTCAATGTGGGAAGTTAACTTTGTTTGTGGCATTAGCCCTTAAGCTTCACGGTTGTTTTGTATTGTTAATTGTTATTGTTGTCGTCATTTCTAATAAAAAGGAATATGTAAGCTCACCACGCTGCACCTTGGTACGCTACTTACGACGGCCGTGACACACCCCAACCCTGAATATTTCCCATGTCTTATCAAATAAATGGTTTCATAGAAGAGACAGTTAACATGGAGACTAGCATGTATGCTGGTAAGAGGTGTTTTGCTGCAAGACAGTTTCAAGGTTAAAGCTAATAATGAAATGACTTTACTTTGTTTCAGGTGGCATTGCTGCGAGCTCATGCTGGAGAGCATCTTCTGCTTGGAGTTGCAAAGAGGTCTATGTTGTACAAGGACCTCCTGCTATTAGGTGAAGTCAAGATAACATCTTAGCTACAGTACATCACATATGTCATATCATAGACTAGTTATAATTGTCAGAATAGTTTATGATAGCAATATGATACTTGTTTGGGGGGGGGGGGGGTCATCAAACACAGAGTGATCCTACCCTACAAGACAGTTCTTTTTTTCTGTTTTTTTATAGGAAATGACCACATTATTCCCCGGAACTGCCCCGAGTTGGAAGTGATCCGGGTAGCAGTTAGGATTCTGGACGAGCTAGTGCTGTCCTTCCAGGAGCACCAGATAGACGACAATGAATACGCTTGTTTGAAAGCCATTGTTTTCTTCGATCCAGGTACTACATGAAACACATCACTTTTAAAATAAACAGACTATCATTCGAGGGCAGTAACTTTTGTGTTGAAAAATAAAAATGATTACCAGTGAGTAACACAACTATTGACTAGAAATGGTTGTTCTACGAGCAATATGACCAGGCAGTGAGTGACCAAGCTATTGACCAAACACCTACTCTCTCCTGCTCCAGATGCCAAAGGTCTGAGTGACGCCAGTAAGATCAAGCGGATGCGTTACCAGATTCAGGTCAGCCTAGAGGACTACATCAACGATCGGCAGTATGACTCCCGGGGACGCTTCGGAGAGCTGCTCCTGCTGCTGCCCACACTACAGAGCATCACCTGGCAGATGATCGAACAGATACAGTTTGTCAAGCTATTTGGGATGGCCAAGATTGACAACCTGCTCCAAGAGATGCTCTTAGGAGGTTAGCCTTCTTGATATTGTTACTGAGAAACAACAATTCTAAATCTATGGCCAAAAGTAATGCCAAAAGAATTGAGTACAAACAAGTTTCCATTAGTTCTATTGTCTAAAGAAGTGTACACTCTTCAATAGGATAAAATGCTAGTTAGTTATCATACTGTATTACCAATGGACAGTGTCACAGTGAATGAGGAAACTAACTGTTTGTGTGATTTTTGCATGTTTTGTGGTTTCCCTCAGGTTCTGCTAATGAGACAACTCACACACCTCACTCTCTGCAGCCACATCTGGTTCAGGAACACCTCAGCAACAATGTCATTGTGGCCAGCAACATGGCTACTCCCATCCATAACGTCCAAATCTGTGAGTATCAATAACTACATATGCCCGACTTTAAATGTCCAACTCTGAGGGCAGGTTCCCCAAAAACAGTTTAAGCCTAGTCCTCGATTCAAAAGCACTGAAAGTTGTGTACGGGACACCGACCATAAAATGTACCTAAAAATGCCTGAGATTCTCAACCAACGATGGGCTCAGTGGCATCAATCCACTCCCATTTGCAACAGTCAGGTAGTTGGAAGGACAAACAAGCTTGGCAGAATAATCCACTAAATTCTTCAGAGAGACTAATCAGGCTTACTTTGTCAAAGAAAACGTCTGTTATTTTTTTCTTAACATTTTTAATTCCCTCAGAAATTTCACAAAAGTGCTTATTCCTTGTCTGGAAGAAAAAAAAGTTTTCTTTCCAAGTAATGTCATGCCACAAGGTAAATATGCTGCTTTGCTGTGTACCTGACTGACTGTGTAGTTTAGTGAATTCCTTCACTAACTGATTCTTTCTGGTTTGTTGCAGCCACTCCTGAAACTCCAATTCCCTCTCCTCCCACAGCCTCCAGTTCAGAACACTATAAGATGGCTCAAGGGGTTATAGCCACCGTGCCCAAGCAAACTAGCTCCATCCCGCAGCCAACCATCACCAAACAAGAAGCCATCTAACATAGAACTGGACCCCACAAACCCCGTCCAACAAAGCATTCACAATTTCATAATCTTCACTAGTATCTCTATTTATTTATACATACTCAGTATAAAGATGAAAAACAATTCATATGTGAGAAACACTTATTCTCAACAAATCTCAGGAGTGTACTGTACAGTTGGGATACATTAGTCAACTGACCCCCACCAGAGGTACATAGGCCTAACAATATTATTACATGTACAATGTAGTATCAAGCAGACAAGAGATGAGAACGACATTGTCATGGTTTTAAATAATGTAATAATGTGACAGACATAGCTATATAATAGGTAGTCAATTGGTTCAGATTTTTTTTTTTTTTTACTTTTTCAAGTTCTATTCAACTTGCTGTATGACAGTTGTGTTTCATTGAAATATGTCCCTGTCTAATATGGTTTAATATGTCCCTGTCCATATGTTCTAAAAATCGCTATTTAGTTCTGTAGTAACGTGCTTAAATGTTTGAATGAAAACAGCGCAGTCCATTTAATACTGTATACTCTCTATGGAGCCACTTCATAAAAGCTTAAGGCATTCACAGGTTGAGGAACTCACAATGTTTTCCAATTTGAAATAAATGCATTGCATTGGTGTTTAGATATAACAAATATTTGCAGTTTTACTGTAAAGACATGTTAGTGTATTTTGTTTGACTATAGAATCCTTTTGTGTCATGGTATTATAACTACTAAATTACAGAATAAACTGGCCTTTCATTCAATACACTGGAAAGATGGGCAATATGTTTCACCTTACAATGTGAAGATGAATAAAATGTCGATGTTTATTTTTAAATCACTTTGCACTGCCCCTTATTTAATTACACGATACAAGTACTTAATGGAACCTTAACTTATATGGTATGAGACCAATAACATCTAAATTAAAAATGTAGAAGGCATAGCCTATCCACTGTTAATAAACCCTGATTTTATGTCAGAAGGAAAACATATAATTTGCTACATTATTTCAGAGGTCTCCTCCTGTCACCCTATATCTATCACACATTTGTCTGGAAAAGTCAATATTGTACAACAAGTTAAGTGAATGAGAACTAGATGATTTGTTATCTTCATTTTACTGTTAGTTATTAGTTATTACTAAGCTATGGTATTGAAGATGAAGATAGCCTACAATCATCAAGATGTGTATTTCTCAATTATTATTAGCATGGTATTATGATATGGATAATGGTCAATGACCATAATGATATTCAATGTTTATTTATCGAGGACAGGTTAACGCTGGCTAAAGAATTAAAGTGACATTTCAAAACCAGTTTGAATTGCTTGTCGGCTGTTTTCGTCTCTGACGAATGAAAAGCCGTGGCCTACGTGGCAGTGCATGGTCAGGATAAATAGTACAAGGGGTGTTTCTTCAGGCTGATAACATGTCATAAAGTAATTGCAGATTGCTGTGAAATAAAGCTTCTCATAGATTATTTTTCTACTTGAGTAACCTAAAGAAAAAGTCAGTAATATATTAATCGATAGGTTCAAGACAAGGCATTTACATTTTTGTGTTTGTTTCATTTCTAGCAGGTTGTATTGGTTATCTCTGTCACCTCCCCTCCATTTCTCGTTACAGTAATAGGCCAACTTCGAGTTTTGTTAACAAGTGTAGTGAAATAAAATATTTTACCAGTTCATTGCGGTCCAGTGTGTGGAGTAGTGTGGTCTTACATGCATGTTTAGGAGCGTGTAGCAGCGACAATGCAATAGAAAAGGCTATTGTCTATTTAGAATTTCTATGACCTGTCCCATTGAAGCCAAAAGGGGACAGCTGTAACGCAAGCGTTCAATCCAATTTGCTCAATCTCTAGGCCTATCAACCGACGTTTGTGGTGCAATTGCGCCATCTATCGGATCCAATGACCGCAGAAAACCTGTCTATTATCAGGTGCATATCACGCGCATGGACTTTACTTCACATTATAGAAGGCCTAGGTTAACCATTTTCTTCTGAAGATGATTAAATATAAAGTGTGTATCATAAATTACATTTTAATTTCATCTGTATAAATATGTATCCGAATAAAAAAAACTAAAGCCAACACAATTCATAATAGCCTATTTAGGGGTTGATGTATAATTTTGATCATGATTTGTTGTTACAATGTACTGTAAGCAAGTACTGAATGACGCAGCTCATCACATGCTTCGGAGTAACCAAAGAGAGAAAGAATCTCGCGCCACCCGGAACTGGCCGCGGATTGCACTAGAAAGCTAGTCGTCACTAGTTATTACAGCCACAAAGTTATAAACCCCGCCCGTTTCTACAATTTATATTTTCAAAATGTGATTTTAAACCTAACCCAAACCTTAACCACACTGATAACGTTATGCCTAACCCTGACCTTAAGTTAAGACCAAAGTGCTCATTTTGTTCTAATTAATTTTTACGATACAGCCAGTTTTGTCTGTGGCTGTGGTAACTAGTGGAAACCCAGAAAGGTTGGTTTGTTGTTGGCAGCTCCTGTTTTGATTTACTAAGCATTCGTCTGGAGAACACTTTTGACCCTGGAAATACAAAAAAAAACTATCGTCATTCTGGTTGGTATTCAGAATCCGCAGTGGCTTGCAAGCACAGCTTCTCGAGTGCAGCGCGGTCAAAAGCAGAATGTATGGGAAATACAGGATAGTGTTTACAATACAGTGTTTTCAAGATATTGTCGTGACATTTATGTTGTTTAGGTCACTGCTGTTGCTGTAGGCTAGACTAGAGAATACACACCATTTTGTGGCTACAGTGTATGACTAATTGCTGATAACAACCTTAGAGATGTTCTGTGGTAATTGTGGTATTTCTCATGTGGTTCTACTGTCTTGTAATGCTCTCCAGTCCAGGTTTTCTTGTACCACGACTATTTCTGCTGTGTTGTTTTATCCAGACATGTATGTGGTATTTGTTTATATTTTAGTGGCCAAAATGATGTCTGAAGAAAGCGCGCCTATGAGGCACATTGATCTTGGGTCTCCTCCTCCTCTGGAACCACCAGCGGCTGGTTACAGGTTCCCCGGCCCTCCGCCACCCATCTACTCCTGCACTCTGACCCCTGAGCTGGTAGCCAAAGCCCGGGAGGAGCTACAGGAGAAGCCAGAGTGGAGGCTGAGAGACGTGCAGGCCCTGAGGGACATGGTGCTGAAGGAGCAGCCTAACCTCCGAACCAGGCTGGACGATGCCTTCCTCCTGCGCTTCCTACGGGCCAGGTATATCATGATGTATTACAGTACCTACCCATAATGCTCTGGGAAACTGTCACTAAGCGTCTCAGAGTAGGAGTTCTGATCTAGGATCAGTCCCCCCGTCCATATAATTATATAATTATGATTTGAAAGTCAAAACTGATCCTAGATCAGCACTCCTACTCTAATACTGTTTATGAATATGAGCCCTGGTTTCTTCTTATTCAAGATGTTCTATCTTAACGCTAACATAATGGTGTCCTGTCCCATGTCCTTGTCCAACCACCAGGAAGTTTGACTATGACCGTGCCATGCAGCTTCTCCTTAACTACCATACCAGTCGGCGGGCCTGGCCTGAGGTCTTCCAGGACCTGAAACCTTCCACTATCAAACATGTGTTAGACCTGGGCTTCCTCACTGTCCTGCCCCATCCAGACCCTAATGGACGCTACATCCTCTGTCTCAGACCTGGTCAGTGTGTTAGCTCGCACTATCTAATGTATTTCCATGTCCAAGAAGGGCTCTAACTCTTTTTTTTCATCTTTATTTGGTAACAATTCATATGAACATACTCATCGTAGAAGAATAGAACAATAGAATAACATTTGATTTAATCTATAGGAGACGGAAATTGATAATTTACAATGCCCTATGAGCTATGTATAATTAAACAATAAGGCACGAGGGGGTGTGGTATATGGCCAATATACCACGGCTAAGGGCTGTTCTTAGGCACGATGCAAAGCGGAGTGGCCATATACCACAAACCCCCGAGGTGCCTTATTGCTATTATAAACTGGTTACCAACGTAATTAGTAGTAAAAATAAATGTTTTGTAATACCATTGGTATACCGTCTGATATACGACGGCTGTCAGCCCATCAGCATTCAGGGCTCGAACCACCCAGTTTATAATACACTATAATGCATGACATAGGAGCTAATAGCTGCTCATAAACATATACAGCAAAAACAAAAATTGGAATCTTGAAAACATGTCTGCCAATAGCCTTGATATAACAGATTAAAGTTGTCCTATGCTTGACCTTTTTCGGTGTTACTAAATACAAATTATTTTACAACAGGAAAATGGAAAGCGAATGATTATCCATTTGAGGACAACATCCGGGCAATTTACCTGACTCTGGAGAAGCTGATTCAGCCAGAGGAGACTCAGGTGAATGGGATCGTCATCTTAGCAGACTACACTGGGGTGGGCTTGTCCCAGGCGTCCAATCCGGGCCCATTCCTGGCCAAGAAGGTTGTCAGCATCCTTCAGGTAACCTTATTACTATTCTGATATTTAAGTTTTGATATTATCAACCATAACATCATGATCAAAGTACACTCGAATCAGATCTCAAATATTTATCTTATCAAACACCCTTAAGAAAGATACTCTTGGCTTGTGTATTTTGTAAATAATATAAATAGATTTGAATTTCAATGTTGCATTTCAGGATAGCTTCCCAATAAGAATCAAGGCTGTTAACATCATAAATGAGCCCCGGATTTTCAAAGGGATCTTTGCGATAATTAAGCCTTTTTTGAAGGAGAAGATGGCAGAGAGGGTGAGTCTTTCTTCTTATCCTCCTTTTTCTGTACACATTAGCCTGTTGAATTTTGATCACTGCATTCAGATTTAATTTAATCTAATTGTATTTGTCACATGCGCCGAATACAACAGGTGTAAACCTTACCGTGAAATGCTTACTTCAAGCCCTTAACCATCATTGCAGTTTTAAGAAAATAGAGATAAGAAAATATTTACTAAATAAACTGAAGTAAAAAATAAAATAAATATTAACAAGTAACACAATAAAATAACAATAACGAGGCTATATACAGGGGTTATACCCTGATGAAGACAGCTTGTCTGTCGAAACGTTGGACATAACATTTTTTGCATCTGAGCTCCTAGCTGCTCTCCTTTATTTGTTTTATATGTAGGGGTTACCAGTGATATAATTTTTAGTGAATTCAAATGTATTTAGCCATTATGAATTAACTTAATCAAATGAACAGGAGTACTTGAAGTACTGTATGCTCCTTTGTGATTCTGTGACACATCAGCCTAACATAATTCCCTTTATTTTTCATACAGTACGTTCTCCATGGGTCAGACCTGCGCTCTCTGCACCGCAACATCCCTCGATCCGTCCTGCCAGAGGAGTATGGTGGGGTAGCCGGCCACCTCGACATGTCAGCCTGGTCGAAGACATTACTGGACTCTGAGGAGGAGTTTATAGTGGAGTTCTGCCAGCCAGATCCTCTAGAGGGCGTAGTTCTCCCAGACTCCATGCTGTTTGAAGGGCAGCAGTCTGGTGGTGCTGCCCAGGATGATGACACCTTCAGGGGGCTACGCTCTCAGCTCTACTACTGTTACTGATACTGACCATCACCTCTCTCTCGTTAAACTACTGTGAGGATACTAGCCTGGTCCCAGATGTATTTGTGCTGTCTTGCCAACGCCTATAGTCATTTATGTGACAATGGCCATAGAAGTTGGTTAAACAGCACAACTAGATCTGGGACTAGGCTATGAGAACACTACTGTTTCTTTTGAAACATTTATCTATGTTTTATCATGTTCCCATGGGGCAAGTTTTCAATGTTATTTAGTAGAAATGTTATTCACTACAGGAGGAACTAAATAGTCGTCTGGGCCCATATTCAAAAAGCGTCTCAGAGTAGGAGTGCTGATATAGGATTGGTTTTTACCTTTGAGATCATAATTTTATACAATTATATGGACATGGGAGACGCTTTACGAGTTCAGGGCCTACTACATGGCCAAGCATAAGGCAGCTTCAGGTTCTGGCAAAGAGGCTTAATAGGAGCTGCCTCTCGGTTTCAAACAATTTCCAGTGTTACATTTATTTCCTATATAGGAAGACGATCAACTGTGCCCATTTGAAATGCCACTCACTTCCGCTTTCTCCTTCATTTCTCAGAATACATGTACTGAGGCTGTTCCTGTTAGACTTCCTCTGCATGGTCATATTCAAACACCATGTTGTAGCCTTACCGGATCCATACTTTGCCTTTAATCTATTTTCGATAATGATAGATGTGCAAGGGGTTATGAATGGGGTTTAATTTGTAACCATACAAGTTGCCACTTTTATCCAAAGCAACTTACAGTGCAATGAGTGGGTAGCCTACAATTTTAGCATGTGTATGTGATCCCTGCAGGAATTGAAACCAGTGATGAACTTGCCATCGGTGGTGCCACGCTCTTACTAACTGAGCCACTCAAGACCTGTAATGTCTGAGTTACTGGGAGCCCTAGCCTACAGTATGACATGTGCATTCGTTCTTATTAAGACACATTTTACTAGTCCTGATCAGTTAATACAGCCTGGCTTCTAACATAGTAAACATAAATCTGTAACACTCAAATTACAGTAGTATGATATGTTACATTTGGTATGGTAACATAAGACCAAAGGTTACTTAAGCCAAAAACTAAAGTGGGGAGGATGGGTGGGCGTATAATGCAAACGTCTAGCAACCCAAAGGTCACGTGTATTGAACCACATCACAGACAACTACTGCAACTACTTAGCATGTTAGCTAGCTAACCCTTCCCCTAAACTTAACCTCTAGCCTAGCTAACGTTAGCCACAACAAATTGGAATTCGTAACATATCATACGTGTCGCCAATTTGTAAGACATTGCACGAATTGCAATTCGTGCAATTTTACAATGACGGCCAAACCCTCCACTAACCCGGACGAAGTTGGGCCAATTGTGCGCCGCCCTATGGAACTCCCGATCACGGCCGGTTGTGATACAGCCCAGGATTGAACCAGGGTCTGTAGTGACACCTGAGATGCAGTGCCTTAGACCACTGCACCACTTGGGAGCCAATATATTAAATGGAGGGAGACAGATTTGTGTTTACTATGTTACATCTACCCCGGAGTCCAGGTTGGTTATTTCACGTTCATCATGATTTGATTTCACCCACTAGCATTGTAGATAGTGGATAGTTCTAAAATAGTAACGACAGTATTACATATTAACGTCACCATAATTGACATTTAGCTACATGAAATGGCCTTGTTAATGCATTGTTCTAGACAAGTTTCAATCCACAGACAGATAATTATTTTCATATTTACAGACAGATACCTGCTTTATGTTTTCTTTGCATTATACCAATAGTGACAACACTTCGGGCTGGTTTCCTGGACACAGATTAAGCCTAGTCCTAGACTAAAAAGGATGTTCAATGGAAATTCTCCATTAGTACAGAACTAGGCCTAATCTGTGATTTGAAAACCAGCCCATAATGTTCTGTTTTAATCTCAACCCAGGGTACAGAAGCCAGTTCTATGGGGGACCCCACCCAGCAACACTGGAGCTATATTTCAGTTTTTGCCAAATATTATTACCACAGGTCATTTAGAGATTAGGTTATATTGCCACCAAGAATGTGCAAAGCTGTCATCAAGGCAAAGGGTGGCTACTTTGAAGAATCTCAAATATAAAATATATTTTGTTTTGTTTAACACTTTTTTGGTTACTACATGATTCCATATGTTATTTCATTGTTTTGATGGCTTCACTATTATTCTACAATGTAGAAAATAGTACAAATAAAGGAAAACCCTTGAATGAGTAGGTGTGTCCAAACTTTTGACTGGTAATGGTTATTCATTATTTTATGAAAGGCCAAAGTGTTTTTTAAATATTTTATTTTGTCCTTGTTACATTGCACAATGTTATATTGTAATTAGCTAAAACATGTATTCTTCTAAGCATGTCTGCAGTCAATCAAGTGTATTTATAAAACCCTTTTTACATCAGCAGATGTCACAAAGTGCTATACAGAAACCCAGCCTAAAACCACAAACGGCAAGCAATGCAGATGTCCTCCCTCATATTGCAGAGTAAACCTAAATCGATCAAGAGATTAATAAACTAATTTCAAATGCAGATGTTGTGTATTCTGCAAAACCCTTACATGTCCATTAGGCCTAGAGGATGCTTTGCACATAGAGATCTTAGGGCAGTGTTCCCCAACTAGTGGCCCACAGGACGAATTTGGCCTGCGGGTGATTTTATTTGGCCCCCCAAGTTTTCTGAGCAACAAAAGTGTTTGTTTTGTTGGACATAAAAGACTAAAAACACCAGCAAATTGGCTCCAAGTGATTTTAATTTTGGAAGTCGGTTCCAAGGTATTCCCACACATAATATATATATATGTGATCATATACAAACGTAAGCAAGGTTTGAAATGATTATGTTTTTGTCAAATGTTATATATGCTTGGGCTTCTTGCGGTCAATTTGCAGTCTACCAATTATTTGTAATTATGTTCTGGCCATCCACTTAAGTAAAAATTGTCCTGGGGCTGAATTTAGTTGATGATCCATGTCCTAGGGTATGCATGGGTAGAATAGAACATGGACCGGCTTCCCAAAAGCATATTAACCTCTATGGGATCGGTGTCCCCCCACGGGATGGTTGAGCTAACATAGGCTAATGTGATTCACATGAGGTTGTAAGTAACTACAACATTTTCCAGGACATAGACATATCTGAAATGGGAAGAAAGCTTAGCGTCTTGTTAATCTAACTGCACTGCCCAGTTTACAGTAGCTATTACAGCGAAAGAATACCATGCTATTGTTTGAGAGTGCACAGTTATGAACTTGAAAATGTATAAATAAACCAATTAGGCACATTTGGGCAGTCTTGATACAAGATTTTGAACAGAAACGCAATGGTTCAATGAATCAGCCTAAAACTTTGCACATACACTGCTACCATCTAGTGGCCAAAATCTAAATTGCGCCTAACCTGGAAAAGTACATTATGGCCTTTCTCTCATCAAAGATGATGAAGAAGAAAAAAACACAAAAAAACGGTATTTTCTTTGTATTATCTTTTACCAGATCTAATGTGCTATATTCTCCTACATTAACTTAACATTAACTTTTCCACAAACTTCAAAGTGTTTCCTTTCAAATGGCATCAAGAATATGCACACCCTTGCTTCAGGTCCTGAGCTACATGCAGTTAGATTTGGGTATGTCATTTTCGGCAAAAAATTGATCCTTAAATAAGGCTAAATTCATCGTTAGAACCTCCATAGTCCCCTCATTAAATCCCTGAGATGTTTCCCAAAACCATTATTAACATTGCACTTGAAAACGTTCATAATCTAAGGAAAACTGAGATGACTGTGTTAAAATATAAACAGTAGACAATAGGCACATTTCAATCATATTGAAATACATTGCATTTTGAATTGACTTCTATTTGAAGTTTCTCGTTTTAATGTCAGGTGCACAAGTAGGACACACTGGAATGTCTTTCTTTCTACTTGTAGGTTACTGTCTGTCACTTGTCTCAATAGATTTCTTGATGTGTAGCCTAACATGCGCAATGATGTGCCAAATTGGTAATTTAGTGCATTTGTATTGGGTAAGCATTAGAATAAGACACCTCAATATTTGCAGCCGTAGGTGGTAATATCTCTAGGAGCTGATCCGTCGTAAGTATTGTGAAATAATTATAATGTTAAGGTAAGATTTGAATGGAGAACGCTGATCCGAGAGCAGCACTCCCTTTCTTTCGATCATATCAGTAGGGTAACGTGGGGGAAACTGTTCCCCTTAATTTAAAACTTCTTAAGGATCGGCGTCCCGTCAATGGGACAGTTGTAAATCATGCAGCGCGTTATGTCAAGATCACAGAATTTAGAGAAACAACAAATTTCAGTAAGCTGAAAGCTTAAATTATTGTTATTATAACTGCACTATCCAATTTACAGTAGCTATTACTGCGGAAAAATGCCATGCTATTCTTTGAGGAGAGCTCCTAACAACAAAACAGTTTTTTCACCACGATAGGTTTGATAAATTCACCTCCGAAGGTGAAATGTGTACTTACATTCTGAAATCTTGCTCTGATCTATCATCCAAAGGGTCCCAGAGATAACATGAAGTGTCGTTTTGTTAGATAAAATCAGTTTTCATATCCTAAAAAGGTCCATATAACATGCACAATCGATTTTGTATTTCTACTCGTTCAATTTGCAATGAAAGGAATCTGAAAATCTCACCCTAAACATTGTTTTAATAAGTAAAATCACATTCACATCTATTACTCAGAGATCGTAGAAGGTAACAAGACTTCACTATTTCATTAGGGGTGTAGTATATCCTATAGGACACCATATTTGGTCAGAGAGCGACGCCTTCATGGCACGCCGATGACGCGGGCGGCCATCACTTGAACGACTGTATCTTTGTCAAATAAGCACCAATCGGGGCCAAGCAAAGCTAGCTAGATAGTCAATGAGCTGGGCTTTACGGGAGTATCAACAATGTATATGTCGTAAAATGTAGCTACTAACATTGTACAACAGCATGCCTTTTCATTTTGGATAAAAATTATAAGGATTTTCAGAATTATGAAAACTGGTTGTTTTGCAAATACTAACACTTGGAAAGCTAAATCAAAGTCCAAGTATACAGATTTGATGATATTCTTGCAGAACATTTTAATATTAATGTGAATATCTCCTTCACGATTTGTCCAAATGTACCTGGGGACTTCACACTAAAAGTCTTGAGGTTCAGTCACACTTCAAGTTATCCATTTGAAACCTTGCACATATACTGCTGCCATCTTGTGGACACTATCGGAAATACAACCAGAGTGATGGCTATTACTGTGATCTTTCTCTTGCATTTCAAAGATGGTGGTAAAAAAACACTGGTTAGTTTTTTCTTTGTATTTTCTTCTACCAGATATAGTGTGTTATATTCTCCTACATTAAATTCACATTTCCACAAACTTCAAAGTGTTTCCTTTCAAATGGTACCAAGAATATGCATATCCTTGCTTCAGGGCCTGAGCTACAGGCAGTTAGATTTGGGTATGTCATTTAGGTGAAAATTGAAAAAATGAGGCTATCAAAAAAAAGCAACTTTTGGTAAGAATTAGATATGTGCACACTGGCTATGCTTAGGCAACAACATTTTGAAGGGAAAAAAGTGGATAATTTATGTTGTTATTCAATAAAAACAGAAATTTTGCGCCACTATAAGGGCAAAACGCCCCTGTCTATGGGGCAAAATGCCCCCTTAAGATTCATGTGTTAAAATCAATTGTATACGTTTTATATGTTAAGGAAAGATTTGAATCTGAGAGCAGCACTCCCTTTATTTCGATCCGATCAGTATTGACACATGGTCCAACAACGTCCGTTTTCTCTGCCTACATCTTTCGGTCGTTGTAGGAAAGATCATTAAAAGCCTAAATTCCATCGTTATCGGGAAACCGGGCCCAGAACAGAACACAATACAATAATAAGCATGAAACACAAGACGGTGTTTGATTGGCTGTGGGGTGGCTAACTCCATTTTGGAAACAGCTGTTTGAGAAGTACCCTTCCCTCATTGTTTCCCTGAGGTTCCCAGAGAAACATCCCGCTTTCGGATACTTTTTATCACTAATCCAGACCAACATCCTTATAAGATTTACACAACGTGTTGCAGATGAGCCCGGAAACTTAATTGGTGTTTGATCCGATTGTAACAAGTAGATAAGAAAGGCTTGCGAATCAAGGTTAGTAATGTGTATTTTGGTTACAGTATAACATATTGTTGTGAAAATGATTGTAGCGGCACGACCTCGGCGGATGTGCTTTTAGACTAAGAGTAATTAGCCTACAATTCTTATGTTGATGCAGGCCGTGTGTTCGTCAAAGTGGCCAACATTTTGGGACTTGAGGGACGTTTTATTTGATTCTTTGCTCATTGGAGTTCCTATCTATAGCGGCTATATTCTCTGACCCGAAAATACTGTATCGTCTGGTGAAATAGATAGCCTATTAATGCCTATTATTCTCTCAGTATTCTGGGCGATTTATGTACTAGTCCAATATTTCAACATTCGATTCAGTTTTAGCGTATTGCGCACCATAATCAGGTGAACACATAAGTAAATTCAGCACCAATAAACTGATCCTGTACAATGACAATTTCAAAAGAATGGGCGTTTTCACACTTGGCCCCTTTCAGCCAATTTGTTTTAAGTCAGTGCAGTTCGAGTCATGTTTTGTGTGCAGTGTGAACATTCCAAAGGAACCCCGAAAAAACGTGTGCTGTTTTGGGATATTGGTTAGCGACTGTCAAGGATGCACAAAAATACCTAAATATATGTGGTGTTTTGATTAATACATTCAGATTATTAGTTTGAAATATGTGTTCTATATGGTAAGCGAGCTTCTTAAACTGTTTATTCGATTGTGGGGTTTGAATAGTGTGAGAAGACTACAACATATTTGGTGAGAATCACAAAATAGCGTACAAAATAAAGGTAATTGCTTTCCGGGATTCCTGGGACCCAATTGAAGTTGACATTTTAAATGGTTAAGGTAAAGGGACCTAGGAAGAAACCTAGAGGAACCAGGCTCTGAGGGGTGGCCAGTCCTCTTCTGGCTGTGCCGGGTGGAGATTTAGTACATGGGGCATTACGGCCAGATTGTTCTTCAAGATGTTCAAACTTTCATACATGGTCAGCAGGGTCAAATAAGTGCCATCTATTAGCTTCCAAAATGTAAGTAGGTATATCTAGCTGTCCAATAACACGTTCTGACGTAATGGCTTGTCCTGCATTGAGTGAATGTTGGAAAAAGATATTGGTTCCTTTCATAGTGAATGCAAAGGGGACTCAGACCACAAAATGGTGAAGTAAACTGGGAAAAGAGTTGAGTCCTCATTCAAAGGCAAGGGTAGCATCAATGCAAAGAGAACTGAGTTTTTATTTTTGTTTACCCCAGAGTTCACTTTAAAGAGGATTGCTATTGGTGTTTTCACAGTCCTCTTTAAAATAACCATTCTCAACAAATGCCCTCTGTTAAGATCATGATCATCACATTTGCATATGCAGTTTACAAATTGCCTTTACAGAGGGATTTCTTGTGACCAGGTGCTGCTGGATCTGGTTATCTGTATGAACACACGATTATCATTTGGGTGTGCTGGTGTAAATGGAGATGTTGCCTATTGACCCAGTAGTAGATGAAGGGGGGCCCCAGTGGACCTGGGGTGTATTAATTAGTGCGAACTGTAACCAAAAACAATAATTTCTTAGTGGACAAGTTCCCTTGTCGTTTGGTTTCTAGTGAATACACCCTCGGCATGTTTCTGGCAGAAAAATATAGCCCTCTTGCTTTGGTCAATGTTCCCTCTTGGTCCTGTAGGGATGCAATGTGTATTTGCAGGGTTTTTGTTCCAAGGCCAGCAGCACAATCACTTGATAAACAAGACAATTAGCTGAATCCGATGATATGAACTTGGACAAAAGCCTGCACACACCTCTAAGACCAGGGGTGAAAAGCATGAGTCATTTTCTATCTTTCAGATGAAGTTAAGGCTTCACGGATCAACAATAATGCTAATGTACTGTAAGCCTGTACTGTGTATCTGCAGTAGCACCAGCAGAACCACTCTGTTCTTTCTTTTACAACTCCCACTTCAGCTAATGGATGTCATGTCTGTGTGTATGTTGATAGCTGCCAAGGTAACAGTAACATTATTAGCCAGGAAAATTTCAGATTGAATCCCCTGTAGAGTAGGCCTACTCTGGGTGAGTGTAAAGTACTGTGTGTGTGTTTTGTTGGGTTAGCGATGTGGGTTGGTTGTATGGCTGTTTATCGTTTTGGGTGTGGTGGCCATCACTTTCTTCCCTCAGGAAGTACATTATTTTAGTCTCTGGTGTAAATCTGGTTACATGGGCGATCCCACGCCAGGATAGGCTTATTTTTGGTATCTCGGGTTGTTCTGGCAATTCTCACAGAGAAACATCATTGGGAGGAAGGATGTTTTAAATACTTTTTACATTTGTATCACAGTGTTTGAGAAAATCGTGATGAAAGTGGCCATTTTAGACCCTTTTTAGAGCTATACATGCAAGACCCTATGATCCGTGAACTGTACATGATACAGACAACATCTTGGTGTCATTATACTCCTTATCGTGTGCTCTAAAATATAGAGTATGTTGAGGTTCTTCAATAACAATTTTCACATACATTTTCTCAACATTAAACATTCATATTACTATCTCAAAAGTACCTTTTTTAGACATATTGTTTGGAACAAAATACTTTTCAGACATGTTACATTTCCATAGTGGGCTCAGAATATCTTTAATAGTACCTATGTCAATTTCTAAATATAAAATTTGTCATACACCACCGGTCAAAAGTTTTAGAACACCTACTCATTCAAGGTTTATTTTTTATTTTTTACTATTTTCTACATTGTAGAATAATAGTCAAGACATTAAAATGATGAAATAACACATATGGAATCATGTAGTAACCAAAAAAGTATTAAACAAATCAAAATATATTTTATATTTGAGATTCTTCAAATAGCCACCCTTTGCCTTGATGACAGCTTTGCACACTCTTGGCATTCTCTCAACCAGCTTCACCTGGATTGCTTTTCCAACATTCTAGGAGTTCTCACATATGCTGAGCACTTGTTGGCTGCTTTTCCTTCACTTTGCGGTCCGACTCATCCCAAACTATCTCAATTGGGTTGAGGTCGGAGGATTGTGGAGGCCAGGTCATCTGATGCAGCACTCCATCACGCCCCTTCTTGGTCAAATAGCCCTTACACAGCCTGGAGGTGTGTTGGGTCATTGTCCTGTTGAAAATCAAATAATAGTCCCACTAAGCCCAATCCAGTTGGGATGGCGTATCGCTGCAGAATGCTGTGGTAGCCATGCTGGTTAAGTGTGCCTTGAATTCTAAATAAATCACAGACAGTGTCACCAGCAAAGCACCCACACCGCGTCTCACAAAGACATGGTTGGAACCAAAAATCTTCAATTTGGACTCCAGGACAAATTTCAACCGGTCTAATGTTGATTGCTCTTGTTTCTTGGCCCAAGCAAGTCTCTTCTTCTTATTGGTGTCCTTTAGTAGTGGTTTCTTTGCAGCAATTCTAGCATGAAGGCCTGACTCACACAGTCTCCTCTGAACAGTTGATGTTGAGATGTCTGTTACTTGAACTCTGAAGTATTTCTTTGTGCTGCGATTTCTGAGACTGGTAACTCTCAAATAAACTTATCCTTTGCGGCAGAGATAACTCTGGGTCTTCCATTCCTGTGGCGATCCTCATGAGAGCGCTTGATGGTTTTTGCGACTGCACTTGAAGAAGCTTTCAAAGTTCTTAAAATGTTCCGTATTGACTGACCTTCATGTCTTAAAGTAATGATGGACTTTCGTTTCTCCCTGCTTATTCGATCTGTTCTTGCCATAATATGTACTTGGTCTTTTACCAAATAGAGATATCTTCTGTATACCACCCATACCATGTCACAACACAACCGATTGGCTCAAACGCATTAAGAAGGAAAGAAATTCCACAAATGAACTTTTAACAAGGCACACCTGTTAATTGAAATGCATTCCAGGTGACTACCTCATGAAGCTGGTTGAGAGTGCCAAGAGTGTGCAAAGCTGTCATCAAGGCAAAGGGTGGCTATTTGAAGAATCTCAAATATAAAATATATTTTGATTTGTTTAACACTTTTTTTTTTGGTTACTACATGATTCCATATGTTATTTCATAGTGTTGATGTCTTCACTATTATTGTACAATGTAGAAAATAGTAAAAATAAATAAAAATCCTTGAATGAGTAGGTGTTCTAAAACTTTTGACCGGTAGTGTATGTCATTAACCAATCACATCCCTCCTTTTAGGAGTGTACATTCAGCAAATCACCAGCAGAGTTCTCTTTGAATCCATTTTCCCATTCACTGTGTTGGTGGTGCTCATAATTTATTTTACCTTCAAAATTACTAGTGAGCCCTCTGATATATGCTCTGTAGTTGGACCAGGCTGGAGGACATTTGGTTGTGTGTCTGTTTTTAGCTTCTTCACTTTCTCATTACCAAATGACTGGCAGGAAGATAAATGGCTCTTACTGCACAAAGACATCATAGATACACGCACACACACACCTCGTCTGTAGACCAGACTTAAGATTTGTCCGAATGTGCTTGTGTGCTGCTTCTTAAGTCTCTAACTTAATCGTGGCATTACTTTAGTTAAGTTGAGTCATGATTTTCATATTATACATCACTTTGTGTTTTCAAACGTTTTCAGGAAGTCAAGATGCTAATTGGTTTAGCAAAATAACTACGTAGGCTTAGTCATTTAAGAACATGTAAAGGGTTAGTTAGTGCTAAGCGGGTATGATTGAGGCCCTCTTAGAATAACGTTAATGATTGACTTTAAAAACTCATTAACATGACTGGGTAACCTGGATAAATAACTAGCAACTAAGATTACATTTCTCAATAATCTTCATGTACTACATTAGTAGTTATTATAGTGAAGAGCTGGTTTGATTACTTATAACAAACCCTAATGATTACCCAAGTTTGCTGTTTCAAGGCTTGCTGCTTACGGGGAATGTTGTGCCTTCACTTCCACCCTGCTCATTCTGTACAAAGCAAATCGAATCACTGGACATCCTCATCCTGGTAGATTTGTGGGAGAGGACAAGGCTGAGGCTGCGAGACCTGATGCAGCTGTGGATATGTTTTAGCCCTGGTAAGTGATTGAGATGTGTTTGGTTGGGGAGGACATTTACTGTAACAGGTGTTGGAAAAAAGCTGCACCCTACTAGTTTTTTTGTGTAGATACCAGTTCAGTCGCTATACACATACATGCATAACAGGGTGTTTTCCAGTATGATCCAATAACAGATTGCCTTATTTGGCCACAACCACAATAATAAACATGCATTCTTTCCTCTCCTCTCTTCCCTCCCCTGTTTATTCTAAGAAGTAAAGCATGGTGGTCCTGTTCAGTCCCATCCTCTTTTTACTTTTAAGTCTGACGGGGTGGTTTGGAGAAGCCAGTCCATTTATTTATTTTTTTATTTTATTTATTTAACCTTTATTTAACCAGGTAGGCAAATTGAGAACACGTTCTCATTTACAATTGCGACCTGGCCAAGATAAAGCAAAGCAGTTCGACACATACAACAACACATAGTTACACATGGAGTAAAAACAAACATATAGTCAATAATACAGTGAAAAAAAATAAAAAAAATAAGTCTATATACAATGTGAGCAAGTGAGGTGAGATAAGGGAGGTGAAGGCAAACAGATATATGTATAAATAAATAAAAATATAAAAAGGCCATGGAGGCGAAGTGAGTACAACACAGCAAGTAAAATAAAAACTAAAAAAAAAAAAAAAAAAAAAAAAAAAAAACACTGGAATGGTTGGTTTGCATTGGAAGAAAGTGCAAAGTAGAGACAGAAATAATGGGGTGCAAAGGAGCAAAATAAATTAATAAATAAATACAGTAGGTAAAGAGGTAGTTGTTTGGGCTAAATTGTAGATGGGTTATGTACAGGTGCAGTAATCTATGAGCTGCTCTGACAGCTGGTGCTTAAAGCTAGTGAGGGAGATAGGTGTTTCCAGTTTCAGAGATTTTTGTAGTTCGTTCCAGTCATTGGCAGCAGAGAACTGGAAGGAGAGGCGTCCAAAGGAAGAATTGGTTTTGGGGGTGACTAGAGAGATATACCTGCTGGAGCGCGTGCTACGGGTAGGTGCTGCTATGGTGACCAGCGAGCTGAGATAAGGGGGGACTTTACCTAGCAGGGTCTTGTAGATGACCTGGAACCAATGGGTTTGGCGACGAGTATGAAGCGAGGGCCAGCCAACGAGAGTGTACAGGTCGCAGTGGTGGGTAGTATATGGGGCTTTGGTGACAAAACGGATGGCACTGTGATAGACTGCATCCAATTTATTGAGTAGGGTTTTGGAGGCTATTTTGTAAATGACATCACCGAAGTCGAGGATTGGTAGGATGGTCAGTTTTACAAGGGTATGTTTGGCAGCATGAGTAAAGGATGCTTTGTTGCGGAATAGGAAGCCAATTCTAGATTTGACTTTGGATTGGAGATGTTTGATGTGGGTCTGGAAGGAGAGTTTACAGTCTAACCAGACACCTAGGTATTTGTAGTTGTCCACATATTCTAAGTCAGAGCCGTCCAAAGTAGTGATGTTGGACAGGCGGGCAGGAGCAGGCAGCGATCGGTTGAAGAGCATGCATTTGGTTTTACTTGTATTTAAGAGCAGTTGGAGGCCACGGAAGGAGAGTTGTATGGCATTGAAGCTCGCCTGGAGGGTTGTTAACACAGTGTCAAAAGAAGGGCCAGAAGTATACAGAATAGTGTCGTCTGCGTAGAGGTGGATCAGAGAATCACCAGCAGCAAGAGCGACATCATTGATGTAAACAGAGAAGAGAGTCGGTCCAAGAATTGAACCCTGTGGCACCCCCATAGAGACTGCCAGAGGCCCGGACAACAGACCCTCCGATTTGACACACTGAACTCTATCAGAGAAGTAGTTGGTGAACCAGGCGAGGCAATCATTAGAGAAACCAAGGCTGTCGAGTCTGCCAATGAGGATGTGGTGATTGACAGAGTCAAAAGCCTTGGCCAGGTCAATGAATACGGCTGCACAGTATTGTTTCCTATCGATGGCGGTTACGATATCGTTTATGACCTTGAGCGTGGCTGAGGTGCACCCATGACCAGCTCTGAAACCAGATTGCATAGCGGAGAAGGTGTGGTGTGATTCGAAATGGTCAGTAATCTGTTTGTTGACTTGGCTTTCGAAGACCTTAGAAAGGCAGGGTAGGATAGATATAGGTCTGTAGCAGTTAGGGTCAAGGGTGTCCCCCCCTTTGAAGAGGGGGATAACCGCAGCTGCTTTCCAATCTTTGGGGATCTCAGACGACACGAAAGAGAGGTTGAAGAGGCTAGTAATAGGGGTGGCAACAATTTCAGCAGATAGTTTTAGAAAGAAAGGGTCCAGATTATCTAGCCCGGCTGATTTGTAAGGGTCCAGATTTTGCAGCTCATTAAGAACATCAGCTGACTGTATTTGGGAGAAAGAGAAATGGGGAAGGCTTGGGCGAGTAGCAGAGGGGAGGGCAGTGCTGTTGTCCCGGGTAGGGGTAGCCAGGTGGAAAGCATGGCCAGCCGTAGAAAAATGCTTATTGAAATTCTCAATTATAGTGGATTTGTCGGTGGTGACAGTGTTTCCTATCTTCAGGGCGGTTGGAAGCTGGGAGGAGGTGTTCTTATTCTCCATGGACTTTACGGTGTCCCAGAACTTTTTTGAATTTGTGTTGCAGGAAGCAAATTTCTGCTTGAAAAAGCTAGCCTTGGCTGTTCTAACTGCCTGTGTATATTGGTTTCTGGCTTCCCTGAAAAGTTGCATATCACGGGGGCTGTTCGATGCTAATGCAGAACGCCATAGGATGTTTTTCTGTTGGTTAAGGGCAGTCAGGTCAGGAGAGAACCAAGGGCTATATCTGTTCCTGGTTCTAAATTTCTTGAATGGGGCATGCTTATTCAGGATGGTGAGGAAGGCATTTTTAAAAAATGACCAGGCATCCTCTACTGACGGGATGAGATCAATATCCTTCCAGGATACCCCGGCCAGGTCAATTAGGAAGGCCTGCTCGCTGAAGTGTTTCAGGGAGCGTTTGACAGTGATGAGTGGAGGTCGTTTGACCGCTGACCCATTACGGATGCAGGCAATGAGGCAGTGATCGCTGAGATCTTGGTTAAAAACAGCAGAGGTGTATTTGGAGGGCAAGTTTGTTAGGATGATATCTATGAGGGTACCCGTGTTTACGGAATTGGGGTGGTACCTGGTAGGTTCATTAATAATTTGTGTGAGATTGAGGGCATCAAGCTTAGATTGTAGGGTGGCTGGGGTGTTGAGCATGTTCAAATTTAGGTCGCCTAGCAGCACGAGCTCTGAAGATAGATGGGGGGCAATCAGTTCACATATAGTGTCCAGAGCACAGCTGGGGGCAGAGGGTGGTCTATAGCAGGCGGCAACGGTGAGAGACTTGTTTTTAGAGAGGTGGATTTTTAAAAGTAGAAGTTCAAATTGTTTGGGAACAGACCTGGATAGTATAACAGAACTCTGCAGGCAGTCTTTGCAGTAGATTGCAACACCGCCCCCTTTGGCCGTTCTATCTTGTCTGAAAATATTGTAATTGGGGATAAAAATGTCTGAATTTTTGGTGGTCTTTCTAAGCCAGGATTCAGACACGGCTAAAACATCCGGGTTGGTAGAGTGTGCTAAAGCAGTGAACAAAACAAACTTAGGGAGGAGGCTCCTAATGTTAACATGCATGAAGCCAAGGCTATTACGGTTACAGAAGTCATCAAAAGAGAGCGCCTGGGGAATAGGAGTGGAGCCAGGTACTGCAGGGCCTGGATTCACCTCTACATCACCAGAGGAACAGAGGAGAAGTAGGATAATGGTACGGCTAAAAGCTATGAGAATTGGACGCCTAGAGCTACCAGAGCAGAGAGTAAAAGGAAGTTTCTGGGGGCGATAAAATAGTTTAAAGGAATAATGTACAGACAAAGGTATGGTAGGATGTGAATACAGTGGAGGTAAACCTAGGTATTGAGTGATGATGAGAGAGATCTTGTCTCTAGAAACATCATTGAAACCAGGTGATGTCATCGCATATGTGGGTGGTGGAACTGCAGGGTTGGATATGGTATAGAGAGCAGGGCTAGAATCTCTACAGTGAAATAAGCCAATAAACACTAACCAGAACAGCAATGGACAAGGCATATTTACATTAAGGAGAGGCAAGCTTAATCGAGTGATAAATAAGGGTCCAGTGAGTAGAGGTTGGTAGGGGTCGTGGCGATCCAGACAGCTGGCCGGGTATATGGCTATCGGTAGCAGCATAGGATGGAGGTCTGTTTGTAGATACCTCGTGCGTTTCCGTCGGTAGGTTCCGTGTAGTGGGGTTTTGTTCAGATAGCAGCCGATAAGACAGCTAACGATTAGCGGGCCTCAGATGAGCGTTCAGGTAACGCCGGGACGGAGGTGCCGGTTGGATAAATCCCTCGGGCAGATAACGTCGGCAGTCAGTCGTGAAGGCCCGGTGGGGTTCCGTATCTGCAGCAGCAACAAAGAAACGGGTCCGGATGGTGATGGAACTCCTCAGCTGGCTAGCTCCAGCATGATTTGAGTTAGCTCCGGGGTCGACGTAAGCCAATAGTCACACGGTATGCAGCTAGCTAGCTGCGAAATCAAGGTGCAAGTGTCCAGAGGCTGCGGTTGGAATCCGGGGAAACTGAGAGAAAAAAAGTCCCGGAATGCTCCGGTCCGAGTCGCGTTGCACAAAAGTGCCGGTAGATTATCGAGCTAGAGGAATAGCTGATGACCGCAAAACGTGGGCAGCTGAAACACCAACGCTAGCCAGCAAACCGGCTAATTTCGGGGCAGCTACAGATTAGCTTCTGGCTAGCTATCGGAGTAGCTTCTGGTTAGCTTTCAGGCTAGCTTCTGAATTAGCCATAAACAACTCTAGCAGAGTTGTATGTTAAATATGGGAGCAGAAATATACTTAGTCTGTCACCATGATCCCTTTCTACCACTGTGATAGTGAACAGAGCTAAAGAGACTTCTAAATATTCCCACTCTTGACTCTCCTTCTCAGAGTTATCTGCTTGTCTCGTCTTTGCAATGGGGCCTGTTTTCGGTTTCCCCAAAAACATCTTAAGGCTAACATGCTGACCAGACCGCGTTCGCCATCGTGCGCAATTTGATTTTGTCCACCCACACCAGACGCGATCAGGACACACAGGTTGAAATATCAAAACAAACTCTGAACCAATTATATTAATTTGGGGACAGGTCGAAAAGCATTAAGCATGTATGGCAATTTAGCTAGCTAGCTAGCTTGCTGTTGCTAGCTCCTTTGTCCTGGGATATAAACATTGGGTTGTTATTTTACCTGAAATGCACAAGGTCCTCTACTCCGACAATTAATCCACAGATAAAACGGCAAACCAAATTAGTTTCCAGTCGTCTCCTTCCTTCAGGCTTCTTCTTATTTTGGACTTTATATGGCGGTTGGCAACCAACTTTCGGTGCATTACCACAACCGACTGGAGTGTGGACCTCTTTTTTTTGTTGTTGCTTTATTTAACTAGGCAAGTCAGTTAAGAAGAAATTCTTATTTACAATGACGGCCTACACCGGCCAAACACGGACGACGCTGGGCCAATTGTGCGCCGCCCTATTGGACTCCCAATCACGGCCGGTTAAGATACAGCCAGGATTCAAACCAGGGTGTCTGTAGTGACGTCTCTAGCACTAAGTTGCAGTGCCTTAGACCGCTGCGCCACTCGGGAACCTCAGTTCATCTTTCAATTACCCACGTGGTTATGTGCTACTAACATCCAACGAGGAGGTGGGAGAGGCCGGACTTGCAGCGCGTTGAGCGTCACAAATAGAAGCAAGTTCTATTTTAGTGCCTGGCCACTCAGACGCTCACGAGCAATGTGTATGCAATGATTGAATAATATGTATGTGTACATTTTATTTTGCATCGCGGGTGGTCAGCATGTAAGTTGACCGTTTAGAACCTTTCGTAGGAGCATCATTAAATCTCAGCGCTGTTTCCCAAAATCATCGTTATTAAAGGGAAATGTCAACGTTTCAACTTCATCTCCAGCATCACCCCGACATCAACATATGTGAAAATGGAGCGTTCCTATGTTTTGTAGTAAAAAAGATAGACGATAAGTGTTTCCAATGACATCGGTGTGCATCGTGTAATTTTAACCAATTATGAGTAGGCATTGCCTGGTAATTGCATACTAATTGCACCACAAAACATAATGTGCCATTTTCACATACAGTATGTTGATGTTCGGGTAGTGCTGGAAATTATGAATATGAAGTTGACCATTTTTTTTCAATTTTCCTTTAACGTTTCACTTAAATGCTCGTAATCTTACACCTGCCACAGGCCACTCGTAGAACAGCTGTGCATCATTAGATGCTTATTTGTCCTCCCACGTCACTTCATACACAGAAGATCTCTGCTAAACATAGAATCACATGGTTTAGCCTTCTCTCTGTGACCGCTGTTAACTTTAGAACAAAGTTGACTACAAACACAAAGTTGCCAATGTCTTTGCTATTGATACTAACAAGCAACATTTAAAGAGATGCTTCAAATGAAAACCGATATGACTGCATTCAAATATCAACAGTAGACTATTGGCCTTTTTCAATCACTATTGCTACATGTAGGCTACTCTCTGTAATTTGTCTCTATTTTTCATATGTGTGTAGCCTAACGTGCGCAATGATGTGCCAAATCTGAGATTTTGTGCATTTTTATTGAGTAAGCATTAGAATAAGACACCTCAATATTTGCAGCCGTAGGTGGTAATATCTCTAGGAGCTGACCCGTCGTAACATTATAATTATTTCACAATACTTAAGGTAAGATTTGAATGGAGATAGCTGATCCGAGAGCAGCACTCCCTTTCTTTCGGTCCTATCAGTAGGGTAACTTGTGGGAAACTGTCCCCCCTTAAGGGAAATGTCTGTTTTCTGACAGGAAAAAAAGCTATGTTTGGTAAGACACATTTTGAAGGGAAATAAGGTGGCAATTTTATGTTGTTCAATAAAAACAGATTTTGCGCCACTATAAAGGCAAAACGCCCCAGTCTGTGGCAAAATGCCCCTTAAAGATTAGTGTGATGAAATCAAAATGCCCTGGGGACATTTTGCCCCACTGAACATTTTTTTTCTCTGACCATGTGGATTATTTATCTTTAGGCTCCCATACTGGTATATATAAAAAACGTTTATGGATCTAATTTATTAGATTATTAATATCTATATATCCACCTATGACAAAATATTAGATAAATGTACCTCAATCGTTTTGTTGGAGTGACTTAAAAAGTTGAGATGAGACATTTTTAGTTGAGCAAGACTAGTGGAAAAATAATTGGTAACAAAGTGGGTTCTGCTGTTGAATGGAAGATGTTGTCGGGGAAACCCGGGCCCTGCTTGACACCTATACATGTGCATTCTGCTTAAAGTAAACAAAAAAGGGGATTATTGGTAAATGTTTGGAAAAAAACATGTCATACTCAACTTTACTCTTGCACATGTTCAACATTGTTAGGTAGGCCATATCATATTACATTTGGCGGAATCAGATCTGTGTTTGTTTAGCTGGCTTAGAAAGATAGCACGATGACATTTACTCTAAAGAAAAGCAGCACAAATTGTACTTTCTATCACGGTTGTTTTAGTCACTGTTGTTTTAGGAACATTTCTTCAGGAGAACTTCAGAGCTTTTTTCTTCTATTTAATATCAGGAACATTATCTTCTCCAGTGAGTCCCTGTCTGCATCCAAAATGGCACCCTATTTCCGATATAGTGCACTACTTTTGACCAGAGCCGTATGTGGAATAGATTGCCATTTCAGAAGCACCCCTGTGCCTCACCATATGGGTGGCCTGGCTCGTTAGCTTTTTCCTATAAACTCATTCTGCACCAGTCTGTCTCAAAGTACATACCTTTTTTTTTTAATCCTCATTAAACTTTTTGATTTACGATGGTAAATCGATGGTGATTTAGCAGCATGGGGGGG
Organism: Salvelinus namaycush; assembly: GCF_016432855.1. NCBI lineage: Eukaryota > Metazoa > Chordata > Actinopteri > Salmoniformes > Salmonidae > Salvelinus > Salvelinus namaycush. Next base: position 15,562,281 of record NC_052322.1, read on the forward strand.
GGAGACCAGTTCCAATATGTATGAGGCTTTTCTATGACGTCCAGAGATGAGTGAGTTCTTTGGACTGTTATCATCAGCAGTTTTCTAAAGCTGTTAACACCTGCTTCTGACTCAGCCTCAGCTGTGATTTGTGGCTGTCCTCCACACGCACACACGGACTGGGGAAGCCCCTTGCTGTATAGATCTGGCAGGCCATGTTGCTACAGTACACTTAAAGAGCTCGCCAGCTTGTAGCCCTAAAAAAACTGAAATAAGTTAGTATTTTCTACCTCTGGTTCGTTGGCTATTCCTATGGGGGAAAATAATAGTGTTTTGGGATATACGCCGAAAATAAGGTCTGAGGTTAACACAGGCTTAGAAGATCTTATATGTTTTGTTCTATGAGATCAGTCAGTTAACATTAACTTTTTATTAATTATGAAGCCTTTACGTGCTCAAGTTATTTACTAATTAGTCGCTAACGGCCAGAGATATGGAACTTCAACATTAGTCGCATAATTTTTCATGTAACTACGCTGACCACGCAAACTAGTCTACGCTACACTAGTCTGCCAAAAAACTAGTTAGCTTAATTAGCTTTCTGCTTACCAGCTTGAACGAAAACGCAAGAATGGTATATTGTTTTACTCCAGGCTGCAACCATATCTCTTCAGCGGGAAGGTGCTTGTTTTATCGCTTCCTGAATGATGTTGTCCAGAGGAGACATTGGGTCCGTCTGATAAGGCAAGCGAAGCCTGTTAGCTAGACGTCAAAGGCATGCAACCAGAATTATAGTTTTATTTTTTAAATGTTAGCACATCGTTAGCGTTTTGATTACATAAATGCTTCAAAATTTACACATTGATGTTAGCTGATGAAGATTATTTTATAGAACAAAACTTATAAGATCTCCTAAGCCTGTGTTTACCACAGGCTTTATTTTAGTCATTTATCCAAAAACCCCATTAATTTCCCTATAGGCTTTGGACACTGAGCCAGGGTGGAGTTAGCCTCGGTTAGTGCCTACAAAAATACGCCATTACTATTGCTCTCTGATCTGACGTGTCTGGCTGACAGGGTGGAGCAGGGTTATAGGGTAATCTACACACGTATCCCTCCAATGTATTCTGGAGAAGAGAATATAAAAGCTTATTTAATTGTACAGCTCCTTTCTCCTCTCTATTTCCACTCATGGACGACATTCATTCACCAGAGGTACTATACACTTTCTGCTTTTGTGCTACTTTGCCCTCAAGATGGAAGTCACTTTATTCCATTGTGGTCATGTGGTGTGGTTGCATTGTGAGAAGACAACCATTATGTATCTCCACGGGCCCTACATTGTTATAATGCATTAAGCCTGTGGTCCACAGGCACTGATATTGACCTAGCTTTAGGTAGCCTGTAACACACTGAACTAGGCCAACATAGAGAACAGAATGGCCTACTGTAAAAAATGTATTCTACCTGTATTGTGAGACTATTTTATTCTTGTTCATGACCTTAACTTTGCCTTCTGGTTTTGGGCATCAAGGAGGATGCTGATATGCCTTGGAAGAACCTATGAAGCAAGATTAATAATTCACTTTGTTAGTTCTTTCCACATTACGTGTGGGGTACAATTTGACGTCCTCAGGATCTTTGGCCTACTAGGATTTTAAAAGATTCAAAAGGCTGTTTAGATGTCAATTAATGTATGAGTTTCCGGGTAGTCATAATTCTATAACGCGAGTGGATGTCAGGCCTGCCATTGGTGTGTTACAGTAGATGATGTTGATTTTTATTCATTGGGCCTGGGAGCAGCAAGTTTTTCAGGGAAGCTGTGTTAGTTGATTAGGCGCCTTGAGAATATGTGGAAGTTATGAAGGACTTCCTGAGATGTGGTGAGTCATGTGAGGGACGACGGGTGAAGCCCCAGTGATGTCATCCTCCAGCTGAAGGTCCTAAAGCAGAATGGTTGTGTTGTTCAGTAGAGTCCCTTTGAAACAGTAAATTACCAGTTGAACTTGTCAAATAAGATCAAAGATTTTGTTTACTGTTGCAAAAATGTTTTGCTACAGCGTGCGCTACTGAACACGAACCAGGCTGCCCACTAGGACTCCACATCCCCTGGGTCTCCCTGTCACTGTTACTCCCTCAGAGCACTGCTCAGCTCACCCCACCACTTATGGCCAACACACAATGATCCAAATGATCGTTCAAGAAATGCTAATTGGATATTGCCAATCAACATTGTTTCTACAGCATCAAAAGAGGGAGAAAACAGATTGCATTAAGTAGTGTATTATCCCTTAATGATAGGCTAGGTCTGTAGCTATGGGAACGATTTGGCTAGATTTACATAGGGATTTACATAGTGAGCCACAGGGAGCAATGAGGGCAACTGCAGTTGTGAGGTTCTGAAAAGGCCCTTAGTTACTCTTCTAAATTAAACTTGGCAAAGATGTTAGAGCCTAAGCCTCCCTCTCAGTCAGTCAGGGAATTTGTTACTTCACAAACGCAAACTGCTGCAAGTTCTCCCTCAACTCACACCAGGCTATCTTTCTGATTGAACTTCTATACTTCTCACTACTACCAGGGGAAATGAATTATTCGCACTAAAGTCCAGCGGCCTCATAAAAAGAGGAAGGATATACAGAGCACATACTTGCCACCAGTTTTCAATAGCCACGGTTTTATTGATTTTATTTATGAAAGAAACGGAAGCGCTGTGTAGAACAACAATGCTAACCCCGTTGCTGGAGGAAATACAACTCCTCAGTGTTATGGAATGGGCTGGTAGTCCACACAGGCAGGCAGTAGCTGCTGACGGCATGAGAACGGCCAGCTCCCAGACTCTCCCAGTGTCTCAGTGAAGCCCTGGCTTCGAGGAGGGGAAGGAGTGGCGGCACTGTGCCATAGCTGAGCCACACTTAGCAGTCCATCGAGGCTCTCTGGGAAAGATAGCTGTCTGCTTTACACACACTGAGTTTGGAGTTCCAAAACTTGGAGTTTGTTTACACTCTTCTTCCGATTTATTTTTGGTAAATTGTAGAACTTTATCTTTTTCTGTCTGAAAATTTTGAATGAATGTGGGATATGGTTTGATTATAAAGACTTTTTGGTGTTTGGCTGGACTTGGCATTCCTGTTTAACAGGAATATTAGGGAAGTTGAGTGTCCTACTCAGCTGGTTGCGCATGGTTTCTCCCTGTTCGTTGTTTTGCATCCCAATATCAGCAAAGCATACCCTTTGTTCTGCTATTTAAAAGGGAAGAGCTCTTGTTGTGATCATTCTTATTGTCTAGCTAACATGTTTAGCCTATAATAACTACACCTTCATTTTTTTCTTCTCCATTACTGTAGCTTAAATATAATGAACAGATCCCCAAAGCAACCAGGCAGGAGATAAGAATAGTCACAGAACAAGTCATAGCTTGTTGCTATGAGGGAGTTGGATTAAGTCATGTGTAGCCTAGGCCTCCTCCCCTCCATCAATAAATGCAGTGAAATAGTTGACCGACTTCAAATTGGGCAGGAGACTGCCCTAATGGGTTTAGAAGACAGCAAGGCGGCTTTTCTTTGTGCAGGTTATTGCAGATAATGTAGAGTTTATTACAGTGATCAGGCTTAAAAGGCTCCGGTGTGATTGGACCAGCATCTCTCCCTAATGGCCAGTGAAAGCACTATGGTCATTCTGCTGACTCATATTCATTCTGTTCCCTGGCTGATCTCACAGGCTACAATAACATCTGCTAAATATGTGTATGTGACCAATACAATTTGATTTAATTTGTTGATGATTATTGGTGCATGCGTGTGTGGTGGTGGTCCTATTACATCATGTTGTCTTGTCGGTGATGTTCATATACTGTAAACAAAGCCCTTTATTCAATCAAGAGCCTTCTCTCGCTCCAGCCTGGTTTGAAAGACGTAGCATAGTAAACGTAAACCCAGGACACTCAACTGTATGTTACTTTTGGTAAGGGGAATACCTAGTCAGTTGTACAACTGAATGCCTTCAACTGAAATGTGTCTTGCGTTTAACCGAACCCCTTTGAATCAGAGAGGTCCAGGGGGCTGCCTTGAGCGACATCCACGGCGCCCGGGGAACAGTGGGTTAACTGCCTTGCTCAGGGGCAGAACGACAGATTTTGGCCTTGTCAGCTCGGGGATTCGACCCAGCAACCTTTCAGTTACTGGCCCAAACCTCTAACCACTAGGCTACCTGGTTGCATAAGACAGAAGGTTACTTAAGGCCAAAACGAAAGTACGGTTGGTCCGCCGTATAACGCCAACATCTAGCAACCCAAACGTTGCGTGTTCGAATCTCATCACGAACAACTTTAGCATTTTGTCTAATTAGCAACTTTGCAACAACTTCATCTTACTTTTTAGTTACGTCACAACTACTTAGCGTGTTAGCTAACTCTTCCCGTAACCTTAACCCTTTTACCCAACTCCTAAGCTTAACCCCTAACCCAGCTAATGTTAGCCACCTAGCTAACATTAGCCACAACAAATTGTAATTCGTAACATATCATACGTTTAGCACGTTTTGTAACATTGTACAAATTGCAATTCGTAACAAATACCATACGAAATGGACATCCACAAATTAATATATGCCATGCAAAACGTAACATATACTAATAGTAAACGTAAATCCGAGAGACTAATGTTACATCTACCCCTGATTCCAGGTTGCTCTCTCCCCCTCTCTCACAAATTCAACTAGTGATGTATTGTAAACGGAGCCAATGAAAGCTCAGCCTCTTGTTCCGAGAATCAAAGCTTCTTCAGAGATTCACAGAACATTGTAAACACACATTAGTGTCTTGCAGTAGAGCGAGCACTGAGCTAAACTAACAGATCACACTGACTGTACTGCACTCTACAGTAGTGATTTCCCGTAGAGATTTAAGGTGTTTTGTCTGGGCTGAAAGCACACATTTGACCTCTGGTAGTGTTAAAAGCTGCAGCTGGGTACAGTTTCCTCTCCTCCCCTGCTCTACCCTTTCAGGACAATAAGAGAGCCCTTTAGGCTAATGTATAGAGTTACCATTGTGACTTTTAAACTGTGGCACTGGGAAAACAAACTGTTAAACCATAGACTACAGTAAAAGTGAAGTGGCGAACTGAGGTAGAACTTGGTTACGGTAACAAACTGTTAAACCATAGACTACAGTAAAAGTGAAGTGGCGAACTGAGGTAGAACTTGGTTACGGTAACAAACTGCTTGCCTCAAGCAGACAGTGCCATACATTATAATAACACGTCTATGTATACTCTATGTAGATAATGCGCACACACACACAGTAGTTTCAATAAGATGCTGCAGCGTTCTTAAGCCTCCACAGCAGCGTTGAACAGAGCAGAGTAAACGTGCTAAAGGGCAGAACATCAGAACAGCAAAACATCAGAACATCCCTCCATGGAAACCAGCTTGTTAATGATCGTGTGTGTGTGTGTGTGTGTGTGTGTGTGTGTGTGTGTGTGTGTGTGTGTGTGTGTGTGTGTGTGTGTGTGTGTGTGTGTGTGTGTGTGTGAGGCTGAAAAGCAGCATGTGTGGGTAAGTCCTCATTAGACCACAAAAATGGCAATTAGATAAGGTCCCAAACGCTGTTGCAAGGCAGACAATAACAACTGAACATCTTTCACCGAGAAAGTGCTGCATTAGCAAGTTTTCTAAGGTACATTTTAAACACAATTTCTGTCTGCAGAGAAAATAGATTAGAGGAGGTATTTATTTTTATTTTTGGATGGATGTTTTTGTGAGAAGCATGGTCATGGTACTAGCTGATGGGTGGATGATGAGTGCTCTGGCTCAGCCCAGGGAAGCCCTACACTGTGACATTTCCTGGGGTGCTGTCCTCTCCTGGAGGGGAGGACGGATAAAACCTTTCAGACCATGACAATTTGACTAATAAGGTCACCGGTCCACCCATCACGGAGTGTTGACTTGAATGGAAATGTCTGTTCTAGTAATCTAATTCTATGCGGCTCTCTCTCTCTCTCCCCTGCAGCTCATTCCTCATTTTTCAAGCAGCACAGACACAGCTGCCCTTACCCCATACCGACGGACACTGGGTACTTATAATATTTATAATATCTGTAGAGAGGAAGCCGTTCTGACTGATGAGCTCCTCTGAGTGATACTGAAGGAATGTGAGTGGAGTGGGTTACCCAGGATTACTGTGTCACTGCTAAAATGGAAGGAGAGAAGGCTGTTGCTGCCAACTTAGTTTTTCTCCAGGAATTCTTCAGGGTTGAATCCGTTGACACGTTGTTTATTGGCAGGCAAAGTTGCTTATTTGTGGCGACGTGACCTTGACTATCAAACTATGTAGAACTTTGTTATGCTCGAGATTGACATTCAGATCTTTTATCAACTCTTTGTAATGCTGTTGGCCGTGCCACGACGAGGCTCTTGACTATAGGCCATCCATGGCTGATTCTTAATGGTGGTTGGAGGAGGAGGGAAGTGTGGGGAGTAGGATAGGTCCACTCGTCCAGCTGTCTGTAATTGTCCGACACACCGGGCCAACAAATTCGTAGCTTGGCGTCCAACATTTTTTGCTACATGTCACAGTTGTTTCAAACAATGGTGAGTGCAGCGTTCAGTCTGGTTTAACCAGCTAATAGATTCAGTCTCCATCTCTGTAGCAGATTGTCTTCTCTTTCTGGAGCAGCTTATTTTCTCCTCCACCCTCCTTTTCTCCTAGGAACCACCAGTTGTATAGTGTTGTAGTCCCTGGCAGGATCCATGACCCAATTTAATATGGGCTAAGAAGAAAAAGACAGAGCAGGGAGGAATCAATAGCTAATGTGAGCTGAGCTCAATGCGCTCTTTACTTGAACTCATTATTTTCTTTTCTTTTTCTCTCCCCCGGCCGGCCTCCGCCCTTTTGAATGGCTTTTTAAGCACAGTCAGACACTTTGGATCATATTGATCACTTCTTGTGTTTTTACTTCAATAAAAGCTCCTTATTTCCTATAAAGAAGAACTTCCTGCAAGCTTGCGTTGTTGGTGTGAGTAGTTTTTAGACGGCCGTAGTGAGTGATGGGAAGGTTTGAGTCCCAGATCAACGCTCCTGTTTTTTTGTTTTTGTAATTAGGTTGGTGAATTAACACTGACACTAGCTCCATTAGCCCCTGTGCAGAAATACAAATGGCAATAATGAACTCCTTCACTGTTGCTACAGAATGGCACAGACCTGTATGGCTCAACATTGACAGAGTCATGCCCCTCAGACTAGTGTGTCAACCAGAACCAAACTGTGGTGCCTCAGATATTTATTTTCCGTTTTTACACAGTCCCAGCTGCTATGGTGGATGCATAACCAGGCTACTACCGTGTTTGGCAGGACTTTGAAAAGCCCAAGTGTGTATTGATGTCCTTTGCATCATCTGTGTTCTCCATCTCTTTACCACTTTCTCCATCTCTTTCTCACTTTCTCCATCCCTCTCACTTTCTCCATCCCTCTCTCTGCAGGTGTAATGAGGTTTCTGGTCATGGACAGATGATGGATGTGGAGACAACAACGTCGTACTCTGACTTCATCAATTGTGATCGTACAGGCCGCAGGAACGCAGTACCTGACATCCAGGGACAGGGGGCAGCAGCCAGCACCAGTGAATTAACCAAAGACATGGAAGGGATGGACCTGAAGGCTGCAGGTGAGCATATATGCTATATAACCAGGAGGTGTCTTTATGGTTTATGATTTGATTAGGATCCCCATTAGCCGACGCCAATGGCGACAGCAAGTCTTCCTGGGGTCCAACATATAATGAAAAATACATTAGACAAAAATACTTTACAATTGACATACCTGTAAAACATGAACATAGATATTAGACTTACACAGTGCATTCGGAAAGTATTCAGACCTCTTCCCCTTTTCCACATGTTGTTACGTTACAGCCTTATTCTAAAATAGCAATACCCCATAATGACAAAAACAGTTTTTTAGAATTTTTTGCAAATTTATTACGAATAAAAAAAAACGATACCTTATTTACAACAATACGACTAAAGCATAATAATGTGTGTGTGTGCGTGCATTTATCGGTTACACATGCATGTCAGTAGACTGTGCACAGTACATAAAAATTAGGTCACATGGAGAGGCATTATGCCGTGAGGTGTTGCTTTATTTGTTCTTTGAAACCAGGTTTGCTGTTCACTTGCGCCGTATGAAACAGTTTATGTGGAAAAAGATCCTTTGTGGTTCCTGTGTTTTTTAATGGACCATGTTTCCTCTGTCTTTCAGAAGGAGAGACTGGTGCATCACCAGCCCCTGAGGGTGAAGGGTCAACCAGCCAAGAGGCCCAGGGAGGCAAGGGCCCATCGTAAACCACCTCACAGGAGAGGAGAGAGGGACACAGACAGGAAGGGACAGCAGGAGACACGGAGAGGGGGGATCTACTGGTTGTCCTGCCTGCCTGAATCCTACTCCTCAACAGTGATGACATAATCTCTCACTGTGTAGCTCTGATGGAGCTTTGCTGGTCCAGTTGCATGATACTTCTTCTCCTTTATCAATTGGCATTGTGGGAAATGGAGTTGACAGAACTTGACAGTTGACAAGTAGGACTACATCTGATCCTGGCCTATAGTTGCTGCTGGAATACAGTGGTAAAGGAAATGTTCTCATATCACTATGAGAAAGCACAGAACTTTGGACCGAACTCCCATCAAGAAGAAGAGCTATACAGAATCTATAATCATGTGTTACTCCTTTTGTTTTGTGTACGTTTGTGGCCCAGTTAAAAATGTTCCTTAGTTTACCCTTTCTTTTACAATAACACATGAAGTTGCAATTACAATGTACTGTAATGGAGGTCATATTTATTTCAAATGGTTCTCTGATACCTTTGTAATAGGAATTTCTTTGTGCAATAAAATGTTTAATAAGTACTAAGCTATATGGAATTGTTTTAACAAAAAAAAATGTAATTTGTCTTTACTGCTATTAGCCCATACAAATTCATTGAATAACAGATTCACTACTAGGAACAACCGTCCCCCCAAAAATCTAAAGGAAGTTTGTTCTGAAGTGCCTATCCTATATCTGAGAGAGATTTAAATATATTTTTTACATTGTATTTAACCCATTATTTTGGGCACTAAACAGTCTCCATATATACTTCCATTCTTTTTTTCCCAACTGGTACCGAGGGACCTTTAGACAAGTCTTGTGTGCATCCTAGAACAAAACAACCGACATATTCGTGAGAGTCACCTTTTCACAGAGTGGTCATATTAGTGTGTAGCCCAAACAGTTCGGAGGCTACAGACAGAAGTTGGCAGATCAGCTGTACTGACTTCAGACGAGTCCCAAGACGCTTGTGGGGGTCGTAGAGCAAAACTGAGAATCCCATGAGTCTCATCTTTCCATCGAGGGGTCATAATAGTTTTGCAGCTCTTTCACCGCAGATGCGGAAGTGCGACATCGGCGGATGCGGTGGATTGAGACACATCCAATGCAAAAAAACGGATGTACTACATGACCAAAAGTATGTGGACACCTACTCGTCAAACATCTCATTCCAAAATCATGGGCATTAATATGGAGTTGGTCCCCCCTTTGCTGCTATAACAGTCTGGGGAGGCTTTCCACTAGATGTTGGAACATTTCTGTGAGGACTTGCTTCCACTCAGCCACAAGAGCATTGGTGAGGTCGGGCACTGATGTTGAGCGATTAGGCCTGGCTCGCAGTCGGCGTTCCAATTCATCCAAAATGTGTTCGATGGGGTTGAGGTCAGGCCTCTGTGCAGGCCAGTCAAGTTCTTCCACACCGATCTCGACAAACAATTTCTGTAAGAACCTCGTGTTGTGCACGGGGGCATTGTCATGCTGAAACAGGAAATTGCCATCCCCAAACTTTTACTACAGAATGCTGTAGCATTAAGATTTCCCTTCACGGGAACTAAGGGGCCTAGCCTGAACCATGAAAAACAGCCCCAGACCATTATTCCTCCTACATCTAACTTTACAGTTGGCACTATGCATTGGAGCAGGTAGCGTTCTCCTAGCATCCGCCAAACCCAGATTTCTCCGTCGGACAGATGGTGAAGCGTGATTCAACACTCCAGAGAATGCGTTTCCTACTGCTCCAGAGTCCAATGGCGGCAAGCTTTACACCACTGCAGCCGACGTTTGGCATTTCGCATGGGGATCTTAGGCTTGGGTGCGGCTGCTCGGCCATGAAAACCCATTTCATGGAGCTCCCAACGAAAAGTTATTGTGCTGACATTGCTTCCAGCGGTAGTTTGGAACTCCGTAGTAAGTGTTGCAACTGAGGACAGACGATTTTTACACGCTATGCGCTTCAGCACTCGGCGGTTCCGATCTGTGAGCTTGTGTGGCCTACCACTTTGGGCTGAGCCGTTGGTGCTCCTAGATGTTTCCACTTCACAACAACAGCACTTATAGGTGACCGGGGCAGCTCTAGCAGGGCAGAAATTTGTCAAACTGACTTGATGGAAAGGTTGCATTCTGTGACGGTGCCATGTTGAAAGTCACTGAGCTCTTCAGTAAAGCCATTCTATTGCCAATGTTTGACCAGGGAGATTGCATGGCTGTGTGCTCGATTTTATACATGTGTCAGCAACTGGTGTGGCTGAAATAGCTGAATCAACTAATTTGAAGGGGTCTCCACATCTCTCTTAAATTTACAGATTTTTATGGGGACTTTTGTATTATGCTAATTATACTGAACAAAAATATAAACAACAATTGAAGACTTTAATGAGTTACAGTTCATATAAGGAAATCAGTCAATTTAAGTAGTCATTAGGCCCTAATCTATGGATTTCACGACTGGGAATACAGAAATGCATTTGTTTGTGACAGATACCTTAAAAAAAAATGGTAGGGGCGTGGATCAGAAAACCAGTCAGTATCTGGTGTGACCACCATTTTCCTCATGCAGCGCAACACATCTCCTTCACATAGAGTTGATCAGGCTGTAGATTGTGGCTTGTGGAATGTTGTCCCACTCTACAATGTCTGTGCAAAGTTGCTTGATATTGGAGGGAGCTGGAACATGCTGTCGTACACGTCGATCCACAGCATCCCAAACATGCCCCATGGGTGAAATGTCTGGGGGGGTATGCAGGCCATGGAAAAACTGGGACATTTTCAGCTTCCAGGAATTGTGTACAGATCCTTGCGACATGGGGCAGTACATTATCATGCTGAAACATGAGGTGATGGCAGTAGATGAATTGAACGACAATGGGCCCCAGGATCTCATCACGGTATTTCTGTGCATTTCCATTGATATTGATCAAATGCAATGGTGTTCATTGTCTGTAGCTTATGCCTGCCCACACCATAACCCCACCGCCACCATGGGGCACTCTGTTCACAATGTTGACATCAGCAAACCACTTGACTACACAACGCCATACACTGTCTGAGGTTGTGAGGCTGGTTGGACGTACTGCCAAGTTCTCTAAAACAACGTTCGTGGCAGTTTATCGAAGGGAAATGGAAATTCTATTATCTTGCAACAGCTCTGGTGGATATTCCTGCAGTCAGCATTCCAATTGCACACTCCCTCAAAACACAAAAACAAAATTTGAGTGCCCTTTTATTGTCCCCAGCACAAGGTGCACCAGTGTTATGAGCATGCTGTTTAATCAGCTTCTTGATATGCCACACCTGTCAGGTGGAGGGATTATCTTGGCAAAGGAAAAAGGCTCAGTAAGAGGGATGTAAACACATTTGTGCAGAGATTTTTTAATTATGGAACATTTCTGGGTTCTTTTATATCAGCTCATGAAACATGGGAACAACACTTTACATGTTGCGTTTATATTTTTGTTTAGTGTATATTTACGGGGTTCCACTCTTTTTTTTTTTTTTTTAACAATGGCGTTAGCCCCTTCAAAGAAACACATGACTGGTGGAAGTTTAATATTTGCACTTATAATTATGACCATAAACAGCTTTGTGTGCATTGGAATGGTCACAGGAAGCCAATGTTTACATTTCGGCCAATAGGAAGGAGCACCTGAACTTCCATTTACAGTAAGTCTTTATTCGATAAAGGAGAAGAAGCACGTTTTAGTGAAGTGTTACTCATTAGGAAGCTATCCAAGTGCCTGGGTCCTGCTGATTCTCCATATGTGTGCATTTCCAGTAAGAGATTCAATACGGAGGTTGCCATGAAATGTGGTTTTACATTTGAACTACATTGTGTATAGTGAGGTGATGTCCATGTTGTAGTTTTATTCTGATACGTTTCATGAATGAGAAGACCATTTGATGCAAAAGTGTTTCATTGTAGACATTGCTCGTATTTCAACGTCATTGTCCTCCACATTAGAGATGTATAATACATTGAATTACTTTCAAATTAGTAAAATGCAAAAATATATAAAATGTGTTACGCTATAAAGTCAGAGAAAAACATATTACACAAGTTATTCTTAAAACTGTAAAACCACTTTAGTAGGCGGTCTTACAACGAGATGGCTAGTAGATATAGTTGACCACTGGGTGGCGAACTAACTACAACAACATTAAATGTTTAGAAAAGATTTGGTATAGAGCTGGTAAACCTGATGCATCCCCACATTTTTTAAAGTAAGTCGTGGGCATGGTGATTCGAACGGTCTATAGGCCTCTCTCACTTGACCTAGGCACAACTGATATATAGTACACAATAGCTTTCCTTTACCACCAGTAGATGAAAAGTGCTTACCTTTAAGCATAAATGGATAGTACACATCTATTACATTCAATTAATGATATATGATTTTCTAAAGGATACAATAAGTACTTTGAGAATTGACTGAGGCATATAAAGTGCTTGTTGTTTGATGAGGGCTGTTTCACTTTGAGGAAGACCAAACAGATTGAACTGTTTACCATCAGGTTGAAATAAATCATTTAAGACCATATTTATATTTCTGCACCAATTCCACAGTAGGCTAAACAACTGCTTTATCAGTGGGATCCACAGTTAGATGGAATACTGATTAACAGTTTTTTTTCATTGCAATGAGAGCGTTTAAGCTATGTACAACAGTACAATAACATATTGCTGGTTCAATGTATGTACACATAGGAGCATAGACATTCCAGAGTGGCCAGTGGGGAAGTAAGAGTTTAAAGTGGTTGGTTCCTGGTTTGTTGTGTTGCCATTTAAGCGGATCTGATCAGTGCTTCATTTCAAAAGACAGTGTCCTCCACCATCCCATAGGCTTCATACAACTCGTTAACAAGATCCTTCTTCTCCTTCTCAGGCAAGAAGCTGGAGTTAGCGGAGTTTATGTTCTGGAAAACAAGGTGAGTGAGAGAGAAACATTCAACCATCCAAAGGTGAGTATACTGTAGTATTTTACATACATGGTATTATCAACAGTGGTAGATAGTATTTCACGGTATTAAACCACAATGCCAAATTGGAATAAGAGTTAAAATGTGCTTTGTACCAGTCTCTTGAATTCCTCCTCAGTGAAGCCCATGTACTCCTGGGCAGTGCTGTAGTCTAATTGCAGGGTGGAGTTGAAAATCAAAGGGTCATCTGTGTTCAGGGAGTAGTTGGCCTTATCCTTCCTGAATCTACACACACCACACACACACACGTCATTCCGAGGCGATGAAGTAAACCTTAATGAAAATGAAACAAGCTGAGCCTGTACTGCGATCTTCATGAATTGGTGAAAACTTGATCCAAAGAAGTATCATTCAAATAATATAGGGAGTGAAAGACAGTTTACGTGATGACAGGATGCTCGGTGAAGTCTGGATGACAGGCTCCAGTCAGTCTGCTGGATATGGGACACACCTGAAATCACACAGCATTCCTTCATGTACCTATAGTCGCCAACCTTTTCCAGAAGTGTGCCCTTGCACACTCCCACTCATTGGTTAAAAAAAACAACATACAATTGGTGTAAGTTTCCACCATTGTCAAATCCATGCCAGAAAGTGTAGAAGTGCACACTTCAAAATAAGGAGTGGTGAATCGGGACGTAGTCAGATGTACGGCTAGCGGATGATATGTGTGATGTCTCTCCGTGACCACCAGAGGTCCCTGTGCACTAGCTTGCCATACAGGCCTACATGGTAGGATATACACTGAGTGTACAAAACATTAGGAACATGACTACTCTTTCCATGACAGACTGAGCAAGTGAATCCAGGTGAAAGCTATGATCCCTTATTGATGTCACTTGTTAATCCACTTCAATCAGTGTAGATGAGACAGTTTAAAGAAGGATTTTTAAGCCTTGAGAAAATTGAGACATGAATTGTGTATGTGTGCCATTCAGAGGGTGAATGGGCAAGACAAAAGATTTAAGTGCCTTTGAACGGGGTATGGTAGTAAGTGTCAGGCGCACCGGTTTGAGTGTCAAGAACTGCAACACTGCTGGGTTTGTCATGCTCAACAGTTTCCCGTGTGTATCAACAATGGTCCACCACCCAAAGGACATCTTGACAACTGTGGGAAGCATCGGAGTCAACATGGGCCAGCATACCTACGGAACACTTTCAACACCTTGTAGAGTCCATGCCCTGACGAATTGAGGCAAAAGGGGGTGCAACTCAATATTAGGAAGGTGTTTCTAATGTTTTGTACACAGTGTGTTTGGCTTGTTTTATGCGGTATAGTGAGTGATACATCATGTAATATACTGGGTCTACAAAGCTCAATGTAACTTTCATTACATGTGAAAAGTAACGTGCACATTCTTACCTCAAAATGCATGTTCTGCTCCAGGAGCTGTTTGTACAACACTTGATCCTTCAGTGTGTTGTATCCATGTCCTACTCTCTCTGCTTTCAGGACCTCCACAGCCTGAAGAAGACATCCGATATGGGTCACCAAGCAGTTCAAAGGCATGGCAGAAAAATCATGTTAGATGTTTTGGGCTGGGGAGGGGTACTTTTCTCCCCGCTCTGCTCTCAAGTATATTTTTCTCCGCTCATACGGGAGTAATAAAGACCTAGTGCCCAAATTGTGATTATTATAATTTTTTCTATAATTATTTTTCTATATTTATTTTTTCATTGTGATTTATCAATGGGTGCTGCAGAACCCTCACCACCCCTACTTTCCGCGGCTATGCACAAAGGTTAAGGTAAAAATATTTTCATTTACACGTTAACAGAACTACTGGCTATTGGGTAAATCCATATGAATTCAATCACTTTTTGACAGCATCCCTTTTGATTTAAACAAAACCTTTGCCCATGGAAGAAGTGGTCAGAAAGTGACTTTTTGGACCTGAATTTCAAAAACATAGAAGTGCTTAAAGTTGACCCATTTTGCATACCCCACCATACTAGGAGACATCCATGTCTTCATCACTGGAAAAGATAAATGATTGAGTTTGATACAGTGCCTTCAGAAAGGAGTCAAACCCCTTGACTTGTTCCACATTTGGTTGTGTTACAGCCTAAATTTAAAATTGATTAAAATTGTATTTTTTTTTTGTCATTGACCTACACACAAAACCCAATAATGTCAAAGTGGAATTATGTTTTTCAAAATTTTTACAAATGTATTTAAAATGAAAAGCTGAAATGTCTTGAGCCAATAAGTATTCAACCCCTTTGTAATGGCAAGCCTACAGTAAATAAGTTCAGGAGAAAAAATTTGCATGGATGCACTGTGTGCAATAATAGTGTTTAACATGATTTTTGAATGACTAACTCATCTCTGTACCCCACACACACAATTATCTGTAAGGTCCCTCAGACGAGCATTGCATTTAAAACATAAATTCAACCACAAAGACCAGGGAAGATTTCCAATGCCTTACAAAGAAGGACACCTATTGGTAGATGGGTAAAACAAATAAGCAGACATTGAATATCCCTTTGAGCATGGTGAAGTTATTAATTACACTTTGAATGGTTTATCAATACACCCAGTCACTACAAAGATACAGACGTCCTTCCTAACACCGTTGTCGGAGAGGAAGGAAACCACTCAGGGATTTCACCATGAGGCCAATGGTGACTTTAAAACAGAGTTTAATGGCTGTGATAGGCGAACACTGAAGATGGATCAACAACATTGTAGTTACTCCACAATACTAACATAATTGACAGAGTGAAAAGAAGGAAGCCTGTACAGAATAAGACATATTCCAACATGCATCCCGTTTGCAACAAGGCACTAAAGTAAAACTGCAAAGAATGTGGCAAAGCAATTCACTTTTTGTCCTGAATGCTGTGGAAGCAGGATTACAAGATTGTTATATTTATGCACCAAATGGTTGTTTTATTTAATAGAGTAAGGTTCTCTGTCTCTCTCCTTAGTTAACTGAGAAGAGTATTTATGGAGCCTGGGCTGATGGCTTGGTGATATTAAACCTACAGCTGGCATTCCATAGATCAGATGTGGTGGGTGTCACCGAGAGAGAGAGCCTGGAGGAACATAAGGCCTCAGTATTCCTAATTATCCTGGCATCTGGGAGACAGCACCAGAGGCAGATGACAACAGGATGAACCCAGTGGCTTATGGTGCCCCCAATCTATACGGGGAGGGGGGGGGTGTTGAACCAGCTATGACTGAGCAATCTTGGTACGAGGTATATAAGGAACAGCATGGTCTGTAAAGGGTAGGCTCTCAGTCAAGGCTGTTGAGTCGACAGCTTCATTATTGCAATAATTAAAT
The DNA here is from genome assembly GCF_016432855.1 of Salvelinus namaycush. Taxonomy (NCBI): domain Eukaryota; kingdom Metazoa; phylum Chordata; class Actinopteri; order Salmoniformes; family Salmonidae; genus Salvelinus; species Salvelinus namaycush. The sequence goes on from NC_052322.1 coordinate 15,578,888, forward strand.
CAATATTGAATAAAGATTACTGTTTGAAGAAATGACAAAGTCTCTCTCACTTGATTAGAATAGTCCACCACAATATTTGACGACCCAGATGGGACATCAAACTCCATCTGCTGACTGCTCCTGAGGACCTGGTTTTAACCGTGCACGGGGCCTGCCTAGGATCTGAAGGAGGGTGTCAAGCGGGTGGTTACGGTGTTCTGAACAGAGACAGATAATTAGGGCGAGACTGACATTTCTTAGAAACATTTTTTTATTTTTTGTTGTTGAGAAAACGGAGTTCAGAGGGGACTGCCATCTGACGTTAACATCCAAATCTGTGTGTATCGGATGATGACTAGGATAAGTATGACCAATTAAGACCAATAAACAATGGCATCCAAACCTGTGGGAGCTGGTTATGATAAAAAGAACGTGAGTATCCAAATCTGTGTGTACCGGATGTATAGCTATAACCTTGGGGGGCGAATGACCATCCAAACCTGTGTGGGCCGGATGGAAACTAGACTTCCTAACTAGATTTCCTATGTTATAATATATTGATTCTGTGAAGATATGAAAAAAAACATGAATGAGAAAAAAACGTGTGATTAATCGATTAGTAATACTGGGAATATATTGAGATGCATCTTAAACAATCCATTTGTAGAAGTACGTACTGTAGTTTCAAGAGTGGTCTCTTAATGGATAACTTGTTAGAGATCAGGTTAAAGCATTATATGACTGTCTACAGGATCTGGGAGATAGTCTCAGAAAAAGACTGGCATATATTAAAACCCTGAGGAGAGAGGAGCGGAAAATAAATTCATAGAAGAGGGACACTAGCAAAGCCATAAAAACACTAATAGAAGCGCATGGCCTTCTACCAATCTTAGAGAATTCAGGGATGTAATTGTGAGCTGGCAGAAGAAGAATCATTAGCCCAATACACCAGTGTATTGATGTTAGAGTTCTATCAGCGTAATCGCACTAGCCGTACTATTTGTGAAGTAATTTGAGTATGGACATTGTTAAATGGGGTACTTGGTAAATTCGCTCTGGCTATTGCCGGTTGAATATAGCCGGCGTCAGTAAACATTAGGGAAATAACGTAATTAAAATTATTGCCAGCAGCACAGTTAGTCACCAACGTTTCAAATAAACATGACAAAAGCCTAACCAGCTCTGCTAGATGAGTAGAATGGAGAGGGAAGATGTATTCTCTTGTTTGTGTCTGGAAGTAGTGTTAGCTAGCAAGCTAGCCAACTTAAGCCAGTTAGCTTGGGTGTGAGGCAAGAAAAGTATTATATTTTGTGAGATCAGAGAGTTTGGATCAAACCTGCTCCTTAGCAGATTTTGGGGTTGAATAATCTTTGTTAGAATCAAGGACAGTGGATATTACGTACCATATTAAAATTGGCAATATAAACTCAGAAAAAAAAGAAATGTCCTCTCACGGTCAACTGCGCTTATTTTCAGCAAACTTAACATGTGTAAATATTTGTATGATCATAACAGGATTCAACAACTGAGACATAAACTGAAAAAGTTCCACAGACATGTGACTAACAGAAATGGAATAATGTGTCCCTGAACAAAGGGGGGGGTCAAAATCAAAAGTAACAGTCAGTATCTGGTGTGGCCACCAGCTGTATTAAGTACCGCTGTGCATCTTCTCCTCATGGACTGCACCAGATTTGCCAGTTCTTGCTGTGAGATGTTACCCCACTCTTACACCAAGGCACCTGCAAGTTCCCGGACATTTCTGGGGGGGAATGGCCCTAGCCCTCACCCTCCGATCCAACAGGTCCCAGACGTGCTCAATGGGATTGAGATCCGGGCTCTTTGCTGGCCATGGCAGAACACTGACATTCCTGTCTTGCAGGAAATCACTCGCAGGACAAGCAGTATGGCTGGTGGCATTGTCATGCTGGAGAGTCATGTCAGGATGAGCCTGCAGGAAGGGTACCACATGAGGGAGGAGGATGTCTTCCCTGTAACGGACAGCGTTGAGATTGTCTGCAATGACAACAAGCTCAGTCCGATGATGCTGTGACACACCGCCCCAGACCATGACGGACCCTCCACCTCCAAATCAATCCCGCTCCAGAGTACAGGCCTCGGTGTAACGCTTATTCCTTCGACGATAAATGCGAATCCGACATCACCCCTGGTGAGACAAAACCGTGACTCGTCAGTGAAGAGCACTTTTTGCCAGTCCTGTCTGGTCCAGCGACGGTGGGTTTGTGCCCATAGGTGACGTTGTTGCCGGTGATGTCTGGTGAGGACCTGCCTTACAACAGGCCTACAAGGCCAGCCTCTCCAGCCTCCCAACAGGCCTACAAGTCCAGCCTCTCTCAGCCTATTGCGGACAGTCTGAGCACTGATGGAGGGATTGTGCATTCCTGGTGTAACTCAGGCAGTTGTTGTTGCCATCCTGTACCTGTCCCGCAGGTGTGATGTTCGGATGTACCGATCCTGTGCAGGTGTTGTTACACGTGGTCTGCCACTGCGAGAACGATCAGCTGTCCATCTTGTCTCCCTGTAGCGCTGTCTTAGGCGTCTCACAGTACTGACATTGCAATTTATTTCCCTGGCCACATCTGCAGTCCTCATGCCTCCTTACAGCATGCCTAAGGCACATTCACGCAGATGAGCAGGGACCCTGAGCATCTTTCTTTTGGTGTTTTTCAGAGTCAGTAGAAAGGCCTCTTTAGTGTCCTAAGTTTTCATAACTGTGACCTTAATTGCCTACCGTCTGTAAGCTGTTAGTGTCTTAGCGACCGTTCCACAGGTGCATGTTCCTTAATTGTTTACTGAGCAGCTCATGTTATAGACAGAAGCATGCTACAGGGCAGACCAATCCGAACTTCTCTTGGCAAGTCCAGCCCATCCATTATTTCAGACAATCATGGCTAGAGGGAAGGTTCCTGTATTTTTCTGTGGCTAAACCAACTAGGCTCATAATTTTACAATTATATTTGTATTTACAGATTGCATACAAGTTTGTTATTAAGGCACATGAAAGTTAACATGTTCCACAAGGGATTTCTGCCCCCAAAAAACACATTTTGATCAAATAAATAAATAAAACTTCAAATGTCTCTCCTGTGCAGTAGTGACGTGCAACATAAGCCTAGCTTATTGAAACGGGTCACATTTTTATAAAAATAAATAAATAATACTTTTTGTAAAAACAGTTTTACCACCCTGTTTCTAAGCTTTTAAATACCCATAGACTTCCAATCATTGCGCTAATGTTAGTTAGCATTGCCTTGCAAAACTACCTCCAACTTCCTTCATTCTGGACACAGAGACATAAGAATGGTATCCACAAAATCACCTGACTCTGGGGAAGTAGATAAAGGGCCTCATTGCCAAAATTCCGAAGTAACCCTTTAAGAAAAAAAGTCACTTTCTGAGCACGTCTACAATGGGCAAATAGGTATGGAAGGCTTCGTTCAAATCAAAAGGGGTACTGTCAAAAAGTGATTGAATTCAAACGAGTTCACCCTATACCTGGTAATATGCTGTCTTTGGTTGCAACATTTTAAAAGATGGCTTCCATAGAAAGGAAGTCACATAGGCTAGCGAAGAATTTCCGGGAGACATGAAATTGGATAGTTTGCTGTGTGTACTGAGTTGTTTAGTTGTTTCTATCTGAAATACATATTTAAGTTGTTATAAAAGGGGAGGGGATATGTTTTCACAATGCAATCACTTATAACATAATAATGCTGCTGTGTGTTGAGAAGTAGAGGAAGTCTTGGGTCAAGCTGAACAGCCATTAGACATATCATTTAAAATGGATATATTTAGTGTTCCCCAAAGACTATAGAGGAAAGAAAAGCTCACCTCTTTCACCACAGAGGCAGGGCCCACCTCTCCTGCATGGACTGTTCTGTGGATCCCACATCTCGCTGCTTCCTGTCAACAAGGTCAATCATGAAAGGCATCAACACCAAGTTAACCAGAGAACTATCTGGGTTTTACATTAGCAATGCAGTTAGTTCCGACTGAAATACTTTTCATTGTCTTGAAACTATGTAATTATACATGGATGACCTACAGTCACAACATTATTCCAAGACCTCAGAGATTCCAAGAGCTTGTGCTGCTGTCACGAGTAGGGAGTTATTATTTATTTTTTTGCCAAGGGCTAGACTGAAAAGGACTACATCTCACCAACAACATTTGAGAAATGTCTGATTTTGACAAACCCCAGCATCGCGTCTAAAAAATATATCAAGAGCTTGTTCAGTTATGTTAACAGTCTGTATTAGTGCAGTGCTCCCTTTTAATACTCTCTTAAGGCCAGTTGCCCAGAATGCAGACGGAGCCTATTCCTGGTCTAAAAGGCATGCTTATATTCAATGGAGATTCTCCATTGAAAGTGCCATTTAGTCCAGGACGAGGCTTAATCTGGTTCTGAGATACCAGCCCCTAGTATTTTGCCCTGGCATGTCCAAATGTATCACTCCAGCCTCTGGTCAACCTTACCACAGTGTTTCCAGATATTGTCGTGAGGGAATGATTTAACGGTCTTGTATTTATATTCAACACAAACATGGAAAATAGATCTATGCAAGCAGTACGAACTAAATGCTTGTTGAAATGACGTATGCCAACTTTTGGTCAGCTTGTTATTACTACATTTATTACCAATTTATAGTATTTCTAAAGTTGGTTCACTTTACCACAGCACGAATAGTTTTATTGCTGAAGTAATTTGTGATTCTTAAGAAAGTTTTTTGTTTCAAGAAATGGCTCACAAGAATGATCTCTCCATCAAATGTGTCTCTAAAGTGACCTTCAGGTCTCTATGTACTGAATGGGTTCTACTACAGAGTAACTCCATTCATTATAATGATAAGAAAGGTGCAAATAATTGGCCCGTTATAAAATAAATCAACCAATTGCAGGACTTAAATGTCTGCGGTTCTGCAACAGGCCAACAGTGTCAAATGTGAAGAGTTTTTTGTGTTTTCAGCATACCTTTGCTCTATGCTCCCACTCCTTTAAGTTTTGAGCAAGTTGGAGTTTGATCTCTCACCTTTAAGCCATAAAACTTAGCATGGTTTGCTGCATGATAGTAGGACAGTGGTTAGCCTCATATCCTGCACGCTATGTGCTAAAGACAACTCTAGACCTTTAGCATTTCCGTTAACCATGCATGCTTGCATGACAATGATAAAACAGTTGACTAGAGCACATACAGTATGAATTGGATATGAGGGGTTCAAAGTTAGGCAGTTACCTCATAGGCCATCCTGTGTCCTGGGTAGGCCTCACAGTTGAGTGACTCGTCTCCTGCCAGATCAATAGCCACCACTCCGTTCTTCTTATACTTCTTACACAACTCCACCACATCCATGGACCAGCCTGTGCAACGCAACACACACGTTTATTGGCAGTAGCAACCCAGTAAGGTCAAACAGATTTGATTTAAAAAAACGCACAATGTTTGATTTGTGGGGATGTTTCTGAAATGTTTTCATGCTAGATTTATGACCTAATGGTTATCTAAATGGTCTGCTGCAGTCCACGAATGAGAGATGCCAATGTATCATGCCAAGCATTTCAGCAAAAGCTAAAAGTAATAGTTGAAAAGGTCAAATTGTCCAGTTAAAAACTTAAAAGCAGAATCAAAATCCCCAAAACTGACTACAGAGCACTGTTCACTGGAATGTCTGCCTAAAATAGCCACTGACATTTCGTTACATGTAATTACAAAGACAGATACTAAGCTCTGGTAAGTCAGAAATTTACATCAATCCAAATGACTTAACTAATACCTGCAGCGTTTCCCAAACTCGGTCCTCTGGACCCCTAGTGATGTACGTTTTGGTTTTTGCCCTAACACTACACAGCCAATTCAAATAATAAACTAATCAGCAAGCTTTGATCTTTTGAATCAGCTGTGTAGTGTTAGGGCCAAAACCAAAACGGCACCCCTTGGGGTCCTGAGGACCGAGTTTGGGAAACCCTGAAAGGGGATCTCTTGTATGGGAGACAATGCTAGCTCCATTCTGTACTGTAACATAGGAGATGAGACTTGCAATTGTTCATTCAGTGATACAATACACAAACAAGAGCCCCTTTTTACTGTCAGCATTGGGTCAGCAAATGGTAACATTAGCCAAGGAGAAAAATAAATAATGCGCACAGTTTCACACCATCGTCAAGTATAGATCAACACAATTGAGTGGCGATGGAATGAAACGAGAGACAGTCAGAAAATGACCACAACAGGAAGTGTTTTTAAATGTGAGATTTTTGGCTTGCAACCTTCTACAGTGTGATAAGGATCACAGACAAAACTACAGACAATGAGGAGGGGATGAGTTGTGCCAGACAGACAGGGCAGGAGCATGAACAGGACAGTGAGGGCATTACTTGGCATGTGGCGCATGCAGCACAGAATGGACCTGGCTTTGATTTTGTATGCCTTCTCTCCCTCGGCCAGTCCCTGGTTCACCAAGTGAACCACCTCATCTGGGCTCAGGTCACCTCTGGGAGAAGAGAGAGTGAAATCAAGAATGTATTTCTATGTTTAATGTTATACGTTTTGAGCTCTAAGAACAAGAACAGATACCTACAAATGATATGAACAATACAAAAAACTCTGCCGTTGGAGAGCACAAGGAACTCAATGAAGTACTGTATTGCACATGTCCATATATTAAAGTGTGACAATCACTAATGCAGTATGTTTCAAATTCACACTTTTCTGTCAGCTACCTTACCAACTCAGAAAAATATAATATCATCCACTTACTCTTTTTGGTTCCATGGAATGGGTTCTACGTTAGTGTTAGCCAGCAAGTGTGGGCTGTATCTGACTTCAACGTAGATGACCCCTTCTTTGGCTTTGTCCTCCACAAACTCATAAGCTATCCTCTTGATCGCCTCTCTGTCGCCACTGGAAAGGTAATTCAAAATCAGTGGATGACCAAGAGAAACAACATGAATATTTACTCAACGATGGCAGGTAATGCAAATTATTAGTCAGCCACAAAGGCCCTACATTTTTGGGGGATTTCCTCAAATTATGCTCATCCAGATACAAATACATTTGTAAAACAACTTGATTTAGGACACACATAAAACAAAGGAAATGTTCTAGGAACAGCCAACTATTCTTTGCGTCTTTTCCCTCTTTGCCTGCAGGGTTAATACAGGGTAGTAGTGTGTCTCTGAATGGCAGAAGGGTAATCTGATCGTACATCCTCAGCACACCACAGCAGGAGGACTATTACTGTCACAGAGTCAGAGCATAGCAAGCCGATAAACCAACACTCCACGTGACCTCTGAACTGCACTTGAATTTACACTGAGCAATTAACTGCTACTGCCAATTAGGACTGACTATCTGGAGGAGAAAATGACTATCATTATCCCTGTAATTATCATTATCCCTGTAATGACGATAAAGGACATAAGATCAGCCTGTGTACAGTATTTGAAGAATGACATAGGGGATAATAGAATATTATAGTCATTTGTAATAGTAGTAATTTCATTGGATTTTGAGTGCATATCATTCCGTTATATATATTGTTGTTGTCGTGTAAGAGGTCGCACCAGACGCAACAACAAGGTTTTCAAGCGAAGGACTTCATAAAGAATGCTTTATTCAGCATAACTGCTAGCTAGCAGCTGCTCTGTACTGGCTAGAGGCTACGACTACAAACCATTGTTCTTTCTGTTCTTTCTTGGTTAGCCTGGCAGAGAATTGAAACATCACGTTACCCATTAAAAAACACCATATAGTCTAAGCAGTGGGTGAGATTTGAGTTTAGATTTTCACTAGGATTTTTTCAAAAGTACCATCTGGGGGCCAAAATGTGAAATATGTTGGTACTGTAGATTTTGGGTTAAATATAAGGTAGTGTTGTAATGGGAATGGAATACATAACAACCTTGACTCTGTCTGAGTTCAGTTGTTTGCCAAAGAGACACCTGCTCGCATCATGACGTGCTCCTCTGTGCTGCATGATCTGCATTTCAACTAACTGACCCCCTAGTCTGGCCACCAGAGGAAACATTGCATAATACTGTCTCTGTCCGCGTTACATTCACTCACTAACCAGGAAGAAGACCTATCAAGCGCTGGTCTTAAAGTGAAGGTACCTCAAATTGGGTTGCTATTTAACTCACGCAATTCACAATCATTACAAATGACAGTTCCAATACAAAGCTCCCCCTCACTTTCATATTTTAGCCGTAATTTAACAAATTAGGTGATCACGTGTTCTTTAAAAGCTTGTTGATTGCATTGCGTGTCATGCAAATACATTTAAATTCCTGACTCCTAACACACTGTACAGCAGTTATGATTCTTGTTGAAATAAAACAGGGAGGTAACAGTACATGTCATCTCCCTGTCATGGCTCTCTACAGATTGAACTTTCATCTCCATCTAAGAGCCATCTGCAATAATAAAGCTGATTAAAGAGCTTGGTGGAGCACAACCTCCTGTAAACTGAACATGACACAAATTGGTAGTATAGCACCTTGATGCCATCTTGTGCTGTAACACATAAAGTACTTAAGTAAAAACACTTTAAAGTACTACTTAAGTAGTTTGGGGTATCTGTACTTTACTGTACTATTTTTTGATTACTTTTACTTTACTACATTCCTTAAGAAAACTATTAAAGTACTCGTTACATTTTGAATGCTTAGTAGAACAGGAAAATGGTCAAATTCATGCAATTATCAAGAGAACATCTCTGGTCATCCCTACTGACTCACTAAACACAAATAATTTGTTTGTAAATTATGTCTCAGTGTTGGATTGGGCGTCTGGCTATCCATACATTTTAAAACAAGAAAACAGTGCCTTTAGATTGGCTAAATATAAGGGATTTAAAATTATTTTGATACTTAAGTATATTTTAGCAATTACATTTACTTTTGATACTTAAGTATATTTAAAACCAAATACTTTTAGACTTGTACTCAAGAAGTATTTTACTGGTTAACTTTCACTTTTACTTGAGTCATTTTCCATTATGGTATCTTTACTTTTTCTCAAGTATGACAATTGGGTACTTTTTCCACCACTGCTTTTGAGTTTGACATCTTGAGACAACTTCTCCCGGTGATAATTACAGTATGAAACCAAAAGCTCAGGGGATTAGTGCAGTAGTCAGCATCTCATTATCTCAGCCATCTTCATGTTCAGGGTACTTACGCAATAACGTGCATGTACTCTGCGAACTTGCCAAGGAACTCTGTGAGGGTGGCAGGCTGGTGTATTACACAGATTTGTCTCATGTCCTCCACTGTGCTTGCAGGCAGGGTGATCCCACGTCGCCTGGGACAGACATACAGAAACAGAGGACTTTAAAAGTACAAGCAGCAATAGGTAGCTACAGCTGCTCAATGTTAATTTCAATTAATTATATAATGACTTAAAGGAAATTGCTAGTTAAAAAATAGCCCCATAAATAGGCCTACGTGTTCCAAACGCAGATACTGAAAGAACAATGTGTCACCTGAACCTAATAAACCATCTAATAACCCTTTTACCAAAGGTAATTGACAGTTAATGTTTAAAGAGAACTTGCAAAACCTGTTATAAAGCACACTATTTAAACAAAATACAAAGAATTCAACAGGTTTATAAACTTACTTGGCAACGTCTAGGATGGTCTCCACTCGGAGAGCGCCATCAAGATGCACATGCAGCTCAATCTGAAGACGAGACACAATTCAAAATGTAATGTACTTTAACCTAATGACCTATAGAGTAATTTAGCCTGAATTGAAGTACAGACAATCAGGATGAACTCAAACAAATCAATAGACTAAACATTGGCAAATGAGAGAGTATGTGTTGTTGTGTGATGTGGTTCAATGCAATGTGTTGGCTGGACCACATCTATAACGAATGCGGTGTGCAATTTGGGCACCGTAGTTGTTGCAGTCGGTGAAAAGGCCAGGGATGCCAGAGAAGGTTCAAAGAAGAGCAACTGAGTGCTCGGCCCTTATTCCATCAGAGCTGACAGATGAAAGTGCTAAATCTTGCCCAGCTACTCTACACCAGCGGACTACAGGGCAGATTGACTGTGGTCACCCCAACCCTCAGTTACAACTAATAAAACATGACCAGAGGATTCGATTGTAAAGGGAAGGTATATAATGTATCGATTTTGTTACCTTTTGACCGTCTGAGGCACATACTGGATGAGATGAGATTGAAAATATAGGTAATGTATTCCTAAGAAATAACAACTCTTCCAAGAAGAGCAACAGGAAAGAACCTTGAAAAGTTCTAAGCCATATTTATCATCTTACAGTTTACAGGTGTAGGATCTTAATTTGATCACTCTGTTATTGCTGGGAATTTTCCCTGCACCATAGGATTTACTGAAAACCCGCACTAACAAATGGTTATTTTTACAGTATTGCACTGTTCATGTAGCTTACATTTTGGCTAGTTAATAGCCTAACCACTGATCAAGCAACATTACGTTGGCGGAAAGTACGTATGGACTAAATGTTAAAATCCTGTTGCTGCAGTACTATTTTGTTATGACAATACTGGTCAAATTAAGGTCCTACACCTGTATGTGTCTGACAGGTTGGCTCTTGAAGGGAATACAATTACGGTTATTACATATTGAGTTTAGTATGAGTGTGAGTGTGATAATTATGGTATGATCCCGGCCACTAACAATGGTATGACAGGAAACCAACGCCTTGAAATACTAATTTTCCATAAGAATTGTGAAGGTAGTCTACTTTGCAGTATAATTTAATGTATGTAATCAACAGTGCGAAAATCACTGTAGGCCCTATGATGTTAAAGGCACGACACAATCTGAAGACTGTTATTTATCTAATTAACTATGTTTAATTGTTACCCAATTTTAAATTAATCATGTAACAATTAACTCATTAGGATCTGGGATCTGGGGCACCACGAGAGCGGTTCTTTAAAGAGTTACCATTAAACTCCCGAATTAAACTCTAAAAAGGTCTTTACCCATCACATCTATAAACAGTCAACTTATTAATCATAACCTTGTATCATATCATCATTCTGAACAGTCGTGGCCTCCTGGCATCTGCAAAAACCTGAGGCTTACTTATGATTCAGTACTACACAAATTGCTTTAATTATTTATTTACTAGCTAATTAAATGGGAACACAGGATAAACATACACACTCCGCACCGGTTATTGATTGGGGACTTAATATGCTGATAACAGGTCCATAGCGGAATGACAACAACATTGATGCTTGTTAAAGAAGAGATGGCGAGGAAGAGGGTGTCACGCCCTGACCATAGAGAGCCTGTTATTCTCTATGTTGGTTAGGTCGGGGTGGGACTAGGGTGGGTCATCTAGGTAATTATATATCTATGTTAGCCACTCTCGTGGTGCCCCAAATTCCTAATGAGTTAATTACACTATTAATTAAAATTGGGTAACAATTAAACATAGTTAGTTGATTAGATAAATATCAGTCATCAGATTAATGAAAGTAAAGTAACGATACATTGATCATCCTTGAGATGTTTCTACAATTTGATTGGAGTCCACCTGTGGTCAATTAATTGATTGGACATTATTTTGAAAGAAACACACCTGTCTATATGAGATCCCACAGTTGACAGTGCATGTAACAGCAAAAACCAAACCATGAGGTTCAAGGATTGGTTCGTAGAGCTCCAAGACAGGGTACCAAAACATTTTTGCAGCATTGAAGGTCCCCAAGAACACAGTGGCCTTCATCATTCTTAAATGGAAGAAGTTTGGAACCACCAAGACTCTTCCTAGAGCTGTCCGCCCGGCCAAACTGAGAAATCAGGAGAGAAGGGCCTTGGTCAGCGAGGTGACCAAGAACCCGATGGTCTCTCTGACAGAGCTCCAGAATTCCTCTGTGGCGATGGGAGAACCTTCCAGAAGGACAACCATCTATGCAGCACTCCAGAAAGCAGCCCTTTATGGTAGAGTGGCCAGACGGAAGCCACTCCTCAGTAAAAGGCACATGACAGCCAGCTTGGAGATTGACAAAAGGAACCTAAAGGACTCTCAGACCATGATAAACAAGATTCTCTGGTCTGATGGAACAAAGATTGAACTCTTTGGCCTGAATGCCAAGTGTCACGCCTGGAGGAAACCTGGCACCTTCCCTATGGTGAAGCATGATGGTGGCAGCATCATGCTGTGGGGATGTTTTTCAGCAGCAGGGACTGGGAGACAAGTCAGGATAGAGGGAAAGATGAATGGAACAAAGTACAGAGAAATCCTTGGTGAAAACCTGCTCCAGAGCGATGGTTCACCTTCCAACAGGACAACAACCCTAAACACACAGCCAAGGCAATGCAGGAGTGGCTTTGGGACAAGTCTCCGAATGTCCTTGAGTGGCCCTGCCAGAGCCCGCACTTGAACCTGATCAAACATCTCTGGAGAGACCTGAAAATAGCTGGCAAGTGACGCTCCCCATCCAACCTGACAGATCTTGAGAGGATCTGCAGAGAAGAATGGGAGAAATACCCAAAATACAGATGTGCCAAGCCTGTAGCGTCATACCCAAGAAGACTCAACGCTGTAGTCGCTGCCAAAGGTGCTTCAACAAAGTACTGAGTAAATTTACTTATGTAAATGTGATATTTCCATTTTTTTAATGCATTTGCAAAAAATAAAAAATAAACTGTTTTTGCTTTGTCATTATGGGGTATTGTTTGTAAATCGATGAGGGGAAAACAATATTTAATCCATTTCAGAATAAGGCTGTAACGTAACAAAATGTGGAAACGGTCAAGGGGTTTGAATACTTTTCGAATGCACTGTAAATAAAAATGTGTCTCCAACAGGGTTACCTTTGGCACAGTATTGGCCTACAGTCTGCAGGCTAAATCCTAACTAGTTGAACACAACAGGCATTTTTCTCTTGATGTCACCTTATGGAATATAGGGAAATAATCAGTTCCTGTGAAACATTTCAATCATGTGACAAACTCTTTCCACGGAGGGCCGAGTGTCTGCGGGTTTTCGCTCCTCCCTTGTACTTGATCGATGAATTAAGGTCACTAATTATTAAGAACTTCCCTCACCTGGTTGTCTAGGTCTTAATTAAAAGGAAAAACCCACAGACACTAGGCCATCCATGGAATGAGTTTGATTTACATTCTTTGAAAAAATGTAGCCTGTCTGAACACGCTTTGACTAGGTAGAGTTCACAGTGTACTACACACCCTAGTAAAACTACGTCAGAGTACACCAAAAGGCCTTCATGAATTTACAGCAACAGCTGTAATCTTGTCTCACAGAGCCATTAGGTTTTGTGTTAGGCTTGAAACCTGAAACCTATCAGTCAATACACATGTATTATTCAATTTCCAGCACTAGAGTGGCTTAAATGCAAGACTGAGTATAATGCGGTTATTTACCACCAATGTGCTCCTCAGCTGTATAGAGGTTCCTATAATAAGGTTGACAACAACCACTTTTCACACTGACAACATGTAAGTCTCCCATGACTGTTACAGCATCTCTATTCAATACACTCCTCCATGCGTCTGAGCATGTGCCTGTGTACGTGTACATGCCTATGAGACAAAGAAACAGACAAAAGGATGAGTGAATATGTGCTTAGATAATGTGTAATGTGTATAATTTGAAGAATGAGTTATACATTACAGTGTTGAAGAAGACAGTGTCGAAATAACATTAGTGAATTAAGAGTACAGATATACTCCTGTCTCTGTTGTTTAGGCCCATTACAGGTCTATCAAGGCTGGGAGGCAAACAATCTCACAGAGACTTTCAAGCAGAGAGCTTCTCTATCTCAACAACATGGGCAATGATGTCAGAGCATCAATCCACTCTAGGCTACATAGACAGATCAGGTTTAAGACAGCTGTTTAAGTCATTTACAGGTGAGGTCATCTTCTGGCATTGTAGTAACAACTTATTTCCTCATGGGCTATTCTTCTGTGCTTTCCTACTTTATTAACCATGAGCAATATCAACAGGGACATACAGTTGTGGCCATATATATTGTCTCCCTTGCACTTTGCTGCATCTTTCAACTGGCAATTTGGCCCACTTTTAAGCAGCAAACTTCTCTAATTCTTCAATGTTTGAAGGGTGACCTCCACCAACTGATGTTTTCAGATCTCGCCATAGGTTATGGATGTGATTCAGATCGGGCCACCTCAGAACATCTTCTTGAACCATTCATGGGTGGTTTTTTTATGTGTGTTTGGGGTCGTTGTCCTGCTGGAAGACCCACAACCTTCAACGGAGACCCAGTTTTTGGACACTGGGTTGAACATTGGTCTCCAAAACACCTGATAATCTGCTGATTTCATGATGCCTTACACATTTAAGGATTCCAGTACCAGAGGCAGAAAAATCAACCCCCACAGCATTAGAAAACCTCCCCCATTTGATTGTAGGGAGGGTGTTATTTTCATTGAATGCTAAATCTGGTTGTCAGTAAACACAGCGCTGATCTGTATTGCCAAAAAGCTCAACTTTTGTTTCACTGGTCCAGAGAACATTTCCCCCGGGATTTAGGCTTGTTTGAGTGGGTTTTTGAGAAGTACAATCAGGCTATCTTTTGTCTTCTTCAGCAGTGGGGTCTTCCTATGTTTACCAATGACCAAATGAGCCATTCATACACTCTCCCTACAATCAAACATGGGGAGGTTTGATAATGCTGTTTCAAAGAGAGTACATTATGAAGATTGGAGAAGCAGTTTCTGCCTATAGTTATCCCCGATCACGCTAGGCGATATCCTGGCGAAGTTGGCTAGCTAAGCTCACGCGCAGAAACATGTCATCAGTCAAACGGTCGTCTCACGCCAAACTGCGCATGTGCAGGCCGTCAAATCAAAGGCACTCTTTCAATATAAAAGTTGTTTTCACTAAAACACTTTCACAAGGTTGAAGTAATAACATGTTCAACTACTTAAAACATTGGCTCCAATCTAGGTTGTGCCTTTTTAGATTTAGATAAAATGAACAACTTAAGGAAGAATGTTTCACTTCTCAAACCCCAAACCCCGGCCTCATCTGCTTCGCAAGCATTTCTGGAAATCTTGCGCCTGGTTTTAGAAACTCTGTGGCTGTTGGGTCACATTGCTGCCTCTGTCACTGGAGGCCTTGAATGTGTGCAGGATATCATGAACTCAGCAGATTATCAAGGTGTTTTGGAGTGCAATGTTCAGGAATTATTTAGGAAAAGTGCAAGGGTGACAATTTATTTGGCCTCAATTGTACATGCAATGGAAAAGATAGTTATTTATAATCTGTGTTCTTGCCGCTTACATAGATACAGGAACTGAAAGAAAATGTCTTTAACAACTTTATTTTGTTAGCTTGTGTAACAGGCGGGCATGGCAGTAACAGAATACACAATCAAGACTCATTAAACAACACAACATGTTATGTAATGCACAGTATATGTTTATCTCACATGGATAGTTGACCTATGGTAGATAAGAGAAAGAGTGAATGTGTCAAGTCATTGTCCTGCCCCTTTCTTACGGTCTACCTCCTTACACAGTCAGTGTAACATAATAAAATGGACATACAGGGTGTCTATACACACACACACATTGGAGTTGTTCTACCTATATCTAATAATGGTATACTGTGAAAAACTGTTGGTCACTAAATCTGGCGGGATGAAGGACCATGTAAAAAACTGTTGGTAGCTAAATCCTTCTAGAAGGACCATGTTGAAACGGTTGGCTGGTATGCCCTCACCTTCTGAGCGGTCGGCTATGAATGGCCCCATATTGGTTTGGTTCTGCCCGCTATAGTACTGTCTGGTCAGAACATGATGTTGAGGCCCATACTGAACACTTGGAAACAGCTATGTGTGTTGGCGACCATTTGAAGATGTTTATACACTACAATCACCAAAAGTATGTGGACACCTGCTCATCGAACAGCTCATTCCAAAGTCATGGGCATTAATATGCAGTTGGTCCCCCCTTTGCTGCTATAACACCACAAGTGTATTAGTGAGATCGGGCACTGATGTTGGTCGATTAGACCTGGCTCACAGTCGGCGTTCCAAATCATCCCAAAGGTGTTCGATGGGGTTGGAAGCACAGAATCGTCTAGAATATCATTGTATGCTGTAGCGTTAAAATGTCCCTTCACTGGAACTAAGGGGCCTAGCCTGAACCATGAAAAACAGTCCTAGACCATTATTACTCCTCCACCTAACTTTACATTTGGCACTATGCATGCAGGCAGGTAGCATTCTCCTGGCATCTGCCAAACCCAGATTCGTCCGTCGGACTGCCAGATGGTGAAGCGTGATTTATCACTCCAGAGAACGTGTTTCCACTGCTCCAGAGTCCAATGGCGGTGAGCTTTACACAACTCCAGCCGACGCTTGGCATTGAGCATGGTGATCTTAGGCTTGTGTGGCTGCTCGCCCATGGAAACCCATTTCATGAAGCTCCCTACAAACGGTTGTAGTGCGGATGTTGCTTCCAGAGGCAGTTTGGAACTTGGTAGTGAGCGTTGCAACCTGAGGACAGACGCTTCAGCACTCGGTGGTCCCATTCAGTGAGCTTGTGTGGCCTACCACTTCGCGGCTGAGCTGTTGTTGCTCGTAGGTGGCATCCTATGAAGGTGGCAGGTTGAAAGTCACTGAGCTCTTCAGTAAGGCCATTCTACTGTCAATGTTTGTCTATGGAGATTGCATGGCGGTGTGCTGGATTTTGATACACCTATCAGCAACGGGTGTGGCTGAAATAGCCGAATCTACCAATTTGAAGGGTTGTCCACATACTTTGGTATATGTATGATTGTGGTAAATCGAATGACTTGGAATCTTATTGTTGTGATTCTAGAAGACAAATATCTGCACACATGTAAACAGTATTAGTCAAAAGTTTGGACGCACCTACTCATTCAAGGGTTTTTCTTTATTTTTACTATTTTCTACATTGTAGAATAATACTGAAGACATAAACTACGAAATAACACATCTGGAATCATGTACAAGTATTTTATATTTGAGATTCTTCGAAGTAGCCATCCTTTGACAACTTTGCACACTCTTGGCATTCTCTCAACCAGCTTTAACTGGAATGCTTTTCCAACAGTCTTGAAGGAGTTCTTACATATGCTGAGCACTTGTTGGCCGCTTTTCCAGCACTCTGCGGTCCAACTCATCCCCAACCATCTTAATTGGGTTAAGGTCAGGTGATTGTGGAGGCCAGATCTGATGAGGCACTCCATCACTCTCCTTCTTGGTCAATTAGCCCTTACACAGCCTGGAGGTGTGTTGAGTCATTGTCCTGTTGAAAAACAAATGATAGTGGGACTAAGCGCAAACCAGGTGGGATGGCGTATCGCTGCAGAATGTGCCTTGAATTCTAAATAAATCACTGACAGTGTCACCATCAAAGCACCCCCACACCATAACACCTCCATGCTTCACGGTGGGAACCACAGATGCGGAGATCATCTGTAAACCTACTATGCGTCTCACAAAGACACAGCGGTTGGAACCAAAAATCTCAAATTTAGACTCATCAGACCAAAGGACAGATTTCCACCGGTCTAATGTCCATTGCTCGTGTTTCTTGGCCCAAGCAAGTCTCTTCTTCTTCTTTTTGTCCTTTAGTAGTGGTTTCTTTGCAGCAATTTGACCATGAAGGCCTGACTCACACAGTCTCCTCTGAACAATTGATGTTGAGATGTGTCTGTTACTTGAACTTCGTGAAGCATTTATTAGGCTGCAATTTCTGAGGCTGGTAACTCTAATGAATTTATCCTCTACAGCAGAGGTATATCTGGGTCTTTCTTTCCTGTGGTTCTCATGAGAGCCGGTTTCAACTTTCAAAGTTCTTGAAATGTTCCAGATTGACCTTCATGTCTTAAAGTAATGATGGACTGTCGTTTCTCTTTGCTTATTTGAGCTGTTCTTGCCATAATACACCTACTCATTCACTCATTACCAAATAGGGCTATCTTCTGTATACCACCCCTACCTTGACACATCACAACTGATTGGCTCAAACGCATTAAGAAGGAAAGAAATTCCACAAATTAACTTTTAACAAGGCACACCTGTTCGTTTTAAATGGATTCCAGGTGACTACCCCATGAAGCTGGTTGAGAGAATGCCAAGACTGTGCAAAGCTGTAATCAAGGCAACGGGTGTCTACTTGGAAGAATCTCAAATATAAAATACAATGTAGAAAATAGTAAAAATTAAGAAGAACCCTTGAATGAGTAGGTGTGTCCAAACTTTTGACTGGTACTGTATGAATAAATGACAAACAGCATTACACTTACAACATGTTTATAAAGGGCTATAAACACAGCATCAACAAACATAAACATTCACTCTTGGAGAGAGAGAAACAAATTACTTGGATTGACAACCTCTACCCCAGCCTGGTGCGAGAATCTGCCATTTTATCAGATCTGGCAAGGTGCCACAGGGTCATAAATTACTCAAGAGCATGAGCAAGCTCCAAGAACAGTCTGTGATGACTTTAGAAGATCATCCAAGGCAGCACAATAAACCCCCTCATTTAAAAAAAAAAAAATAACTAGGCAAGTCAGTTAAGAACAAACTGTTATTTACAATGACAGCCTACGGTGGCCAAACCCAGACGATGCTGGGCAAGTTGTGCGCCGCCCTATGGGACGACTCCCAATCACGGCCAGATGTGTTACAGCCTGGATAATAAAAGGCAACTATGGAAAAAGCTGAGGTAGCGTGTGCATGCAAAATACTATGTTTATTAGGGGTGAAACGGTTTGTGTATTCTTATCGAACTGTTCGGTACAGTGTCCACGGTGCACGGTACGCACTGCGAACCGAACATTACATTAATCATATAGCTAGGAAAATATATACATATTTAATTGTAAAAATAAATATTATTGCCTAAACCAATGGCGTATAAATTAACGTGGGAAAAATATCCACATAGTAATAAAGGTGTCTTAAAAAAAGAAAAAAATGTCTAGTAGCTGTATGCAGCTCCGCTCATTAGTTATTTCACTCCAGCGAGAAGAGAGCTGAGAGACCGTTGTAGCAGCAATTAGCTTATGAAGGAATTAGCAGTTAGCTAAATGCAAAGGAGCAACATAGCAAGCATTGAGAGCCAGAACTAGAAGACGCCCCAGTATCATTCAGGTCTGCCGTCTGGGAACATTTCGGTTTCCCTGTAAACTATAACGAGGATGGCCAACGAGTGGTGGATAAAACTTCTACAACATGTAGGCTCTGTTTATTTCCAATAGCCTATTTAAGTGACAATACGAGTAACATGACTACTCATTTACGCTGGCATCACCCTAAAGTGCCAATTAAACGGCAACCAATCGGCAACCACTTCTCCCCAAATCAACGCAGCGATAGCAAAATTCATAGCGGCAGATATGAGACCCTTCCCTGTGGTAGAGAATGCGGGGTTCAGAAACATGTTTAAAGTGGCCGCGCTTCACTATTCCTTCCCGTACACATTAATACCTGCCTTGTACAAAAACAACTAAAGAACATCTTGAGTTTCCCTTAAATCCCGTTAGGTTTGCTGCTCAGCCTACCTTAGTTATCCTAGCCCTGCCATTCCCAACCAATTAGAGCGCTTCGGAAGACGATAACACTGACCTGAATGGGCGGGTGCAAGTGTCTAGATGAGCATTTCCAAGCGCTCTAATTGGTTGGGAATGGCAGGGCTAGGATAACTAAGGTAGGCTGAGCAGCCAACCTAACGGGATTTAAGGGAAACTGAAGGGGAAGCTAGGTAGATAGGAAAGGAAGGCCTTTAAAAAAATGTTTTTACTGGTGTTATATTTTGTTTATGTTATACTCTACATAAACAGTACATATCCTACTGCCTGACACATTAATCAGTCTGATTCCACCAGGAAAGCATATACCAATTCAACCATCCATCACCACAGTGGCATGTTACCTAATACTCATTATAATCTGGGTGGTTCGAACCTGTCACACCCTGGCCTTTGTTATATTGATTTTCTTTATTAGTTTAGTTAGGTCAGGGTGTGACATGGGGGATGTTTGTGTGTTTTGTCTAGTTTAGGGTGTGTGTATTGTTTAGGGGGTTTTGTAGTATGTATGGGGTTGTGTTCAGTGTAGGTGTTTAGGAAAGTCTATGGTTGCCTGGTTTGGTTCTCAGAGACAGCTGTTTATTGTTGTCTCTGATTGGGAGCCATATTTAAGGCAGCCATAGGCTTTAGGTGTTTGTGGGTAATTGTCTATGTTGAACGTTAGTAGCTTGTGTGTGCACTTTCGTTTATAGCTTCACGATTGTTTTGTTTTGTAAAAGTGTTCGTTTTCGTGTTTCGTCATCTTTATTAAAAGAAGATGTACTCATATCCCGCTGCGCCTTGGTCCGCTTATTATGACGATCGTGACAGAATTACCCACCAAAACAGGACCAAGCAGCGTGGTAAAAAGCAGCAGCAGCGATGTCAAGACTCCTGGACGTGGGAGGAAATCCTAGACGGGAGAGGACCCTGGGCACAGCCAGGGGAATATCACCGCCCCAAGGCAGAGATGGAGGCAGCACGGCGACACGGTAGGAAGCCCGAGAGACAGCCCCAAAAAAATATTGGGGGGGGGCACTTGGAGCAGTCGGCGAAGTTGAGGGGTGAGTCTGAGATTGTTGAGGAGTTATTGGACAGATTGGAGGAGAGTGAACGAAGGGGAGATTATGAGACATTCGAGGAGTTGTTGACGAAATTGGAGGAGAGTGAAGAGAGAGAGCTGTTGGTTTGGCAGAGTATGCATGGCATTCTCCCTGAGGAGCGTGTTAGCTGTCCGATGCCACCTGTGTCAGTTCCTCGTACTCAGCCTGAAACTTGTGTTAAAGTTCCGGAAGATTTGATGCCGGCTATACACACCAGGTCTCCAGTACACCTTCACAACACGGTGTGTCCTGTTCCTGCTTCTTGCACTCATCCTGAGATGCGTGTCCCCAGCCCGGTACAACCAGTTCCGGCACCACGCACTAGGCCTAATGTGCGTCTCCAGAGCCCTGTACGCACTGTTCCTGCTCCCCGCACTAGCCCTGTGGTGCGTGTCTCCAGCCCATTACCACCAGTGCCGGCACCACGCACCAAGCCTCCTGTGCGTCTCCAGAGCCCTGTTCCTCCTCCACGCACTAGCCCTATGGTGCGTGTCTCCAGCCCATTACCACCAGTGCCTACACCACGCACCAAGCCTCCTGTGCGCCTCCAGAGTCCTGTGCGTCCTGTTGCTGCTCCCCGCACTAGCCTGAAGGTGCGTGTCCTTAGCCCGGTACCTCCAGTTCCGGCACCACGCACCAGGCCTACAGTGAGTCTCAGCCGGCCAGAGTCTGCCGTCTGCCCAGCGGCGCCTGAACTGCCCGTCTGCCCAGCGGCGCCTGAACTGCCCGTCTGCCCAACGCCGTCTGAACTGCCCGTCTGCCCAACGCCGTCTGAACTGCCCGTCTGCCCAACGGCGCCTGAACTGCCCGTCTGCCCAACGCCGTCTGAACTGTCCGTCTGCCAAGCGCCGCATGAACTGCCCGTCTGTACTGAGCCTTCAAAGCCGCCCGTCTGTACTGAGCCTTCAAAGCCGCCTGTCTGTACTGAGCCTTCAGAGCCATCTGCCAGACAGGAGCCGCCAGAGCCGTCCGCCAGACAGGATCAGCCAGAGCCGTCCGCCAGACAGGATCAGCCAGAGCCGTCCGCCAGACAGGATCAGCCAGAGCCGTCCGCCAGACAGGATCAGCCAGAGCCGTCCGCCAGACAGGATCAGCCAGAGCCGTCCGCCAGACAGGATCAGCCAGAGCCGTCCGCCAGACAGGATCAGCCAGAGCCGTCCGCCAGACAGGATCAGCCAGAGCCGTCCGCCAGCCATGACCAGCCAGAGCCGTCCGCCAGCCATGACCAGCCAGAGCCGTCCGCCAGCCATGACCAGCCAGAGCCGTCCGCCAGCCATGACCAGCCAGAGCCGTCCTCCAGCCATGACCAGCCAGAGCCGTCAGCCAGCCATGACCAGCCAGAGCCGTCAGCCAGCCATGACCAGCCAGAGCCGTCAGCCAGCCATGACCAGCCAGAGCCGTCAGCCAGCCATGACCAGCCAGAGCCGTCAGCCAGCCATGACCAGCCAGAGCCGTCAGCCAGCCATGACCCGCCAGAGCCGTCAGCCAGCCAGGATCCGCCAGAGCCGTCAGCCAGCCAGGATCCGCCAGAGCCGTCAGCCAGCCAGGATCCGCCAGAACCATCTGCCAGTCATGAGCTGCCCCTCAGTCCGGAGCTGCCCCTCAGTCCGGAGCTGCCCCTCAGTCCGGAGCTGCCCCTCAGTCCGGAGCTCCCCCTCAGTCCGGAGCTCCCCCTCAGTCCGGAGCTGCCCCTCAGTCCGGAGCTCCCCCTCAGTCCGGAGCTGCCCCTCAGTCCGGAGCTGCCCCTCCGTCCAGTGGCGCCCTATGGGATGGTATTCAGTCCGGGACTCGCTGTTCCAGAGGCGCCACCAAAGCGGGTAGTGACTATGGTGGAGGGGGGTCCACGTCCCGCACCCGAGCCGCCACCATAGGAAGGCCCACCCGGACCCTCCCCTTCTGTGTCAGGTTTTGCGGCCGGAGTCCGCACCTTTGGGGGGGGGGTACTGTCACACCCTGGCCTTTGTTATATTGATTTTCTTTATTAGTTTAGTTAGGTCAGGGTGTGACATGGGGGATGTTTGTGTGTTTTGTCTAGTTTAGGGTGTGTGTATTGTTTAGGGGGTTTTGTAGTATGTATGGGGTTGTGTTCAGTGTAGGTGTTTAGGAAAGTATATGGTTGCCTGGTTTGGTTCTCAATCAGAGGCAGCTGTTTATTGTTGTCTCTGATTGGGAGCCATATTTAAGGCAGCCATAGGCTTTAGGTGTTTGTGGGTAATTGTCTATGTTGAACGTTAGTAGCTTGTGTGTGCACTTTCATTTATAGCTTCACGGTCGTTTGTTGTTTTGTTTTGTAAAAGTGTTCGTTTTCGTGTTTCGTCATCTTTATTAAAAGAAGATGTACTCATATCCCGCTGCGCCTTGGAACGACAGGGTCCTGATGGACCACTACCGGTGCAGCCTCCGGGAGGACGTCCGCAGAGAGCTAGCTTGTCGGGACACCACTGTGAAGGTTTTCTTCCAGGGGTGAAGGAGAGGACCAAAATGCAGCGTAGCCAGTGCTCAACATGTTTAATTAAACAATAACCATGAACACTTAACAAATAACAAAATAACAAACCGTGAAAACCGAGACAGTCCTATCTGGTGCAGAACAAACACTGAGACAGGAAACAAACACCCACAAAATCCCA
Source organism: Salvelinus namaycush (assembly GCF_016432855.1). NCBI lineage: Eukaryota > Metazoa > Chordata > Actinopteri > Salmoniformes > Salmonidae > Salvelinus > Salvelinus namaycush. The sequence continues at coordinate 15,602,157 of NC_052322.1, forward strand.
ACACAAAACAAGCCTCCTATATATGAGTCTCAATCAGAGACAACGACTACCATCTGTCTCTGATTGAGAACCCACACTAGGCTGACATAGAAACAGACAAACTAGACACACAACATAGAATTCCCACCCAGCTCACGTCCTGACCAACTAAACACATACAAAACAACAGAAAACAGGTCAGGAACGTGACAGAACCCCCCCCTCAAGGTGCGAACTCCGGGCGCACCCCTAAAACTCAAGGGGAGGGTCTGGGTGGGCATCTGTCCGCGGTGGCGGCTCCGGCGGTGGACGAGGGCACCACTCCACCATTGTCTTTCTCCACCTCCTTAGCGTCCCTTGAGTGGCGACCCTCGCCCCCGACCATGGTCCAGGAACCTTCACCAATTCCCCTCTACAATAGAGGAGACAACTCAGGACAGAGAGGTAGTTCAGGACAAAAAGGTAGCTCAGGACAGAGAGGTAGCCCAGGACAGAGAGGTAGCTCAGGCCAGAGGGACAACTCCGGACTAGTGGCAGCTCCGGACTGAGTGGCAGCTCATGACTGGAGGGCAGCTCATGACTGGAGGGCAGCTCATGACTGGAGGGCAGCTCATGACTGGAGGGCAGCTCATGACTGGAGGGCAGCTCATGACTGGAGGGCAGCTCATGACTGTAGGGCAGCTCATGACTGTAGGGCAGCTCATGACTGAAGGGCAGCTCATGACTGAAGGGCAGCTCATGACTGAAGGGCAGCTCATGACTGTAGGGCAGCTCATGACTGTAGGGCAGCTCATGACTGTAGGGCAGCTCTGGCAGCTCCTGACTGGCTGGCGTCTCTGGCAGCTCCTGACTGGCTGGCGTCTCTGGCAGCTCCTGACTGGCTGGCGTCTCTGGCAGCTCCTGACTGGCTGGCGTCTCTGGCAGCTCCTGACTGGCTGGCGTCTCTGGCAGCTCCTGACTGGCTGGCGTCTCTGGCAGCTCCTGACTGGCTGGCGTCTCTGGCAGCTCCTGACTGGCTGGCGGCTCTGTCAGCTCCTGACTGGCTGGCGGCTCTGGCAGCTCCTGACTGGCTGGCGGCTCTGGCAGCTCCTGACTGACGGACGGCTCTAGCGGCTCCTGACTGACGGACGGCTCTAATGGCTCGGGACAGACGGGCGGCTCTAATGGCTCGTGGCAGACGGATGGCTCAGATGGCGCTGGGCAGACGGATGGCTCAGACGGCGCTGGGCAGACGGATGGCTCAGATGGCGCTGGGCAGACGGATGGCTCAGACGGCGCTGGGCAGACGGATGGCTCAGACGGCGCTGGGCAGACGGATGGCTCAGACGCCGCTGGGCAGACGGACGGTTCAGACGGCGTTGGGCAGACGGGCAGTTCAGGCGCCGCTGGGCAGACGGGCAGTTCAGGCACCGCTGGGCAGACGGCAGACTCTGGCCGGCTGAGACGCACTATAGGCCTGATGCGTGGTGCCGGAACTGGAGGTACCGGGCTGAGGGCACGCACCTCAGGGCGAGTGCGGGGAGGAGGAACAGGGCTCTGGCGATGCACTGGAAGCCTGGTGCGTGGTGTAGGCACTGGTGGTACTGGGCTGGGGCGGGAAGGTGGCGCCGGATAATCCGGACCGTGAAGGAGGACACGCGCTCTTGAGCACCGAGCCTCTCCAACCTTACCAGGTTGAATGGTCCCCGTAGCCCTGCCAGTGCGGCGAGGTGGAACAACCCGCACTGGGCTATGCAGGCGAACCGGGGACACCACCTGTAAGGCTGGTGCCATGTACGCCGGCCCGAGGAGACGTACTGGAGGCCAGATACGTTGGGCCGGCTTCATGACATCCAGCTCGATGCCCAACCTAGCCCTCCCAGTGCGGCAAGGTGGAATAGCCCGCACTGGGCTAAGCACGCGTACTGGGGACACCGTGCGCTTTACCGCATAACACGGTGTCTGACCGGTACGACGCCCTCTCACTCCCCGGTAAGCCCGGGGAGTTGGCTCAGGTATCCAACCCGGCTTCGCCACACTCCCCTTTAGCCCCCTCCCAAGAAATTTTTGGGTGAGCCTCTCGGGTTTCCAGCCACTCTGCCTTGCAAGCGCCTCATAATGCCGCCTCTCCGCTTTTGATGCCTCCAGCTCCGCTTTAGGACGGCGACACTCCTCTGGCTCTGCCCAGGGTCCTTCTCCGTCCAGAATCTCCTCCCATGTCCATTCCTCCTTGTACTGCTGCTGCTGTTGCTGCTGCCCGTTGCCACGCTGCTTGGTCCGGGTTTGGTGGGTGTTTCTGTAAAGGTTTTCTTCCAGGGGTGAAGGAGAGGACCAAAATGCAGCGTAGCCAGTGCTCAACATGTTTAATTAAACAATAACCATGAACACTTAACAAATAACAAAATAACAAACCGTGAAAACCGAGACAGTCCTATCTGGTGCAGAACAAACACTGAGACAGGAAACAAACACCCACAAAATCCCAACACAAAACAAGCCTCCTATATATGAGTCTCAATCAGAGACAACGACTACCATCTGTCTCTGATTGAGAACCCACACTAGGCTGACATAGAAACAGACAAACTAGACACACAACATAGAATTCCCACCCAGCTCACGTCCTGACCAACTAAACACATACAAAACAACAGAAAACAGGTCAGGAACGTGACAACCACCCTCACACTGGACGAACTAATCGACATGTCAATCCGGCTGGACAACCTGCTAGCTGCTCGCAGGCGTCCAGAACGGGTTCTGTTTGTTCCACCCCCCAGCACTCCCGCTCCAACACCCATGGAGTTAGGGGGTGCTGCGTCTAGGGCGACCGGAGGAGGAGGCTCCTCCTGCACCAGTTGTGGTCGGAGAGGGCACACTGCCGACCGGTGCTGGAGGAGCTCATCTGGGAGTCGAGAGGGCAGGCAGAACACTGCTCGAAAACCCCAGGTGAGTCAGTACCAGACTCACCCAGAGCCCCCTGTTGGTCATATGTTTGTTCTAATCTCTTTTCCTGAGTTTTCCCCCTCTTCCCAGCATAAGGCGCTAGTCGATTCAGGTGCAGCTGGGAGTTTTATGGACCACGGTTTTGCGCATAGGTTAGGGATTCCGTTGGTGCAGATAGGCCAACCCTTCCCCGTGCACTCCCTAGATAGTCGACCGTTAGGGTCAGGCCTGGTCAGGGAGGCCACGGTTCCACTGGACATGGTAAGGCAGGGGGGTCATAAGGAGCGGCTTAGTCTCTTCCTCATTGATTCTCCTGCGTTTCCAGTGGTGCTGGGGATTCCCTGGTTGGCTATTCACAACCCCAAGATTTCATGGAAACAGGGGGCTCTAGAGGGGTGGTCTGAGGAGTGTTTAGGTAGGTGTATAGGAGTTTCCATCGGTGCAACGATGGTGGAGAGTCCAGAACAGGTTTCCACTGTGCGCATTCCCTCAGAATATGCCGATTTGGCTATCACTTTCTGTAAAAAGAGGGCGACCCAATTACCACTTCATCGACGAGGGGATTGTGCGATAAACCTCCAGGTAAACGCAGCACTTCCCAGGAGTCACGTGTACCCGCTGTCACAGGAGGAAACGGTGGCTATGGAGACATATGTCACTGAATCTCTGGGATAGGGGTACATTCGGCCCTCCACGTCACCCGTCTCCTCGAGTTTCTTTTTTGTGAAAAAGAAGGAGGGAGGTCTGCGTCCGTGCATTGATTATCGAGGTCTAAATTCCATCACAGTAGGGTTTAGTTACCCGCTACCTCTCATCGCTACGGCGGTGGAATCATTTCACGGAGCACGCTTTTTCACAAAACTGGATCTCAGGAGCGCGTATAACTTGGTGCGTATCCGGGGGGGAGATGAGTGGAAGACCGCGTTTAGTACCACATCTGGCCATTATGAGTACCTCGTCATGCCGTATGGGTTGAAGAATGCTCCAGCCGTCTTTCAATCCTTTGTAGACGAGATTCTCAGAGACCTGCACGGGCAGGGTGTGGTGGTTTACATCGATAACATACTGATCTATTCTGCCACATGCGCCGCGCATGGATCTCTGGTGCACAAGGTACTTGGGCGACTGTTGGAGCATGACCTGTACATCAAGGCTGAGAAATGTGTGTTCTCCAAGCAAGCAGTCTCTTTCCTGGGGTATCGCATTTCCACATCTGGGGTGGTGATGGAGTGTGACCGCGTTACAGCAGTGCGTAATTGGCCGACTCCGACCACGGTAAAGGAGGTGCAGCGGTTTTTAGGGTTTGCCAATTACTACCGGAGGTTTATCCGGGGTTTTGGTCAGGTGGCTGCTCCCATTACCTCACTGCTGAAGGGGGGGCCGGTGCGTTTGCGGTGGTCAGCGGAGGCGAACAGAGCGTTTAGTCGTCTGAAGGCGCTGTTTACCGATGCTCCCGTATTGGCTCATCCGGACCCTTTGGCATTCATGGTGGAGCTGGACGCGTCCGAGGCTGGGGTTGGAGCCTTGCTATCTCAGCGCTCGGGTACGCCACCGAAGCTTCGCCCCTGCGCTTTCTTTTCAAGGACGCTCAGTCCGGCGGAGCGAAACTATGATGTGGGGGACCGGGAGTTGCTGGCTGTGGTTAAAGCTCTGAAGATGTGGAGACATTGGCTTGAGGGGGCTAAACACCCTTTTCTCATCTGGACTGACCACCGTAATCTAAGGTACATCCGGGCAGCAAGGAGACTGAATCCACGCCAGGCAAGGTGGGCCATGTTTTTCACTAGATTTTGTTTTACCATCTCTTATAGACCAGGTTCCCGTAACACTAAGGCCGACGCACTGTCCCGTCTTTATGATACCGAGGAGCGGTCCATCGAGCCTACTCCCATACTCCCGGCCTCATGTCTGGTGGCACCGGTGGTATGGGAGGTGGACGCGGACATTGAGCGGGCGTCACGGTTAGAACCCACGCCACCACAGTGTCCAGCGGGCCGTAAGTACGTGCCGCTTGGTGTTCGTGACAAATTGATCCGGTGGGCCCACACGCTACCCTCCTCGGGTCATCCGGGTATTGAGAGGACGGTGCGAGGTCTTAGGGGGAAGTACTGGTGGCCCACTTTAGCTAAGGACGTGAGGTTTTATGTATCCTCCTGTTCGGTGTGCGCTCAGAGTAAGGCCCCTAGACACCTGCCTAGAGGGAAGTTACAGCCCCTCCCCGTTCCACAACGGCCTTGGTCAAATCTATCGGTGGACTTCCTCACCGACCTTCCCCCGTCTCAGGGGAACACCACGATCCTGGTTGTTGTGGATCGGTTTTCGAAGTCCTGCCATCTCCTCCCGTTGCCCGGTCTCCCTACGGCCCTGCAGACTGCGGAGGCCTTATTTACCCACATCTTCCAGCACTACGGGGTGCCTGAGTACATAGTTTCTGATCGGGGTCCCCAGTTCACGTCCCGGGTTTGGAGGGCGTTCATGGAGCATCTGGGGGTCTCGATCAGCCTGACCTCAGGTTTTCACCCCGAGAGTAATGGGCAGGTGGAGAGAGTGAACCAGGATGTGGGTAGGTTTCTGCGGTCGTATTGCCAGGACCGGCCAGGAGAATGGGCGAGGTACGTCCCAAAACTCACTCCGCCACTCCTCCACGAACCTGTCGCCATTCCAGTGCGTGTTGGGCTACCAGCCGGTCCTGGCACCTTGGCATCAGAGCCAGACTGAGGCTCCTGCGGTGGAGGAATGGGTGCAGCGCTCAAAGGAGACCTGGAGAGCCGTCCAGGAATCGCTAAAACGGGCTAGTGGGCGGCAGAAGGTGAGCACTGACCGCCACCGCAGTGAGGCCCCCGTGTTCGCACCGGGTCCCCGTGTCTGGCTCTCGACCCGAAACCTGCCCCTCCGCCTGCCCTGCCGGAAGCTGGGGTCGCGGTGTGTGGGGCCATTTAAAGTCCTGAGGAGGATAAACGAGGTGTGTTATAGGTTACAGCACCCCCTTACTATCGCATTAACCCCTCGTTTCATGTGTCTCTCCTCAGGCCGGTGGTAGCTGGTCCCCTGCAGGAAGGTGAGGTACCGGAGGTCCCTCCGCCCCCTCTGGACATCGAGGGGCCCCCGGCGTACATGGTACGTGACATCTTGGACTCTAGACGCCGGGTGAGGGGCCTGCAGTACCTCGTGGATTGGGAGGGGTACGGTCCGGAGGAGAGGTGCTGGGTACCGGTGGGGGACATCTTAGATCCAGCACTGCTGAGTGATTTCCACCGCCTCCATCCAGATTGCCCTGCGCCTCCCCCCCCCGGGTCGTCCTCAAGGCCGGTGTCGGCGCACTGCGGGAGCCACGCGTCGGGGGGGGGGGGGGGGGGGTTACTTTCACGACTTCCACCAAAGGTGGCTCCTCTCCCTATTCGGGCGGTGCTCGGCGGTCGTCGTCACCGGTCTACTAGCTGCCACCGATCCCTTTTTCCTTTCTGTAGGTTTTGTCTTTTGACTGTTTTGATTGTTTTCACCTGTTGCTCATTTTGGTTCATTAGTTTGTCTATTTAAACTTCTAGTGCTCGCTTGCTGTTGTGCGGGCTTATTCCTTACTGTCAGTGGTGCTGTTGTTTTTTTCGCCTGCGTATTATGTTCTTCCCTGTTTTGGAGACATACGTGTTCATTGGGCATTGCCTGTTTGTTTGGCTAGACTACGCGAAATAAAACGCATTTCTTTGGAATTTTGCTCTCAGCGCCTGACTCTACACCCACCACTCCTAGAAATACGTGACAGGGACATTTCCAGTCAAATCATGCCCACTTTGACAAAACATATCCGCCACAACGCAACCTCAGAAACAACCAAATAGCGCAACTCAAAGGACAACGACAAACGATGGACAGATCTAGCACTGTTGCAGAGAAAACGACAGAGGAAAAATAGGAGATTGCTTGGATACTCGCGAGAAACAAGAAGGCCTTCACAGACGTGGAGATAGTCAAATAATGTATATTGGCCTCAGCCGAAATATTGTATGCTGATTTCACAAACAAGGAAGCTATTTTAAGGCAAATTAAGGGACTAACTCTCAGACTCGACCATAACAAGACATGGGTGATGACATCGGTAAGCAACTGATTACTGACATATCCCAGGCACCGTGTTTTAGTATTGCCTTTGGCGAAAGCACTGATGTAAGTGACATTGACCAATTATGTGCTTGGGTCCGCTTCTCTCAAAATGAGTCATTCAGAGAGGAACTTTTATGCCTCTTCAGGGACAAACACGAGGAGAGGATATTCTGAAAGCAAGCCCTTATTATATTTTTTGCTGATAATAATATTGACTGGTCAAATCTGGCATCTGTATGCACTGACGGTGCCCCAAACATGCGAGGGAAGAAGTAGGGACTCATAGGCCTGATGAGAGAGAGGATATTCACCACACTGTTCATACCTGACAGACAGATTGTTCATTTCCCAAAACTCAGAGCAGTCACCACATCCAACCCAGACATACCGCCACATTTTAGCTATGATGCATTTGTGCGTGTGTTGGAAGAGTTGAAGTTGGAGTTTGAGTCAAGATTCAAGGATATGATGGAGTACAAGGAGTTTTTCAACTTCATTGAGAACCCCTTTCATGTGCCAGTGGCATCTCTGACCCCAGTCATCACAGCCCTCGGTCCTGACCGTGCTGGCATAGAGAGTGAGATAGTGGAGCTGCAGGCAAATGACACATTGCAAGGTGAACTAAGATCAGGTGTTACCCACTTCTGAAGCAGTGTGTGCAAAAGGTAAAAATTTTTGTCAGCACTTATTTATGTGGAGCAAAATTTTCAACAATGTACATTGTGAAACAAAAACAGAGGAACAGACACACCAATGTACACCTGGATTGCCTCACAAGGATAGCAACAACAGACTATACATTTAGAATGAATTCAGTCAACGAGCAGAAGGGACATTGTCGCTCATCCAACTACTGAGGTAACCCTTAATATGGGTCTTATACATGTGATGTAGCCTATTATATGTGAGTGTATGTAAAGTCGCTTTATCAGGACCCTGTCTTTCAAAGATAATCCGTAAAAATCCAAATAACTTCACAGATCTTCATTGTAAAGGGTTTAAACACTGTTTCCCATTCTTGTTCAATGAACCATAAACAATTAATGAACATGCACCTGTGGAACGGTCATTAAGACACTAACAGCTTACAGACGATAGGCAATTAAGGTCAGTTATGAAAACTTAGGACACTAAAGAGGCCTTTCTACTGACTGAAAAACACCAAAAGAAAGATGCACAGGGTCCCTGCTCATCTGCGTGAATGTGCCTTAGGCATGCTGCAAGGAGGCATGAGGACTGCAGATGTGGCCAGGGCAATAGATTGCAATGTCCGTACTGTGAGACGCCTAAGACAGGTAGACAGGACGGACAGCTGATCGTCCTCGCAGTGGCAGACCACATGTAACAACACCTGCACAGGATCGGTACATCCGAACATCACACCTGCGGGACAGGTACAGGATGGCAACAACTGCCCGAGTTACACCAGGAACGCACAATCCCTCCATCAGTGCTCAGACTGTCCGCAATAGGCTGAGTGAGGCTGGGCTGAGAGCTTGTAGGCCTGTTGTAAGGCAAGTCCTCACCAGACATCACCGGCAACAACGTCGCCTATGGGCACAAACCCACCGTCGCTGGACCAAACAGGACTGGCAAAAAGTGCTCTTCACTGACGAGTCGCGGTTCCAGATTTGCGTTTAACGTCGAAGGAATGAGCGTTACACCGAGGCCTGTACACTGGAGCGGAATCGATTTGGAGGTGGAGAGTCCGTCATGGTCTGGGGCGGTGTGTCACAGCATCATCAGACTAAGCTTGTTGTCATTGCAGGCAATCTCAACGCTGTGCATTACAGGGAAGACATCCTCCTCCCTCGTGTGATACCCTTCCTGCAGGCGCATCCTGACATGACCCTCCAGCATGACAATGCCACCAGCCATACTGCTTGTTCAGTGCATGATTTCCTGCAAGACAGGAATGTCAGTGTTCTGCCATGGCCAGCAAAGAGCCCGGATCTCAATCCCATTGTGCACATCTGGGACTTGTTGGATCGGCGGGTGAGGGCTTGGGCCATTCACCCCAGAAATGTCCGGGAACTTGCAGGTGCCTTGGTGGAAGAGTGGGGTAACATCTCACAGCAAGAACTGGCACATCTGGTGCAGTCCATGAGGAGGAGATGCACTGAAGTACTTAATGCAGCTGGTGGCCACACCAGATACTGACAGTTACTTTTGATTTTGACCCCCCCCCCTTTTGTTCAGGGTCACATTCCATTTCTGTTAGTCACACATCTGTGGAACTTGTTCAGTTTATGTCTCAGTTGTTGAATCTTGTTATGTTCATACAAATATTTACACATGTTACGTTTGCTGAAAATAACGCTTTTTTTTTTTTTTACTGAGTTAATATATTTGTGATGCGCTGTAAATCAAATCAATTGCATGTGCTCTTTTGCTCCGAATTTGCTCTCAATTGATAATATTGCAAGAAAAAGTACAACAAATTTAAGTTCTGTGCCGGCCTCTGAATGATCGTCTCAACCCAAAGTGGCCCCCTTACAAAAAATAGTGACTAACACTGATCTAGGCTATGCATTCTCTATTTAACGTGTTGCTCGGCGAGGCTTGTGCAAATGAATAGGTTAATTGCGCAAGGACGGCAGTTCTGCTGTAGTAGTAGACTGGGACTCCTTAAAAACATGCCACTTTGTCCGAAGTGATTTTCGTAGCAGTGTTAGGAAAGCATTGTCGCTAACCTTAACCTAATTCTCCCAACCTGCTGCGTGAGTTCTCCTAACCTGTAGACTACCTTTCGTTTCTTCTAACCAGGTGCATCCGGGGTTTTAGAGTCAAACAGATGAATAAACGACGTGAAACCTTACCATATAAACAAAGTAGCCGAGTGAACTGGTATATTTCCTCAATACAATAACGTGGTTGAGTAATACGAGTGAATCATTTACTGCAAAATTCGCTTTGCCTGATACATTATGTTCTTCATTTGTAACTTACCTTTGGTTTGTTAAATACTATTTGCTCAGTAAAGTGTTCTGCCATTGTGAAAGCTCTCCCGTGACTGCCGATGAATGTGAAACTGCTGATAGCACAGAATGAGTGGCGGGACTTCAAGCTTCTCCCGGTCAGGACTAACATTTCCAATAATATAGGCAGACCTACATGGCTAGCGCGACACGCCTTAATCCAACCCACCACAACACTGAGCACAGATGTGAATTCAACAGCTATTCCACGTTCCAGTCGGTATTGGCATAAACGCGCTCGTAAATCGAGTTTATCCACCTCTATACATCTATTAAGACCTATGGATACATTTCATGGTTACAATGTTTCCACGATGTAACCAGTAGAATAGTTGTGGTGTGTAGGATTAGCAGCACATGTTAATCCTATGTCCTGATTAGGCCTATATCCTGTCCAGAGCTACTATAGCCAGGACTATACTTCTGGTAAGGAAACACATAAAGGCCTAATGATGATGATAAATAAATCAATGTTACATCAAAACCATTACATTTGTATTTGTATTGTGGTGTGGCACCACCAATGGGGACATCCATGGGACCCATGTGAAGCGATATGGGGACATCCATGGGACCCATGTGTCAGGTTCTCTTACAGGAGCTTGTGGGGCCTGCCCTGGGGCCACTATTGAATGTGCTCTTCTTTGAGTTAAAGATCAGCATGATGAGCATATTATGACAGGTTCCATGTTTGTCAGTCTTAACTGTGAGTTACGCTTGATAAACCATCAAGTGCTGGGCCACTTCCTGTCTCTGGGCAGGGAAATAGGTGCATCCTACAGTCAAAATTACAAACGGACATCTTTCTAACAGCATTGCCATCAGGTACAGTAGGCTATTAATGCCATACAGACAGTATACACCCTTGCAGTATACACACTTGTTAAATTAGTTCCGCCTGCATGGCTCGTTTATATTAATTTGTTTGTTTGTTTTATTTTTTTAACCTTTATTTAACTGAGCAAGTCAGTTAAGAACACATTCTTGTTTTACAATGACGTCCTACCCCGACCAAACCCGGAAGACGTTGGGCCAATTGTGCGCCATCCTATGGGACTCCCTATCACTGCCGGTTGTGATACAGCCTGGGATCGAGCCAGAGTCTGTAGTGACACCTCTAGCACTGAGATGCAAGCGTTAGAGCACTGTGCCACTCGGGAAAAAACAGGTGCAGTTGCATATTATTTTGTATAATGCCTATTCTTTGACACTGAGATTATTTAGGTTATAAAAATCAAGTGAAACAGTGTTGCGTTAGGGTAACCCACTAACAGGTTGTTGAAATTCACAACACTATTAGGATGTAGCACCCCCCTGTGGTTGTAATCTGAAGGCTGCCTTCATTTATACATGGTTCTATTGTATATCCCGTTAAAAAACGGTGACTGTAGTGTACCATGGGAAACATACACATTTTAAGACACTAGACTGCCAATGACTTCAAACTTGCATCAAACCTCACAATTGTGTTGTTTTTTTCTACTCCGGCACAGGTTGCTTCCTCCACAGTTCTGTCCATGCTTCCTCCACGTATTACATTAATGCCCTTGGGGCCTCCAAGATTCAACCCTTTAGGTTTGCAAGGTATGTTAACATAGATAAGAAAGGTTGTCTAAAAACACAATTTAAATTGCCATGAATCATGCAGTTAAAGGGGCAATCAGCAGTTGCTACATCAATTATTGGACTTAATGACATGTACCCATTGATTCTCGAAGAATAGAACTTCTAAATGCCTCATGAGCTTAGTTCAACTGTTGTACCCCATCAGAACCCAAAATATAAACTTGTTTTACTCCAGTGTTTGTTAACAAAGTAAATCTAAACAAATGCTATATAGCCTCAAAGCATGGTTAAAACTATACTTTTGATATCATGTATGGTCAGTCCTTGCAGCCATAGCTCTGTCTATGAGTTTAAGAGGGGTTACATTTCTCAGTCCCCATTCCAAAACAGGGGCGGGGAGCATGCTTTGTTATTGACTCCAGCCACCCTAGTTATAAGCGGTACCGGAGCGCCAAGTCTAGGTTAAAAAGGCTTCTTAACAGCTTCTACCCCCAAGCCATAAGACTCTTCAACAGCTAATCAAATGGCTACCCGGACTATTTGCATTGTCCCCACCCCACCCCCCATTTTTACACTGCTGCTACTCTCTGTTTATTATCTATGCATAGTCACTTTACCTCTACCTACATGTACATATTACCTCAGTTACCTCGACTAACCTGTGCCCCCGCACATTGACTCTGTACCAGTACCCCCTGTATATAACCTCGCTACTGTTATTTTATTGTTGCTCCTTAATTATTTGTTATATTTCTATTATTATTATTATTTTATGTTTTTCTTAAAACTGCATTGTTGGTTAGGGGCTTGTAAAGTAAGCATTTCACTGTAAGGTCTACACCTGTTGTATTCGGCGCATGTGACAAATAACATTTGATTTGATTTGAAAGTTCAGTCATACTTATTTATGCAAATTTAAAGAGTTCCTGGTAAGATTAATAAGTAGTAGTAGTATTAAATACTTAATACTACTACTGCTTACAGTATTAGTCCTACCAGGAACTCTTTACATTTGCATAGATACAGTAAGTATGACTGAACTTTATGAGCCTTACTATTAT